>NC_061063.1:1531574-1885261 GCF_021917145.1 Hypomesus transpacificus
ATCATCCTCTATAGTTATAATGTATTTATAATACCCTCATGTACACAGACCGAAGCTTCATTATAACCACCCGGTTGCCCACACGACCAGGACGGATCACTGGAGAATACACATGGGCTGTCCAACATTGAAAGTATTAAGTAAGTGTTGTCTCTGTGATGGACATTGATTTTAAACGTTACAATTGAGTCAAACACTTTACAAGAGTGGCTTGGCTTGTCCATGGAACGACAATTAGGACAGAGGGAGGGGGAGAGAGAGAGAGAGAGAGAGAGAGAGAGAGAGAGAGAGAGAGAGAGAGAGAGAGAGAGAGAGGAGAGAGAGAGAGAGAGAGAGAAAGAGATATTAAAAGTTTCTCTTAGACAGACCATAGAGGAACCGCAGACCAGCTGGCAGAACATCTGCAGATGTTTCTGAGGTCTCATGAAACGGGCACACACATGCACAAGCCTCATCTCTAACATATCTGGTCAAACAAACAGACAAACAAACCTCCCTCCTGTTTGCGTGCCTGCAACAGCCTGTGTGTTTTGCTGGAGAAGGAGACAGGCAGGAAGACACGATAGAGACAGAAAAACAAAGGTGAGCAATTTATACTCATCAAGACTTCATCCTCTATTTGACTACAAGGGCCTCTTCCATATGACCACATTGTGTCATCCAGCTGGAGGGGAGCTCTACTTAGGCACAATGCAGGAACCGCACCGCGTCTGGAAGCTAAGCCAGAGCAAGGCTAAACTCAGATAATACACACAGACTTCTGTCTGGACTGCAACCACACTAGCACACCTGCAATAAACATGCATATAGGAAAGGTGTATAAAGAGTATTTACTGAGTAACAACTAGTGTATAGTAACCACTCAAAGTATACTAAGGTTCGTCGGTTTTACACGTTTTGCTTTCAACCTCCTGCCTTTTGACTGTTTTACTCAGTGTCACATGGAAGCAGGAATTCAGACACGTTTTATTAAATGTAATTGAAAGTCCCTGGTCTTCCAGAGGAGAAAGAAACCCTGCAGGTTCCGAATAGAAGAGGACAGACTTGCTTTATGTGTCAGTCAGACAGTATATCTTTGTGTCTGGGAACTGAGAAAATCTGTCGCTGTGAAATAAGTGTATTTATGTAGTTATGTTGTAACGAATACGGTACTGTCAACAATGTTTATGGAAACATTTGGCTGAAGTGCTCAATTTAAGCATGGGAAATCCCCGTTTTGAAAATTACCTGCCATTTTGAGAATCTTTATAAGGGGGCAATTATCTTGAGTTCACCTGAGAGAGAGAGAGAGAGAGAGAGAGAGAGAGAGAGAGAGAGAGAGAGAGAGAGAGAGAGAGAGAGAGAGAGAGAGAGAGAGAGAGCAGGAAAGAGAGAGAGCAGGTACCTGCCACAGACAAGCAGTCATTTGAACTACAAAACCATGTCTGGATTCCTGTGAATTCTCCCCAAAGCAATCACACTCAGACCCCTAACTGTGAGGTTAACTACAGTCTATTATAGAGCTACACCCATCAGCTGCAGTCTATTATAGAAAATAAAACAGTTCTCAATGACTCGTCTCATTATCTTTTCTCTGAATTCCCTGTATTATTTAAAATCATAAATCATAGATTATTCCACACACTCCCACAGCTCCTGAGTGTGTGTTCATCATAGTTAGGTACAATTATGAAGTCAGAGTGCTTCATCAAATCCCAGGTATTCCCATTTTAACACCGTGCTTCTATAGAAGACTTCAATGGGAGAGCTGATATACAGCAGAGATGTGCGACATGTGCACTACCATTCAAATTTGTTGAGTCACTTAGGAATGTTGCTTTCCCCCCCAAAAAGCACAATTTTGTCTAGTAAAATAACATGACATTTATTAGAAATACAGGGTAGACATTGTTAATGTTGTAAATGATTATTGTAGCTGTAAACGCCTGATTTATTATGGAAAGTCTACACAGGTCAGAGGCCAGTCATCTGCAACCATCATGTGTTCCGATGGCACATCATGTTTGCTAATCCAAGTTTATCATTTTCAAAGGATAATTGATTATTAGAAAACCATTTTCACAAATCTGTTACCACAGCTCCAAGAGCTGTGGTAACATGAAGAACTATTTAAGGAAGAAACAGTGGGACAGCTGGTATTCTGTCAGTATTGGGGTGGCCAACACAGTCAGCAGATCTCAGCCTTCCTGAGCTGATGTGGGAGCAGCGTGACAAACTGAACGTATGAAGTGCCCATTAAGCCAATTCAACTTGTGGGAAGTGCTTCAGGAAACACGGGGTGAAATCTTTTAAGATTATATCAACAGATTGACAATTACAATGCCAAAGGTCTGCAAGGCTGTAATTGCTGCAAATCCAGGATTCTTTGATGAATGCAAAGTAGAAATTTTCTTTCCACAAAAAATAATTATTTCTAACCTTGTCAATGACTGTCACATCCTATTCATTTTGCGATATTTCCTATTAAACTCATTCAAACTCTTTTCCATGTATGTTTTCATTGAAAAGGGGCATTTCTAAGTGACCCCACACATGAACCATAGTGTATGTCGACACCCGATGGTCTGAGTTAGAGGTTGTGATATTGTTCCGGTCCATATGCAACGTTACCAGGCTGGCCTTGAACTTCCTCCCACACACTTCCTGTAGCCAGGAACATGGCGGCAAGCAGGGATAGCAGGCTGAGATGGAGGCTGTGTCATTATAGGACTTGGCACCCTGTCCAACCATCTCCAGACGAGACTGCTTCTCTTTGAAAGGTAAAATGCCTGGAAGGGGCAATATTGGAGATATAACTATCTCTGTCGCTCTCTTACACACACACGTGTGCACACACACTCAAATCCCAAATCAGCCCCTGTGCAGGGAGAGCGTTCTTGTGTTGTGTTGTGAGTTTGTGTCTCCCTCCAGCAGTGCTGATGTGGTCTGTCTGAGACATCGTTTTATGAGTGGGGGCTGCCAGAGGGGCGGGGCCTGTGGCTGGGTCTGGAGGACAGCCTCAGGGGGGTGATGGGTAGTTAGGCCCAGTCTGGTGCATGGTTTACGCTCACCACTACAGTCTGGGAATGGGTGAGGAGGTGAGGGGAGCATGAGAGGGGGAAAGAGAGGGTCAAAGGATAGGTAGTGAGGAAGGGATGAGGATAAGGTGATGGATGAGAGGTAAAGGAGAGGGTGAGAAAAAGGGGAGGGTAATGAGAGGTTAATAAGAGCGTGAGAAGAGTGGTTGACCAGACATGTTAGCTTTCTGTAGCTCAACCACAGACATGGTCATTGGGTGTAAACCAGGACCTCTCCAGAATGAAGGAGAGTGTGAGAAAGAAACTACATTTTGTGCGGAGAGGGTTAGAGGGAAAGATGTGGTTCTAGTCTAGGACAGGACTGGACTACAGGCAATCCAAGGGGCACCTGGGAGTTGAGTCCCAGTCCAGGGTTTAGAGAGGAGGGACAGAAGCCCTAGTAGACAGGCTGTCAGGCATACCTGTGGCCTGGGCTGAGCTCTCACAGGCAGCTACTGCCCAGACGCACAGTAGCTCCATTCACTAGCTGCCTCTACATGACTGCAAGAGGGAGAGAGGGAGATAGGGGGAGAAAGAGAGAGACAGTGGGAGAGGGAGAAAGAGGAGGGAGAAAGGGGGGAGGGGAGAGACAGAGAGAGAGAGAGAGAGAGAGAGAGAGAGAGAGAGAGAGAGAGAGAGAGAGAGAGAGAGAGAGAGAGAGAGAGAGAGAGAGAGAGAGAGAGGAGGGTGTGAGGAAATGGGGGCAAGAGAGAAAGCGAGAATGGAGGATAGAAAGAAAGAAAGATAGAAGAGGGAGGAAAGAGAGACAATGGGAAAGATCAAAGATAAAGATAGAAATAAAGACATAAAGAAATAAAAAGGAAATATATATATAGAGAGAGGAACAGAGAGAGAGAGAGAGATTTAGGAAATATGTGGGGAAAGAAGGGGGAGAAAGAGAGATTAAGGGAGTGAAAGGAGCAAGGGAATGAAGGTGTATGTGAGGGAGTATGTTTTGGTTAGTGTGAGTGAAACAGATGGTTCTTTGAGAAGGGCTGCTTTGAAATCAGGTTAGGGAACATCCATGTTGAGAAAATATTGCACCTATTTTCTTCATTTATACACAACCCTGCTTTCATTCCCTTTCGTTTCTTCACCCTCCCTCGCCCTGTCTAGAGTGTGTCACCATGGCTGTTTTTTTTCTCTGACTTCTTTTTCCCAGAGAAAAAGAGAATAAATAGACGCGGTGGATTTAGTGACTTCTGAGTCGCCGTCCATCTCTAATTCTGTCTTTCATTGCCTGTTGGGTGGGGAGTTCTTTAGGATTGAACCCTCAAGGGCCTATCAACGCGTCATCTGCGACCGTTAATCCGTAGGAGCACGCTGTAAAGTGGAAGAAGTTCGCTTCCAAACTAGTGTAAACCCAACACGCGGGCGGACTTTAGTCACGATATTCCGTGCATGCAAGTAAGAAGAGAAATATTGTTTTCTAGACTAAATACATTACCTTTAAACAACCCTTTTAAAATGCCTAACGCATTCTTGCTCAATCAGCTCACAGTCATCAGTCAGAAAAACAACACGGTTCAAGGATTTTGACACAGAGGTACATTCAGTTGAATGTGGTACGCATTTCCACACCCCAAAAAAGGGGGAAAATCCATAGGGTTGCGTTCTCAGTCGCATATACACAAACAGAACTGTACAAAGCTCACATACACCGGAGACACTACCGCATTCACTCCGCTCTCTTCGAAGCTCTAGCCCAGCAAAGGAGCGCACGCCGCTGTATAATAACCTATTCATAAACTTCTTCCTCCAAAATACTCACGGGAGTCGGACGGCGGGAGAATGCAATCACCTCAGCAATCTGAAATTGGAGCTCGGGCCAAATAACACATCTACGAAATTATGTTAGAGCCCCTCTAGGATAACTACCAGCAACTAGGCTATGTCCACTAAGAAGACAGTAGTGCCCAGTTTATGAATGAGGGAACGTTCATGCAGCTTAATCTGATCAAGTGAAATTACGTTGAGGGAGCTGCTTAAACAAATGTGTCAATATACATTTATTTACAGATTTGATCATAAAAGCGTGTAAATCACTCGCTCTCGATGCGGTCTCACCTTAGACATAACCGGAGATTGGATTACTTTGATCTTGTGAAATTTGACTGTAGGCTATTCAGTAGCCTGTAAAATCAAAGCGCGATTTAGACTACCTGAACGTTAAACAAACTCGCCAATCGATTGTTTCAAGATATGTAAATATTCAGTTATTCAGACATTAAATTGTTCGACCAAAGTTTGACTCAAGATGATTTGAATCTATTGAGCAACATCTTCAAAAATTAAATGTATATTCTCTGCATGCTGAATAAAATGAAAAAGGAAATGCATATCATTGTTAATGTTAGCCATGTCGGTGAAAGCCATGTCGTCGAGAAAGCACGCATTGTTTAAAAGACTTATCTATAAAAAAATATATAAATAGTATAACAATGTAACATAACAATGAAACTATTAGCCCATTAACAGAGGTGGGAAATTGCAATTGTCAGGGAAATCACTGGGGGCGCAGGAGAACTCACGCAGGTAAACTATAGGCTACTAAACAGGTTACTGTTCGAAAGAAAGAAAAACAGCTGTCAGTATTGTCACATTTGACATCACGCCAGCTATCATCATTTTCAATGCAAAGGCCTTTTGACACTATAATGTTGACAGGGAGAGGTGGGGGCGCAGAGTGAACATCATCAAATTAAACGACGGTAAAATGCTCAAGTCGTTACTCTGAAGTTGACAAGCAAATCCATACCCTCTTATGAATAGCAGGAGACACAGGACCGCAAGCGAACGGAGCTACCGATTTGATGCTTAATCCCGTCTAAATGTGTTTCAGTGTATTTCAGTGCAACCGTCTCAGCACCGTCCTAGCCTATGGCCCCGTCTGGAATAATGGAACCACGTGCGTAAAGAGGAATTATCTCGACATGAAGTGAATCAAAGTTGAACATCTAATGTAGTTTAATCTTAAAATATATAATATATAATCTAAGTACATTTTATAATATACTACAGAATAAAAGTATCAAGACTAAGCCGTTGAGTCACCAGTCATGGCGAAGTGACACCTGTCAGTTTGCCCTCACGGCCTCTTGAGAAAGTAACATAGAGAACACAAACACATGGACCCAAAAACTAAAGAATCACCCATGAAAAATTGTATATATCATATTATCCCATAAATAGACAACAGAAATCCTATACATATCTGTTTCTGTCTTGGACACCCAATGCTGGAGTTATCAAAAGCAAAATATGCACTGCATAACAGTCAACCACACATGACTTAGATTTAGCTTGAAAACACACAACTTAACAAACTAATAAGTCAAGAGAGTCAGTAAAAACGCAGCCTAAATTCCTCCGTGAAGAGAAACAATCTCACCTGCACGAGCCACGGGAGCTTGGCAAAGGGCGAGTGCCACGGTTACCAGGGCAAAGGAGGAAAGGTCCACGCGCCATGGTCTCCTCTTCTTCCGAAAGGGGCAATCTCGAATATCCATAGTGTTGTAGTTGTTTGACGGCTTAGTTGGACTGCACTGGAGAAAATGTTGAAGTTATCCTTTCCCACAGAAAGCCAGTCGACGAGACGGATCCGACTGAACCTTCTGTGAGGCAAAAAACAAAAAGGCACGCCTCAGGAGACGTCTTCACCTCTCCCCGGTATCCCTTAATAAGTTACCTATATCTACCTATGTTATGTACAACACTTAAATAGTAAAAGGGATACGGGCTATAAATATTTTTTTATTTAATACTTGAACCCCTAGTGCTAAAGCCCCATTGAGTTAGCTGAGTGGATATGAGTGCCTAAGCGGAGAGAGCAGAGAGAGACCAAAAAATCACTCTCTCTCCCTTCTCTCTCTTTCTCTCTCCCCCTTCTTACTTTCTCCCACGAAAAGTGAGGGAGCGTGTGTGTGTGTGTGGAGAGAGAGAGAGTGAATGACTGAGTGATGGTGGAGAAAGAGGGAGGGAGAGACTTGTGCGTAAATGCGCGCAGGGCACACGTAGGCTACACGCACGAGACAGCAGAATGAGGTGGCAAACGAAGTGAATTCTGTATCAAATATAAATCGTTCAAATACTTAATCTTATTTTTCTCTAGAATGAGCTAGAGGTTATATATTGTGTGTTTACAATGAAAAATGTGTCCGTCTCCCTCCCTCCGTCAGCAACCCAGTTACTGGGTGTGTAAACAGGTATCACCTTCTCTATCTCCTACTTCCCATCCTTGTCTTGGTGTCCGAGGCACTCAGTTGCGTCTTCTCCAGGACAAGACTCTCTTTTTAAATCCAGGACCTGTCTGTCTGCCTGAATGTTTGTCTTCTTGCCTGTCTGTGTGTCTACCTCGTTTATCTAATCGCAGTTTTTTTTTCGAATCCACCCGATGAAACCGAGAAAGAACGGCAAGAACGTGCAGGATCGGTAGGTCCACATATTTATTCAGGGGGCCGCGACAACCAATCAGCTCACTGTCCGAAATCGCACTTTAGTTTGTCCACGCCCATAATGCGAGCCCACCAAACGACCCCGTGCTCTGATTGGCCCGTAACACGTGGATAAAACTTCGGGCTAAGTGGGACACGGACACCATGAGATGCCTAGAAGGAGGCAGCATAGCCGACATTGAAACAGGAAATGCTCTCTCTCAGGGCATATATGCTCACGTTCGCACTGACAAAGTTAAGATATTAGGAGCTCAAATGTTTCCGAAAACTGCATCCCTATTATATATAGCAATCTTCAAAAATATATAGGCTATATTAATTGACATGTGTTTCATAATGTTGCATGAGGATTGAACACCATAGCACGATACGACATGGACCGGGACTGAGCAAGAAGTAAGGTAGACTGCTCCTGCACCTGCACTTGATCGATAACGTGTACAACACAATTCAAAGCAAGGGAGCACCCACGTCATCAATTGTTGACCCCTCCCAAATACACCTTGTCACCCGAGTAGAGAGTGTACGCTAGATATGAAAAAAGAGCAACGGGGATTCAATTATTTGAACCCATCCTGTTACACTTGTCAATCAGTCCACCGGGAACAATAATCCCCGGGCCGACTCGAGGCTACAGCCCTGCTTGTAGAAAATACAAATCAGTAAACGTAGTAAAATGTAGCTTTAAAATGCAGTGGATTCTTGAGTCATCCAGAACAGGTAAATTTTTTCTAAGTCTGGTTGATCTTAAACTTTGATGTTAAACTTTGAGGATGTTCCTTTCATACTTTCAAAGTGTGTCTTAATGTCCCCCTCTCTGTTCGTCGTAAAGTTGCATTACGTTTCAAAGCCATCGTAGTGGAGCTGTGCTCTTAACAGGTAGCTCAGTGCCTCTGTGGTTTGTGGCCCAAGCCTGTACACTGTAACAACCCCGTCGTTAGTCACTTTCTTTGACTGCACACGCAGAGCCAGAAGGCAATAATTAAGTATAATCACTATTTGATGTTCCTTTGCACCCCACTCCCTCTCATTCATTCCCTATTCCTGTCTTTGAATCTAGAAACGGGGGAAAAGTTTGTATTTAGGAGTATTTTTTATCGGCCGTCCTCTTCAATCTCTCTCTCTCCATTTCTCAATTTGGAATACTCTTACAGATCAAAGTCTGCAATCCATGGAGACTAAATGTAGTTTGAAGTAGTTTAAAGTACAAGGACTAAAATACTTTTTTCAGATCCACTGTACGCATTGAAACTGTCATTTAACAGGAGGCCGCTTAGTAGAGCTTTATTCTCTCTCATAAGAAACTACAAATGACTAAAAATGTTTTATATACAACTGTATCCATCAATCATAAAGATGCCAGCAGTCCCTTGCTGCCAGCAAGATGCCCATGCAGAATTAAACCAAAATGGAAAATCAAAACACCACGTAAGCATGAAATGGAATAAATTAAAACGGTTCTCACAAAATTGGAGTAAAATCAAGTCAGTCAAGTTAACGATCCCTTTATGCCACTGAAGAATGCATTTATATACGCACAAACATTTCTCAGAGACAATTCTAGGTTTTCCTTTATATTTAGATGTAGAACACAGTAGACACACATGGAACCATTAACCAAAACAAAACGTTTTTGACACTCAAAAATGTGTTTGTGTGTGTATTTGTCTCTGTGTGTACATGTGTGTTTGTGCCCCCAAGGGATAGCAGTGGTATATTGCTGTGCTCTACTTTACTGGGGCAGTGTAGAAAAATACATGATTTCATTTGAAAGTATCCTAATCACAGCCTTTCTCTGAGCTGTGGTTTTATCACAGACAGCGGCGGGAACTTTTGTTTGTGTTTGTGTTGGAGGCTGGACACTCAAACCCAAGTCTCCTGTCTCCCCCCAGCATCTACCTTTAGACCAGAAGGTGTGAGTACATCATGAGGACATCCTCCAAATCTCAGAATGTGCTCAATAACCAAGATCACAAGCTATCAAACCACCTCCACTACCACACTATCGCCTGGGTTCGGAATCTCTCAGACCTCTCATAGAAAAGTGGGCCTAGATAATTCAGGCACTTTAACAGTTGCATCTTTGACTGCGTACTGTGTATCTATGCGATAGTGCGGAGAGACCACAGAGTTTTCAGGGAAACACCTACATCTTAAGGTGAATGACCTCAGCGTCCCTGAATACATACATGACCCTGTAAGATGGTGACTGGTCAGGCTAGGCTATTACTGTTTGAAGATGTCTTGAAGATGTGCTGATGCAGTACCAGATGTTCGGACTAGACGATGGAATCTGGCTGACAGGTGTATCTTACTCAAAACTAACCATTACTGCATTTACCTTGAATGTCAGCCTCTTTAAATTAATAAAACCTACTAATTTGTCTGGCGTAATTTCAGGGCTGGTGGCAGAGCCGCGTGGTTGTGTGGTCACATCTTGGTCCAGACCGGCCACCCATGGAACCAGATTTCCAACACTCCATGAGGAATAAAGAATCTAGAACGTTTGATTGGCAATGAATTTGTCAAGGCTCCGTGATACCAACTGATAGGCTCCGTAGATGCCGAGGTAACGGGTCAAACCACAGAGGAGGCTGGCGGGGGGGTTGGGTCTAATCAAAACAGGGGGTGCGGAAAAAAATGATAAGCAGAGAAAGGCATTGAGTGCAGACAGACTGAGCTTGCCGTTGTGGTGGTTAGCCTGCCAGCTTCCAAAACGGGAAGCTTGTAATTACAATAAAGCGACCCATATTATATTGCTGACTTCCTTGAAAAGTCTGTACTTTACTGGGCAGGGCTGCAAACCTCGCACACACACACCCTACAAGCCACAACACACTGAAATAGATCAGAGAACAGAGGGGCTAGAGGAAACAGAGAAGGGGGGGTTGATATAGAATGTTACCTTGAGGAGAATGCAAGTGTGTGTGCCTGTGAGAGTGTGTGTGTGTGTGTGTGTGTGTGATGAATGTCTAGCTAAGATAAACTGAAGGGGGGAGGAGGGGGAGGACAGAAGGGATTGAAAGTGAGAGAATGGGTCAGTGATTTAGAATTTGGCCCAGGGACACACCCAGTTAACCACATAACTGGAAATAGGCACGAGAGAGGGAGAGAGAGAGAGAGAGACGAAAGGAGAGAAAGGGCTAGATAGGGCTTACTCAAGGAATGGGTGTGTTTTTGTAAGTGTGGAGTGAATGCTTGCAAGCTATGAAGTTTGCATGCCACCCTGTGTATATTTGTGTGTGTGTGTGTGCTTAGTGCATCTAATCACTTTTTACATTTGACATCACCCTGTAGCACACAGAGGTGCTGCATGCTCCTCAGTGTTTAGTCAGAGAAACACCCTGAATCACACCATTTAACACAATCACTCCTCATTAAATATAATACCCCCAGATGACTGAAATAGCTGCTCTATTTAAGCCCATTGCCGACAGTCGGCCACTCAACAAGCCTTTCATTTGATACAGAGAAAGAAGCCAAAAATACCCTAATACTTAATAGCTACAGGTATGATGTGAACTGTGTAGAGTTATCTCATTTGGTATCAAAGAGAAAAAGAGGGAGAGATGGACAGCGAGAGAGCGAGAGAGCGAGAGAGCGAGAGAGAGACAGAAAGAAAGAAAGAAAGAAAGAAAGAGAAAGGGAGAATGTCTGGGTGGTTGAAACGTGAGGGAGGAGAGGACGAAGGAGAGGAGTGGAGAGGTTTGCAGGAGAGGAGTGGAGAGGAGTCAAGAGGAGAGGGGAGAGGAGGAGAGAAGGAGGGGCCATGGAAAGGTACAGGGCAGGAGAAACCCTAGGACTGAGGAGAGCAGAAGGGAGGGGGGTCCAGAGGCATGCAGAGGGAACAAGGGAATGAATGAGGGCCATTGATGAAGGAAGAGAGAGAGAGGAGGGGGGGGCAAGAAGAGAGAGAAGGAAGAGAGGGGGAGGGATCAAACATTTACACTGGGAGATTCCAGAGAAAAAATAGAGGCCAGGTAGGGAGGGAGGGGACGGAGGGATGCAGAGGAGGAGAAGAGGAGAGGGAGAGTGGGAGAGAGGGAGGAGTAGGCAGGCAATCCCAGGTTTCCCTTCATCTGACCTACTGACTTAGGAATGGCTGGAACTATGGGGCCTGTGACCCTACTGGTGGAGGGAAAGGGGGGGGGGAGTGAGAGAGAGAAAGAGGCGGAGAAGAGAGGAGGGGGTGAGGTAGAAATGGAGAGAGGAGTGAAGCAGGGGATGAGCCAGAGAGAGAGAGAGATGAGGAGGAGGAGGAGAGGGAGAAATAGAAGAGAGAAAGAGGATGGGGGAGGGATGTTAGGTAGAAAGAGAGAGGGAGGGAAATGTTGGGGTGGAGAGAAAGAAGTCAGGAAAGACAGGAGAGGGGTGTGGTAGAGAAAGAAAGTGAGCAGGAAAGGGAAATTGTAAAATACTGTTCACTACATCACTTACAGGGATAAATCACCGAAATTATAGGGGTATTTTTCCAAATCCTCAAACAAGTAATTGATTCGGCCCTTTCAAAATCCTACGCAAATTACCAGTAGGTGAGTTCTTGCTGGCAAGCAATCGAACCATGAAAACTCCTTATGAAACCAAATGGGTGTTCGGAGCTAAATCAATAGTCCCTGATCTTAGATAACAGACAGTCTTCATCCATAGCTTGCTCTCCCAGCCAGAAACAACCAGACATGATGCATCAGGTCCCAGGTGAGGTAGAGCTCTGGAGTTTTGGATCCCAGGTAGATGGCCTGACCTGAACAACATTCTTTTCCCCTTTGATTGTCAAAAAACAACACTGCTAACTCACTCAGTTTTTCTTGTCTTAGTGCTGATCTATGGGCTTCTGCGAAAACCTTTTGTGACATTGCATTGTAAAAAGTACTGTCATTTTTGATTGATTAGTTTGATAACAATTTTTGACAGCAGTGCAATCAGGGGCGGACAGTAGGAATATGTCCCCCAACAGGGTGATAAAAAAATATATTTCCCCACCAATGTTCAAATAAACCCTAGGCCCTTGACCAATGTAGAGATACACAATCCATTCCAAGCTACCCCAGAGATGACCTTGAGGAGGGGAGAGGAAGGAAGGAACACCAGTGAGCTCCTGCTCTTGAGCCTAGAGTCCGTTCTTACATTCGCTAGGGCCAGGTGGAGGTTGGCGTTATGGTAACGTCAAACGACCCGCCCGACCTTGTGTCCCATCCCCAGAGAGCCAGCTGACTGTCATGTCTCCGTAGCAACAGCGGCCCGAGGGCTCCACCTGAAGCATGCTTCTAATAGCTCACATTCCTGCTGTTACCTCTCTTTCATCTCCCACACAATGACACACACACACACGTGCCCACACACACACACAAATCCACGCACACACACACACAATAACTTGTTTGCTCCCTGCGAAGGACAAGGCTGCCTGTGTGCCATCGTGACCCAGAGAGCACAGCCATGGTTGCGCTGCAGAGGGAGTCGTTTCCAGATGACTTCATGGTCCAGTGTTGGTGGAGTTGCTCTGTAATGCTGTCGGTGTCCTCGTTTGAGAACTACTTTCATCACCAGACAAAGGTTCCATTCAGACCTGGCCTTCACGTGTCCTGGTCCACATTCCATGTTCACATGGTTCCACGTCTGCAAGGTACTATGTGTGCAAGGTTCCACATTCATTAGGTTCCATGTCTACAAGGTTTCACGTCTACAAGGTTCCACATCCACTAGGTTCCATATCTCCAAGGTTCCACATCTCCAACAGTCCACGTCTACAAGGTTCCACATCCACTAGATTCCATATCTACAAGGTTCCACATCTCCAAGGTTCCACATCTACAAGGTTCCATATCTACATAGTGCCACATCCACTACGTTCCATGTCTACAAGTAACTCATAACGTTGGATTTAGGTTAAGTAAAATATGTTCTTGGATTCAGGGGAGGACCAGAATAAACCTGTTAAGTTTATATTTCCACTAAAATATACAGGTGTGCTTACATCTTTCAATTACAGCTTGCAAAAATGTATAGATTTTGCACAGGGTGTGCTTGACTTGGGGTGTTTTTGAAGTACATACTTATGGTGTGCTTGATTTCATCCACTGTTTTTAGTGAAGCTAATGGTCAAATAGATCAGCTGCCAGGATATATGAACTGTGAAGCGAATCAAAGACAGCTAAACACCTTCCCATGTATCTGATCTGTGTATCTGAGCAGGGCCTGCCAGAAGGTCAGCCTGGCCGGGTGGACACAGGGACGAGGTCAACGTGGAATTCAGTGAGGGAGTCGAGGGAATGTACCACTGGGGTGTTGAGAAAGGGGGTGGGGGGGCTGCAGGGGAAACGGGGTGGGGCGGAGGGGAAACAGAGGGGTCTTTTGTGGAGCAGGAAATGGCAGAGACTGGACCCTGGGCTACAGTAGAGGCTTGGAGGTGAGGGGAGAGAGAGAACGAGAACTGGAAGATAGGAGAAGAGAAGTAAAATGTTTATATGTATATATAGAAATGTGTGTATGCACATACAGTATGTACTGTATATAGACCGAGAGATAGAAACAAGAAGAAGGGATAGCTGTGGAGGATAGAAAGGCAGGATGGTGAGAAAGGAGGAGAGTGAGAGGAGGATCGAAGCCTGGAGAAGGAAACGGAGAGAGAAAGAGAACGTCTCTGGAACGAGAAGGACAAGACAGCAGAGGGTTGATCACGTGACTCACGGGAGAACTACCAGGTGACCATTAAGCCTACGCTCTCAACCAGCCCAAAAAGGCCAGTCACAGACCCGTCGTTAATTAGGCCAGGAAAAAGACTCAATAAAAACAATCCCAGAAATCACAGGCATGTGAGCTCAATCGGAGTCCTTGGAAACCCATCAAAGCCGCCCCGGGTTCAAGTCGATGTTTGATTTCTGTTGGTTCCCATCCGGCCTAGACAACACACACACATCCAGAGTTTAGTTACGTCAAGGATAAACAACTGTGCTGATGATGACACAGAAAAATAAGAATCCCTCCCTTCCTGTCTCTGCTCTTCCCTTCCTTCATCCATTTCCCCTCGCTGACACACACACGCACAAACACACTCTCACTTTCTCTCCTGCCACTACAGAGCACTTGACCTCATAAATTGTTCTAACAGAGCAGGGGTCCATGTGGTGGGTCCTGGAGCTAGATGAATGGATGAGGGGAAGAGGGGATGAGGGGATGACTGGATGAGAAGATGGCTGGATTAGAAGATGACTGGGTGAGGATGATTAGATGAGAGGATGACTGGTGAGGGGATGACTGGATGAGAGGATGACTGGATGAGAGGATGAGGGTATGACTGGGTGGAAACTAAGAGCTTGCCCTCTTTAGTAATTAGGCTGCTACTTTCACATCTGCCTTACAGACATCTTAACATCATTGTTCAACAAGACACATTTTGAATGACAAAGTTTGCATTACAAACTGTGGTTTCTATCCAACTAAGGTAACTAAGATTAATGTCCTCTAGATCCCTAACCTAGACTTTAACCTTTAATATAGGGTACCTAAACCAGGTATAAACCAGGTTTAAACCAGGTATGGTCTTTAAAGAATGCATGCTCCCTCATCATCACAATGTAGTGTTATCTTGCATCTCACTTGCCGCTAGACTGGGTCACCAAACTACAGAGGTCAGCTCTGCTCAGAATCTGGACCAAAACAGCTTGTTCAGTCAGAACTAGAATTACACACTGCATGTTCCATGTTCCGCTTTCATTCCACGGTACTTAGAGACTGTCTGTGTGCCTTAAATGTAAGGGTATATGGAGCATGGTCCTATATGCGACACTATGATTCCACAGCAGCATGTCATTAAAGCTGGGTTGGACCTGCAGGAGGCTGACCAGCTCTGTCAGTAGACGGTCCACACTCCTTCCAGGAAGCCAAGAACAGCCGCACCATCTACCACTGGGAAACTTTGACTATGGAAGTGAAAGGGCCATGTGCCAGAGAAATGAATTTTAGTCTGGCAGTAATCTTATAGAAGTTAACAGCATTTTACACGCAAGTTTGTCAAAAAACACACCAGGTGTCCTGCGCATGGCTTGTCATTCTTAAAATCCTGTCAGGTTAATAATGTGTCTCCCGTGGTCGTTAAGGTGCATCCATGCCACAGTCATATTGAAACTCAACCAAATCCTGCTGACTCTGCAGTTAGCACACCTGGTCAATATAGCTCTTTTCTGCCAGCGTGCTGTACCTGTGTGTGTGTGTGTTTGTGTTTGTACTCTGTTACTGTACAGGGCCCACCAGTATGTTGGCAGACACCTTCAAACATTTCTTTTTCAATGCTCAGAGCAATAATATTAATTTAAAGAAATCCCACATTTTTGAGGGCAAAGTTTAAAATAGAGGAATTTCACTCATAGTATAAAGACCCCTTTATGGCACCTCACACAAGGGGCATGGCTGAGGAGAGAGAGAGGGAGGGGAAGGAGAGAGAGAGGGAGAGAAGAGGGGCAGAGAAGGGGAGATTAGAGGAGACAGAGGGAGACTGGGTCTGGGGAGGGGAGAAGGAAGGAGAGAGAGATTGGGAGGACAGGATGGGTCAGTAGGGAGAGAGATGGGAAAAGGGCGATGAGAGCGAGAAAGAGAGAAAGGCACAGGAGAGAGAGGGAGTTAGAAAGGTGTTAAAAAACAAAGAGGGGTGAAGTTGCATGCCACCACAAGCATCTTAATAAAGAGTGTGAGCGAAAGTGAGAAAAAGAGAGAGCACACACCAGGCAGACGTAAAACCAATAGATTTGCTTTCCTAAACACACAGACACAGTATCAGCTGAACCAGCTAATTACGGTTCTGTTTGAGACAACTTTGTTCATCATGTCTGATAACAGAGGGGGCTTTGTATGTGCGCTCTCTACTGGACAGAATGGAAACTGCACACGCGCCCCCAGATAGAGAACCAACGTCTGGGTTGGCGAGGTTGTGAGAAAGGAAATACCAGCAGAACTTACTTAAGGTAAACAGTCTTGAGTAGGATCACAAGGGTGACAGTGTATTTCGCACACCTGGTCTTTTTTTTTTGAGAAAAAAAAGTGGCAGTCATAATGATAATGTTACTGCGTCTGGCGTTGAGGAAATGTGCGCTAAATCGATTGTTCTGAGAGAAAAACGAACGAAATGTCGGTGATTTACAGTCGCGTAGGCCTATTCTTAGGAGAATGACAGTTTGAGACCATAATTGGGCATGAACTACTTTGGTCTACATTGAACAAGCTTCTCTCTGTGATTTTACTCAAGAATGATAATTTTTCAACAAAAAAAATTGTAATGTTGAAGAAACATTCAAGGCAATACCAACAGTTTCCCGACAGTTTAGGAATTTGAAACCAACGGCCAGTAAAAAACGGAGGGAGGAGACAGGGGCGGGGGGGAGAGGAGAAAAATAGACTTGTACTGAAAAGTGGCCATTATCGAACTGAAGCAAGGGACGCATGGACACTGACACACGCACTTGGTCCTGCCTGAGTTGGCGCTGAGCGACAGAGGTGGAGGAGGAGAGGACTTGGTAGGATAGAGGTCTGCCCGTCCTCTGGTGGTGAAGGGCGGAACTACAACGCCACTGGTCACTCAGGGCCCGGGGATCCTGCTGGACTGAAGACCGTGCCATCCCAAGGGGGCGGTGGGGCGTTCGCGACATTTTATGTTACAAATATATCTACTCAGTGGTGCTGACTTGTAACTGTTATAAACATGTCGCATACTAATGTATTCATTTAGCAGACGCCGTTTTTTAAACGACAGAGGGGATTTAAACCTGCGACCTCTTAATCTGCCGTCAAAAACACTAATCTACCCAACCCCTGTACCAAAATGTACCCTTACTCAAGGAAGATGTATGCAGTATCACTCAGAGGACTTAATAGCAGTCTAAAGAACATTGTGTGTAAAGGATTTGCTAATGCCATGTAAACACACAGAAAACAAAGTATTGGTACAGTATTAAAACCTTTACTCAGACATCATACAACAAACAGAAAAACAGATTCTGAATTAATGACTTAAGAAAACTCATATTTTTCTTTCCTTCTCCACCAAAGCACACAAAATAGTCCATCGTTTCCACATGTATGGTGGAGTCAGAAATACAAACCTGACGAGGAATAAGACAGGAGAGAGAAGAAAAATTGAAAAGGATAAGTAAAACTGAAGAGCCCACATGATATAACAGTTTTTGCATTTGTTTAATACTCCTGAATACACAGAGATTTGAAGCAGAGCACACGAGTAAGAGGTGTAAAAGACTGGGTATGACATGAGAGGCCTGCAGATTTTTTTTATTTTACCAACAAATAAACTGATCAATCTCTATATCTTCCACTCTATATAACATCAACCATTGGCAAATTTCCCAGAAACTTGAAAAGCGTTCAGCCTTCAACTGTTATTCAGTAACGCCACAAACCCATCCCACCCCTATGAAAGTGGTGTCTTCCAATTGAGCTCCTCCCCTCAAGTTCATTCCATGTGATGAGGGCGTGGCTTCAGCCCTGGCTGCTCTGTGGGGCATCTGTGTCTGGCTGTTGGTGTGGACTCCTCAAAACAGAACCGTCAAGCTGAAGGAAAGGTTCCCTGGCAATACCCAACAGTAAGGTCAACACATTCCTGGCTTTGGCGCTGCACTGAACACAGGGTCAAAGGTCATGAGACAGAACCGCCATCCAGACGGCAAAGACATGTTCCTAGCATGTAACTGGTCTGTGAAAACCCTTTGAATAGCACCGACACACAGCAAAATCACCTGAGGGGGGCGCTGGCTCCCTGACAGAACAAGGCCAATTACACAGACTAACCACTCGAAAGTAGTTAAGGTGCATTTGATTTGAACTCCCGGTTGGCACTTGTTGGACTGATCCATTGTTACCATTGCGCAGTGTAGCCAAACATGAAAATCAAACCCCCCCAAGTATTTCACAGTATATTTACTGCACATTAACAGTAACTAACCCAGGAACCGGGCTGCTTTAACTAGCCGCCACGCTCCACCCCCACTGTTTAGGGGCTCACTCAAGCGCACGTGATTTCAAGGGGCCATTGAAAAAACACAAATAAAAGCATGCACAACACTAAGTATGCACACTACTCCACTGAGTACACTCTCAAACCACTCTGAGACCCTCATCAAGAGCAGCCGCAGGGACTGGGAGCTGTGGAGTACCTGGGCTGTCGTCCATACGGGTCTGGCAGTGTGGCGACACACCAGGGCAGGCCTGCCCAGGGCTCTGGACACGCCTCCAGCAGGCCCTGGACGAGTACACAGGAAGAGCCCGACACACTGGGACGGGGCACTTCCTGGTTCACCGTCACCACGGCCGAGGCCGCGGTAGCCTCGGGAACTCCTCACTCGGTAATCCAAGACTTCAGTCAATCCATCAATCAACGGTTTCAAGAGCATTCCTATTTTGTTTTTTTCCTCCCTTCTTTTCTTTAAAAACTGAAAAGGGACATTTTAGAATGAGGCAGATACACTGTACATGACATAAACAAACGTACAAACACAGGGGGGGGGGGGGCAGGGACCTGCGTTAAGTGCATGATGCAGTCCCACGGACGCGCTTCTTTGGGCCGAACGCCGGGCAAAAAACAACCTGCCGCCTCCCGGCTGACACGGCCAGCGACTAATACTGCAGTAGTGATGTGTTCCAGTCCCCCTCAGGGGTCAGGGGTCACCATGAAAGCACCGGGCTGCAGAAGTACTATACTTTTGAAGTAGTACTGTAACATGTGCTACCAATGCACTGGACTTGCAGTCCATAGTACTGCAAAGTACTGATGAAAGTACAAGGTTTTGGCGCAGGACTGAAACGGCTACTGTAACATCATCATGCTAGGTTCTCTCTCTCTCTACACCCCCCCCCCCCCTCTCTCCCTCTCTCCAGCTTTTACTTTCTGCACGCTCGCCTGTGCATTATTTTTCCTTTGTTCCCAACATCTCTCTCTGGCAGCTACAGCTTAGAGGCACATCTTCACCACTCCTCTGCTGAAGTCTAGCAAAAAACCCAACCCCAAAAAACAGAGCCTGTTGAATATATACAGTAACCTGCGGCTTACTATACAATCTCTGCTCATTGTAAACAGAGTCAGGAATCAAACACAGAGTAGCAAAGAAAGACAAGTTGATGAGCACCGGGTGAATGAAAAAGAGTTTGTATTCAACTAAGGAAGCTCTAAAGAAAGTTTATGATCAACTTTACAACTCTATGACTGTGGAGATTTTTAGAAATCGGCCCCAATGACAAAACTGAGAGTCTGGGGCAGTTACGCTCCTCTAGCCCAGGAGCTGGTCTGAACAGAGGACGGAAGGGGCATCATCTGTCACACAGGACACACCCTCCTAGCCTTCCTCCTCCTCCTCCTCCCAGGGCAAACATGAAACCGGTCAGACCACATCACTTAGCATCGGTAGAACAGATCGGCAAAGGGCAAACCACAAGCCAACGATGCCATCTGAAGACACGCTATCCAACCACAATCCTGACACTCGCCTCACGTCTGATTGCCTATCAGGTCCAAGCTTGACAGGAAATACAAGCAGAGCGGGAAGTGCCTAGCACCAGATCCCTTACAGGGCCAATGGTGCCACATCACAAGCCATAACCAGGTGAGCCTCCAATTGATGTGTTTGGTGGGCTGGTAGGAAACAACTCCACAATACAATTATATCGTTCATACACTTTGTATGTTGTGGTTTCATATTGCATCTCACCTGATGTCTTTGCATACATAACAGTTTGCGTGTGAGAATGTACAGTCCCTACTGTGAATGCATAGTTGATGATTCGCCCCAGCGCCCTCACGTGAAGGAGAAAACTATGGATTGAAAAGAGAACTCCAGAAAGGTCAACATGTAACAAAAGACAAAGAAGCGGTAAGCATTGGATCACACTACGAAATCTACATGGTCTGGTTGACCAGTGACAAAATACTGAGGGTCTAGCTGACCAATGACAGAATTCAAGGAGTGGGGGGGGGGGGGGGGGGGGGGGTGTCTCAACAAATAGAAAGACAGGGTATGAAGACACCAGGAAGTGAGCTCATGGTATTTTCACAGAACTCTGCCCAGCCCTGCCCACCATACCTCTACTGAACAGTATGATTGCTATGTTCTGTAGAGAATGTCAGGGGAAGGAGAGGTAGGTGGTCCCAGAGTTTGGGAGGCTGAGAAGAATATGGGGGTGGGGGGGGGCAACAATAGTTCACATACACAGTAACGTTCCAAAAGTGCAAAAATGAACGTGAGCAAGGCGAGGGCGTCTCAAAAGAATCCAGACATAGCTACTCTGTCCTGCACCAGCCTAAGCTCATATATCACGTTTTTATAGAAAAGCTCAGGTCTTTGCCCATTTGGACTTGACCAAAATGCCAAAATGGAAGGAAAGCAAAAAGAAAAATGGTTTAATTCAAGTCATTTTTTTCCTAAAAGCCTGATGTGTGCTCTAGGTAGGCCCAAATCTAGTTGGCCATCCCCTGGCCTTCAATGCTTCGAATGGTCTCAATGGAAGAGTACAGTACTTGACTTCACGCTGCATATTTTTGCAGCGAGGGTGAAAGCGCAATATTCAAAGAATCTATTCTGATTGGGAAGGCTTGTCCACCTCTCTCGACCAATCACAAAGCTGGGCTGACTATATAACACATGGATCATTTGCATAACTGAAGGACAAAAAAACAACCTTTAATAGAGTACCAAAGTCCCGCCACTCCCCTCAAAGTGTTTAGGCCAGGAAGCCGCATTACAATCCTAGAGGCAATTTGACAGCTAGCCATTTGGGGCTTGTAGTTCAACTGTATGTATTGCTGACAGTTGAACTAAAATATTGTGCCACAATAGTAGCCTGGTTTCACCTTGAAGGTTTCCTGATTATAATATTCGTTTTTTGGACAGTTACTTGATGCTTTACAAAAAGTACCTAAAGTAAGAAGCTCAACGTAACGTGACTTTGGCACTCTATACTGTAGCTACAGTGGACTTTGTAGCTGATGAAAAAACTACAAATCCCACAAGTAAAAAGGGGATCTGTTGTTTTTTAAAGAATGCGTTCTCCAGAGCTATAGGATGACTGAGAATGAAGCTGAGCTTGTGATTCACTTGAAGACATGATTACGTTTGAAAAAGGGAGAAATGTATGCATCGCAACCCTTTATACAGGAGAAGTGTGTTAGAGAAAAAAAAATGTGTGAGTGTGTGTATTTCCAAGACAGTAAACAGTCATTTGAAGCTCAGTTTGGTGTGTGTATGTGACGACAGAGGTTGCTTGGTGATACAGGTGTGTTTGAGCTGAATCTCCGGACCAGTTAGACAGGGTGTTTTCCCCAGACAGGGCTGAGGCATGGACAGACCCAGGAGCGGGTCACATGACGCTGCACCTCCAGTGCCACCGCCTCCCCCTAGGTCAGCTGGTGGGGAGCCTCCAGCATCTCCATCAGGAAGGTGTCGATGGGTGTGTCACCAATCAGCTTGAAGAAGAACAGGTGCTCCAGACACTTCAGGCCAATGGAGCGCAGCGCTGGCAGTCGTAGGAGGAGCTTGGCAAACCTGGACAGACAGGGAGTTGGTGATGATGCCGATAGGACCGTCTGGTTGTGTGTGAGCCTGCATGCCTGGTACTTTGTCACATGTGTATTTGTGTGTGTGTGTGTTCCTGTGTGTGTGGTCTCACCTGCCCTGCTGGTCGGGGTATCTCTGTTTGCAATAGGATTCCAGCGATGCGTACACCCTCTCCCTAAGCAGCTCCACCTCACTGGGGCTGGACAGGCCCTTGGCATCTGCCACACACACACACACACAAACACACAATAGTGACCTGGGGCCCGTTCTTCGTACGTCGCTAACTCAGTTAGCTGGATTTGATTGTTGACGATTTGTCATCATCTTGGATTGTTCGGTTCTTCAAAGCTTATTCTGGACTTGCTGTCATAGCAACAGGTCCGTAAGCTTCAACCTGCTTGGGAGCAGGCTTATTTGATGTAAACACGGTTAGATTGAGGCTTTATAAGCAGAGGTGATACAGGAAGTTTGTCACAGACATGTCTCAACCTGTTGCAGAAGGTGCAAGACTAATAAGCAGAATTAAACATGAACCCAAATTAATCGCGCATTGCGTGATAGACAAATCCTTTAGCACATCGCGATAGGCTACTACACTTTTTAATCGGTTTTCTCGTGAGGGTGTCATTTACATCATTAATTTATTGGAACCACATTAAATTATATGACATTAAAGATGATAAACAAAGTAATTACGAAAAATCAAAAACATATAGGCCTAGCCTACTGTAATAAGCGATAAAACATCTAACGTGGTCACTACTATACATTTAATTTGTCTGCTACTTTTTGCCTTTCCTGGATTTTGCAGACTTTGAGGTGTTCCCTGCCGTTCTGTTTCAATCTTCAAGTTTGGAGTAACCTTCGAGCAAGCTCTAGCTCTGTTTGGCTCTGAAGCAGAGAAAAAACGGGGCGCTGTTTGTGGCCATGATGAGCAGCCAATAGCAGCGTTGCTGATCCAAGGTTTCTACTATCGATACATTTTATGGTTGTCTGTCATCTTTTTCTATTTCAAATTTTCATGTATTCTTTATTTGTAGTGTTATATTGCATTTTGTTATGAATCACTTTGTGATTTTTATCTGCGAGAGGTGCTATACAAATAAACTTTACTTACTTACTTACTTACTATACCCCCTTTTAAACCAACGCATGAACACGCAATTATCCCAGACAACTCAATCCCGCTATCCTAATCATGAACAACAAGGGTAGTACAAAGGGACATACGAAGAACGGACCACAGGTTGGGACGGTGGGTGAGAATAAACCGCTGTAGGGTGTGTGTGTGTGTGTGTGTGTGTGTGTGTGTGTGTGTGTGTGTGTGTGGTACCTGGGTTGAAGAGGATGATGGCCCGGAGACAGCCCAGCTCGGTCTTGTCCATCTGCATGTCTCTCATCTTACTGACCAGCTCTGTCAGAACTCTGCACAGGGGGGGATGGGGGGGATGGGGGGAGGGGGGCAGGCCAAAGGACGAGGGGGGAGGGATGGTAGGGGACGAAACAGGAGCAAAGTGATCAGAGAAAGGTATGGACAAAGAGGCAGGGGGGACAGGGAAAAAGGAGGGGTGAAAAGAGAAGAGGAGGTTAGGAGGGAAGCCAGGCAGACACCCACGGGGGGAGACGGGGGGAGACGGGGGGTTGGGGAGAGACGAGGGAGGGACAAAGGAGGAGACGGGGTTAGAGTCATCGGTACCTCTCATCGCCCACCCACCCTCACAGCAGACACACAGACGGCTGTGCCCGGAGAAACACCCGGCCGGCCGGACAGAGAGACACACAGAGAAGAGTGAGCACAGCGCCGAGACGCACACAAACACACCACTTGTTACCCGGGGAAATCTAAACCGCTTTCACACCCCCCCCCCCCCCCCCCCCCCCCCCCTACCCCTACCCTCCCACCCCCTCCATCCCCTCCCACCCCCGAGTCTCTCAACGAGTGTCTTTTGTTTGTTTGTTTGTCTGATTTGTTTGTTATAGTTGTCGGGGGGTGTCATGTGGTGGCGTCATTACCTGTCGAATATGGCCCCAACCTCAGCACTGTGAGCACTCTCCCTGTGTGTTCAATCACAACGTGTTATTACACCGTCATCACAGTTACACTAATGTCACAGCTGCTGTTATGCTAGTAGGCCAGGGCCCAGAAGAACAGGGGGGGGGACCCCAAGCCAAGTTTAGGGGTCAGGGGGTCAAAGGGGGTGCGGGGTGAAAGGTCAGAGGACAGAGTTGCAGAGGCACAGACGGGTCGCTGGTGTAATGTAGTGGGGCTGGAGCTCAAATCTCTGTCTGGCTCGTGCAGCATTATTCTACACCTCGGGCACATACTGTTGAGCCACATGGGGCTCATTGGCTTACTTGTACACGTACATACTTGTGAATATATACTTATAAACCTTTTGGTATTTTAAACCGTAAAGTCTCTGCTGGTACCTATGGTGCATGTACTGTATGCGGTGGATAAGGGGGTTGAGATGTCCTCGAAATAAGACAGTCTGCAACGATAGACAATTACTAGGCATCTCAGTGGATGACTGCATGGCACGTGACCAAAGATTGGATTTCATTCTGATTGGTAGGGTTGTTATTAACCATTTGGATTCTAGGTGATTGATGGGGTTTGATCCTCTTTGGAGGTATGTGAATGCTGAGTGCTGTATGGGAGTACGTGTGAGGCCCTGTGAGGCTCCTGGTGTCGGTATGGATGAACATTAGTAGGTCGGGCTTGAACCAATCCAAATCAGCACAAGGGATTCTGCGTAGTGACAGAGTCAGAACACGATAGTGGAAGAAGAAGAAGCACTTCAGACGATAAATAGAATGACAATGAAAAAAAGCAGATCAATCAATCAGTTTAGATGTGAATTACCAGCAAATGTTACATGGAAAATTCTATTGCACTTTTTTGTTTTTCAAGGTAAAAGCAGCAAGCGACCAAAATCGTTTAGTTTGAGGATTGATAGTGAGTGGGTCTGATTTGGGGACATAAGGAGTTTGTTTCGCCAGTTCTGACAGGTAAGTATAATCAATGACGAATTCAAAACCCTTAGAACAGACCCGCGCAGGCCCTAGAGGGTGTGTGTGGTTGTTAAGTGTGCATGTGATGGTGAGCAGTGTGCGTGTGTGAGTGTACTTGCAAGTCTGAGTGTGTGTGTGTGGTTGTAAGTCTGTGTGGGTGCATGTGCGGTGTAAGAGTGTGTGTGTGCATGTGTGTGTGTTTTGACATTCTTTAGACGCCATCAGTGGCATCTACAGATAGCGTTAGTACCCAGCCGTGTGGCATGCATGATTACAGACCAGCACAGCGGGCACTCACCCACACACACACCCCTACCCATACACCAACAACTACCCGGAGATACACACACACACACACCCACACACCCCTACCCAGGCACACAAACTCACACGCTAGCTCCCACAGCCAACAGTACAGAGAGATCCCGTCCTCCCTCTGGTCTGCACAGCAGGTTCCCACAGTCAGCGTTGGGGAACACGGACACACGTGAGCACGTCGACGTGGACTGCATACTGTACACACCGGGTGACACGATCTTCCACCGTGGAATGCACATGTGGCCTGGCCGCGGCTCGGTGCGTGTTTGTGCGCGCGCGGGCCTCCGAGTGTTTCCGATGGATTTTCATGTATGCTTGTGTGTCCCGCCGCGTCTCCGTATGTGTGGGTGTGCGACTTAAGTGCGTGTTTTCATATCTGTGTGTGTGAGTGTGTGTCTCTGTGTGTGTGTGTTACCTGTCGAAGATGGCCCCCACCCCGGCGCTGTGGGCACTGTTCCTGTGGACGTGGAGGCCGGTGGCCAGCAGGATGCCGTCCTTCACGGAGACGGAGCGGTGGGAGAAGGAGGCGATCAGCAGCTCGTTCCAGCCTATCCCCCGACACGTGGGGCGGGAGGGACGCGCTCGTCAGCCAATCGCTAGTCACGTAGGGCTCAGGGGGTGCGCGTGTGTCTCAGAGTGTGGGGGTGTGTGTTGGTGTGTTTTAGAGTGTGTGTGTGTGTGTGTACCTGCTCTGAGCAGGATGACCTGGTCGTCCAGGGCCAACTCGGAGAAGTGAGGGATCCTCTTGGCCCACTCCACCAGGGTGAACAGCTGCTTGTCTGCTGCCTGGCAGATGTTGGTCACCGGGTCGTTGGGCTGCCAGACAGGACAGAGAAACATACAGGACACTGACTACCATTGTCTCACACACACACACAGACAAGCAAACCCACCCACCCACCCACCTACCCACAAACAAACACACCCACCCTGGGACACGCGAACCCACCCAGCCACACACAATTACACACACACACCCAGCCACACACACACCCTGGGACACGCGCACCCACCCGCCCACACCCACACACTTACAGAGCTTCCCCCAGAGCTCCCGTCAGAGTGCAGCTCGGTCTTCTGCTCCACGGCCATCTCCGCCTCCAGGATCTTCTCCACCGGCATCTCCTCGTTCACAGCGCTGGTGGACTCCACCTCCCCGTCACGCTCCTTGTTCCTCTGGCGCTCCTCCTGGACAGCTGGGGGGGGGGGGGGGGGGGGGGGGGGGGGGAGGCGAAGGACAAAAGAGGGAGGCAAGAGAGGGGGGAATGGCGGGGGAAATGTTTCACCGAGAGAGACGGCGCGACGGAGAGACAGAGAGAGTTGAAAAAGTCAAGAGAAGAGACAAGAGCACAGAAGAACGAGAGAGACGAGAGAGAGCGAGCAACAGAGAGAAAGAAAGAGAGAGAGAAAAAAAGAGATTCACAGATGTGCACGTTTTTCTCGGTGAAGTTTCAACGACTGTCACCCCACTCGCTGCCTTTCACACCACAAACACAAACAGACCACTTCAAAACAACACGGGAAGCAGCCTGTTGTTTTAGACACCTCCTCACATCCTCCAACAGGACTCAACATGTCGTCGTCCCGTAGGCTCTAGACATGGCATATTACCCCGGGAGACGATACTTTCTACTGCAAACCCCCCACCCTCCACCCCCCAATCCTCTCATACACAGCCATACAGACACCCTCCCTCCCTCCATCCCTTCCCTTTTTCTTACATCGCTGTCGTTCATCTTGGACCACTACAGGAGGAGGGAGGGGGGGAGAGAGAGAACGAGAGGAACAAAAGAGGGAGAGAGGGGGACAGGTGTTAGTGTTGACAAGGCTCACCCTCCCCTCTCTCCATCTTTTTTTCTCGGTCTGTCCATCCCCTATGAGCACCGTCAAAACTCTCCCTTAAAGAGTAACATTAACATTTGCAAGAATTCGACGGAGTGGATATATACAGAAATCGTTGGTTGGATTATGTCGCTGTGCCGTGTGTGTGTGTGTTTAAAGTGGAAAGAACCAAGTCAATCTCTCTTAGATCCAGGGAGACGACAGGGTTCTGATGTACTTCACTGAGCCGGCCTTCATTTTGTGCTCAATAACAAGAGTAGATTACAGTAGCATAAGAGAGTAGGAAGAACATTGCAAAGTAGAATATACTAAATATATACTGAATATACTGAGAAATAACAGCTGAATTATTGAGTAGAGTAGGGTACAGTTTAGAATAGCAGAGTTTAGTAGGGTCAGGTAGCCTAGTTTAATAGAGTAGAGTAGAGTTTAGTAGAGGAGCGTAGAGTTTAGCAGAGTAGCCAACAGTCGAGATTAGTAGTTTAGTAGAGTAGAGTAGCATACAGTAAAGTTTAGAGGAGTGTAGTAGTACTAGAGTAGAGCTTAGAAGAGTGTAGTAGAGTAGAATAGCATAGAGTAGAGTTTAGTAGAGTGTAGTAGAGTGTAGTAAGTAGAGTAGCATTGAGTAGAGTAGAGTGTAGTAGAGTAGCATAGAGTACAGTGTAGTAGAGTAGCATAGAGTAGAGTGTAGTAAAGTAGAATAGCATAGAGTACAGTGTAGTAGAGTGTAGTAGAGTACAGGTGTGGCTCCCTCCTCACCTTCCCTCTTCATGCCCATGGCCAGGCACTTCTGGTAGCGGCAGTACTGACAGCGGTTCCTCTGCCGCTTGTCCACCAGACAGTCCTTGTTGTCCCTGCAGGTGTAGCTCAGATCCTTACGCACCGTCCGCTTGAAGAAGCCCTTGCAGCCCTCACAGCTGTACACGCCATAGTGCTTACCTGGACAGCATGAAAGAAAAAGCAGGTGCAGAATGACAGAAAGGAGACAGAGGAGAGACCGTGGGGAAATGGAAAGGGAGAGATAAATAGGGAAGTTGTGACAAGAGTATTTTTACCACTACAAATTGACAGTGATTAATGGACCGGTACTGGATCTCTGTTGGTGACTGTAACAGAAGCTGACCTCCAAAGCCAATGATGGTGCTCAGAGTTCACCACACAACAAACTGTTGCTTTCGATTCAACTGAACAAGTTCTGAGCTGCCTAACGCTGCTCCTTAATGCCCCGCACCTGATTCGTTTACCTCGACGGATTCACTGAATTGGGTTAGTTACAACTGGGGGAGGGCTGGAAAACCACGGTGAAGAACTATTCTCCGTTTTCAGAGAGTCTCACCGGAGGAGCGGTCTCCACAGATGGAGCACATGCGCTTCTGGGACATCATGGGTCCTCCGGGGCTGTGGGCGGACAGCTGCTTTAGCCCGAACGGCGGCTTGACGTCATCAGAGCTGCTGACGGCGTGGGAGACCCGGACATGGACACGGTGGAGTTGATCTGAGGGGGGGGGGGGGGGGGGGGGGGGGGGGGGGGGGGGGGGGGGGGGGGGGGGGGGGAGTGAGAATGGGAATGAGAGGGGGGGGTGAAACAGTGAGAGAAAGACAAAGAGTGAGAGCGAGAAGCAAGTGAATGTCTCTGTTGTCAAAGGCTTTAGATAAGATTCTCTTTATTGTCTTTCAGGATATTTGTTGCCACAGTCATTCTAGAGTTTCACATTAACAGAGACACAATATACCAACATAGTTATGTGGCACATCCTTATACACGTATCATATGTCCATCTGCTAGTCAGTGGGGTGTTTTGTTTCATGAATGAATAAACCAAAACTATTACCACAGTGTGCCCAATTCCATTTTTGGCAACAACATGTTGCCTAGCTAGCTACCTCTACGGGTTAATGCATTTTTTGGTGAAAAGTAGTCTCAAGTTCGACCTCTTAGCTCGTTCTCCCTCTATCTTTCAGCAAGCTAGCTTATGGAGCTCACCTGAGGGCTACTGATGGGGCCGTAGCCCACCGACGGTGTCCCTGGCAAGCAGGGCGAGCCCAGGGAGGAGCTGATGACAGAGAAAGGAGAGCCCATGCTGCTGATGGGGCTGTTGACAGCTGAGGTGATGGGGGGCAGGGAGGTCATGGTCACAGGGGGCACCAGGGGTGACGAGGAGCGATGACCTGAGGGGGGAGATGACACAGACGAGCTGTCCGGACTCCGGGAATCTTGAGGGGGGGGGCAAAAGTCAACTGTAGTTACGGCTACTGTGACTTGGTTTATTTGGAAGTATTGAGTACATTTTGGTTTAATCATTAATTCATGATGATTTAAATAATAATCCTCTAGGTAATATGCTAGATGGGACACAACATGTTACAATTATATAATGATATTATCATTCATTACTGTGTAATAGGTCGTCATGCAAATACAATGTTACAGTTAATTTACTTAAATAATAGGGATGCATGCAAGTTCATCGCAACGCGTATGGTCGATAAAATAGATCCAATGGCTTAAGGATACTGCTAGCCTGTCATTAACTGTCAAACGAAATCAACAACAAATGCAAAAACATGACATTT
This sequence comes from Hypomesus transpacificus, assembly GCF_021917145.1. Taxonomy (NCBI): domain Eukaryota; kingdom Metazoa; phylum Chordata; class Actinopteri; order Osmeriformes; family Osmeridae; genus Hypomesus; species Hypomesus transpacificus. Next base: position 1,561,380 of record NC_061063.1, read on the forward strand.
TCTACTGTACCTCTGCTGTCGCCCATTTCGGCCTCAGAAGTGCAGGATACGTGGTGAGACTCTCAACAGGCGTGCACAGTCCCGCTCAGCCTGCCCTCCAGCCGGCTATCAACTAAACCCGAGACCGCGGACTAAGGCCCGGGCCAGAGTGTTAAGGGTGACCAAAAATGGGGCTGAAATTCCAACACAAGATAAAGATAGCCAACTACGCATAAAAAATTACATCGATGAAAAATACTGCATTTGACACACATACCTAATCTATAGCACAACATTTCTTAGTGATACAACGTGAATTTTTATTTCTACCAATTTGTAAATTTTTTCACGATTTACAGACTGGATGTCTCAAGCATGCTGATAGCTTGAGCTAACTAGCTACAGTCTGTAGCTAACCAACTTGAAGACTTCAGTAGCAATCTTAGCTTAGCCATCGTTGCCTGCAACAGCCAAGTCCGTCTGCAAAGCAAGACTGTCTCTTGACTAGAAGTCTAGCTATCAACAACTAATGCTGTAACATTTTAATATTATCCAGGGTGTTAATCCCGTTCAGTAATGCATTACAAATTGCATATTACAACGACATGGCTTAAAATATGAAGTGCTAATGCGAATAAGCCTGAAGGATAACACATCCCCTGACAGTGTAGCATGGCTAGTTGATTATGTTAGCAAGCTAGCTAGCTAAACTTGTACACCAGTTGAAAAACAGTGAACTCGTCATCAAATTAACCAACACTACTGCATAACTTTGCAGACATGGTGTTAGTTGCAGCAATAATAAAATGTACTAACGCTTTTTGACGTTGCCGTTTTTCCGCATGAAAAGATGTGGTCAGGCCCAGTGCTCTTCCTCTGTCTGCCCCCACTTTGCCTCGTCGCCAACCCTCCCCCTGCCCAAAAATGATGAGGGTAAAGCAATAGAGATGGACAATATATTACCTTCATATTTTTCTAGAGCATATATCAGCTTAGTTTATGGCCAGTTCAGCTACACTTTTAACACCTATTCATCATCTACAAAAAGAAGCTTAGACAATGTTGTCTGGGAAAGGTCAAGTGTGGTGACCCCTCTGCTAAGCAGTAGGTCTGCACTGAACCAGTGGTTATCCCAGAAGTTAATGTCTCATTTTCACAGTAGATGGAGTGGTAGATGGTAGTCTGGGTATCTTCTACACTTTATTGATTGCTGATGCATGTAGAAGGAAAGCACAACAAACAGTGGACAAAGAAACACAAATAAAAACCAGAGAATAGCCTATACTGGTCTGGCTGTAAAAAAAAAAAAATGGAACCTGGAGCAGACCTGAGTGAATTACTTTTTTTCAAATAATGATTCAATATGTAAGGAGAACCCAATGCAAATAAACCAAAGAATCAGTCATTAAACACATTGAAATGAAATTAATATTTAACATGAAGGTGTCTGCAATGGAATGGAATACAATGAAATATGCCACTATGTTGTAGCTCTTATGGCTACATATGACAATAAGTCTAGCTTTTACCTTATTGCCTTTCTTTCTTTCTTTCACTGATTTTCTTGTTTATTTACTCCCCAATGTTACGATGTGAGCTGTGAGATAAAAAGATTTTCCATCACTAAGTTTATGATGTTTACTGGGAATATCAGTGTACTTTATGGGCATATATGGAAATGCAGTGTGATTATCATTAAGAATGACTATTATATATACTTATTGTCACTATCTCTAACCAAAAACACAGTTCTTTCTGTTAAGAGGGCCAGAGATCAGTGAAACAAGACAAGATAGGGTATTTTGAAACAAACAATTTATTGAATGCCCCCAAAGTTTAAAGTGCAGAATGAATATGTTATTAATAATAGTATTCTCAGTTAAATATATATTTATATCAATACTTATGGATGAAATCCGATTGAACACTTGAAAGATAAAATGTATCCTTTACAAACATACAGTGTAGGAGTAATACCTCAGTTGGAGGACTTAACACACAATAAAACAACAAAACTACTTCATCTTTGTCTTAAATGTACTTGGCTTCAAAGACTTGGCCATAGTAGCAGTAGATTGTTCACATGCAGACACCCACCCCTCAGCAGAAACAGCCCATCTTTCAATTTCACTACTAATACTTTGGTTTAAAAAATACTGTTTGTATTTACATTTCAAAACCAAAATCTTTTGCCTAGATTTACCTATAGTTGACCAAGCAACCTTGATAGTTTGGACTATCATATTTAATGTAATGCTTAAAGTCATGTTTATCAACTAACTAAGCTAAATCAAAAAGCTATCAAGTCCCAGAAGGTGCCTCACACCATGGTCCCTGCAGTAGAATACCGTCGATACATCTCCACCTCAGTGCTCGCCATGTTGTTCTTCTCTTTCTCCCCAAGCTGTACGATGTCAAGGCCCAACAAGGAGGTTCAAATAATATAATTACGAGATAATGTAGTATTATGTAATGAACATAAAAGGTTGTCAAATGATCTGAGAGGACAAAACCAACAGCACAACTACCAGTTACACTACCAATCACTCCAATCAGTGTCAATCAAACATTTCAGATGGGCTTCTCAGACATTTGAATCTCATATATATACCAATGGTTAAATAACCAAAAATGTTTGCTTTGTTTATTTATTTATGTTTTTTTTTTGTCCAGTTTATGTACCTGTGCTGTATCCTCTGGTCTCTTTGGTGGTTTGTATTTGGAGGACTTTTTCTCATTCTGGGATTCTGTGTCTACAAACGCCACAAAGTGGATCATGGTGTAAATCCTAAAACAAGAAAAACATCCGAAAAACATCTCAATTAATCACAAACAAAAAGAAACATTTACATTTCATCTGGTAAATTAAGGTTTCTGAAATTACACAAAAGCTGAATGTACAAAAACTGTACACAAAATAAACTAGTCAATCACCTGTGATACAGCATGGCCAGGAACTGAATTAAGATGAGCAATCCGAACCCCAGAAGGAACATGAGTCCGATGGGGTCTATGTAGACGTACTCCCCCGTTGCAGTCAGGTTTAGGCTGGCTTTGGGGATCTTGATGGTGACAGAACTGCCGATGAGCTGAAGGAAGAATGTGGCCACCAGCCACAGGGCGTTGCAGATGAAGTAGACAAACGTCACCTGCAGAGGAGGAGGATGAAGAGTGAAGGATGAAAGTGGAAGAAGGGATTTTGGAGAAGGAGGTTGTACTATGCTTTGGATGACAGCATCTGCTAAACAACTAAACATAAATGTAAAGTTGAAAGTAGAAAGAGGTAACGTAGCTATCCAATCCTAATTACATAATACTAAGGCCAATTCAAATAATAATGCTAATGTATGTTAATTAACAGGCTAACACACAGGACTCAGGCTACCTTGTTCCTTAGGTCTTTGAGGTCATTGGTGATCTGATCCTGCTTCACTTTGTCCTCCTTCAGAGGTTCCAGATAACGCTTCTGCAGATCTATAAAAAAGATCTCCTCTTCCTGTGGGGAAACATGAGGCTGTTCATCCACTTCATCATCAACTAGCTACATCGATCCTCTAACTTGTCCTTTAAACGTTGAATTAACTTATACTTCCATTTTTACTTTACACGTCATCTAGTGTGAGAAGGATTTACCTCTTGAAGATGTTCTTCTTTGAAATTATAGTCCTCAGTCCTGGTCTGAAGTTGTGTCACCCAGCCTGTGAAACATAACAGAATACACACTGTAGACAATACTGTCAATCTCCCTGAGTGGAGACAAATCTCTTTTGTTCTCTCTCTAAATCTCTATCCCGCTCTTTCTCAATGTAAAGGTGTAGATGAGATATACATTACTGTAAGTCAGGACTCACATTGCTCCAGAAAAGGAGGAGGAGATTCCAGATACCTGGGTGAAAGAGAGACACAAACATATCCCAAACAGACAGTTAGGAATGCTCACACAAAGAGTCATGAGCCCAGAAACCTCCAGAAAGAAAATGTGGTAGGAACAGAATTCAAATGTTACAGCCATTACCACAGCACCGCATGTCACAATGTTGTACCTTGTATTCTCCTGTGGCTTCACATCCGTCTCCTGGCCCCTCATCCCCACCTCCTGGCCCATCACCACTGTCTCCTCCGGCATCATCTCCATACCATCTCCTCTCAAGCATGGACACCTGCAGCAGTCCGGCAAGCCCTGTAGGAGGCGCTGTCTCAAGGTCTTGGGCGGCTTGGCTGCCTGCTTGCCTGCTCCTGCGGTCTCCCTGGTGCCCCAGGAGACATTGTTCATGTTGACCATGGAGTAGATGGCCAGGAGGAGGTAGGCACTGGGGATGCAGATGAAGTAAAGTAGGCCGTAGATGGCCAGTGGTGCCTCCTGGGGATGGAGGATGGCCGTGATGGTGTACAGCAGAAGGGTACAGATGATGAACAGACCACTGGGGGTCCAAATGGTCTGCTCCTCCACCATGGAACCTGGAGGAGAGGGTACAGAGAGTGAGGAGAGGTAATGAAGGGTAAAGAGAGGGTAGAAGGTGAGGAGAGAATGTGAAGTGTGAGGAGAGGGGAGAGGGGGAAGACAGGGCGGGGAGGGAGGAGAGGGTATGGTGGGTGAGGAGAGAATGTGGAGGGTAAGCAGAAGATAGAGGAGGTGAAAAGGAGGTACGGGTGGGGGTGAAAGGTAAGGAAAGGATCTGAAGGGTGAGTAGAGGGTGTGAAAGGTGTGATTGATACACTTAATTTTATAGTTCATGGAAGTTTGTTAGCATTGTTAGCAATGCTAATGTAAGTGAATGGGGTCTGAAACACTGTTATTTACCAACGATGGACAAGCCCGTTCCCAACATCAGGAAAGCATAGAAAACGCTCATGACGGCTGCAATGGTTATCTGTGTGTCCGACTTCAGCTTGAAGCACAGTATGAAGTAGATAGTGGGGGGCACAACAGCGATGAAAAGGGAGTCGTTGGGATGGATATTGAAAACAAATGAAAAGCTTCCTGAAAGACAACGACAAAGTTGGACAAAGTATTATTCACAAAACAAACACCACGACAAACATCACATTCAAAGCAAACCCTCTTCCTTCCATCAAGAAGGAGCCCAGAACATTACTGTCAGGGCTCACAAGCCCCCAATAGGGATCTACTGGACAGTTGGACTCAAGTGCTGTGACCCAACCACCTCTGCTGCATGTACCTGCGGTCATGAGGCAGATGGTGGCGGGGCCCAGAATGGAGGCTGCCATGCTGAGGATCTGGTAGAGGACGAAGGGCTTGGAGATGGAGCTGTTCTTCTCGGACGTCACGGAGCCCGTACCAAGCAGATCCAGGGTGTTGGCCATGGTGGAAGGACCCCAGCGCCGACGCTGCATAAGGTCGAGGGTGGGTGGGGTAAAACGCAAGACCAAGTTGAGATACACACAACAGCCCATTTCACTCTAAACCGTTAAACAAATATGAAATGAAAATAAAATATTTGTGATCTTTTTTTCATAAAGATTTTATTTTGTTACTTGGCGGTTCTACTACTCAAACCAACCCTGACCTGGTTGTAGAACTCCTTGAAGTCCTGGGGGGCGTTGGTGTAGGCGTCCGATGCAGCGTTGTACTCCACCCTCCAGCCCTGCTGCAGGAGCAGAGTACACAACCAGCGGTCCTCACCTGGAGGGGGGGGAGAGGAGAAGCAGGACAAGGGAGGAGGACGATGAAGGGAGAGGAAGAGGAGGGGGAGCAGGGAACGAGACAGGAGAGGGGGCGGAGGAGGGAAGGAGTGGAGGAGAAAAGGTTTGGAGATGGGGGGGGAAGCAGGAAGGAAAGTGAGAGGAAGTAGAAACATCAGACACCTGTATGTCGTCACATTGTAAAGATAGACGGATAAGCACCTGTATTGTATGGAATTTGACTGCTCCCCTAAGTCGTTTCTGTTGTTGTTGGTACGGACAAATAAAGTTATTTTAGTTATGTTAGTACCTTGGTCGTACTGTACATAGTGGCCCGCCTCCGTGGCAGTTATGGTGTACTTCTTCATGACGTTGTCGTCCATGAGGGCGGCGCCTCTGAACAGACTGAAGCAGCCAGGGCTACAGAGCACACAGCCAAGCACATGCTCTGCTGTCTTCTGCAGCCAGTGGCCCACTGCATACTCAAACTTCTGGTACCACACCATCGGACCTGTGGGGAAACCGGTGTAAATGTGTGTGTGTTTACAGGTCTGCGTGTGGATAGGTTGTGTGCTTGTGTGTTGGCATGTCTGTGGGAGTGTATGAATGAACAAGGGTGCTTTCTAGGTGAGGCGTGTCTGCAGGGATGTGGGTGTGCGGTGTCTGCAGTGCAGTAGAGGATGTCTCGGCTGAGCGTACCTGTGCCAGTGGGGTGAATCCTGCCACAAGCGGCGCCTACATGTGAGTAGAGCCTCAGCCTGTCCACCAGCAGCATCACTGCAGCGGGCTGGAAGTCTGTGTCTCCGTCCAGAGCCAAGAGATAGGTGTTTTCCTGTTGTTTCTAGAAGTAGCCCCAAAACAGAAACACTCATGTCACACATATATCCTGCCATAGTAGTGCGTGTGTGTGTGTGTGTGTGTGTGTGCGCCCACGTTTTTCACCTTTAGGCTTTTCTCCAACTCCTCCCTGGGTTCACCTTTGTCAAGTTTCTTAAAGTAGCCAGTTGTGAGACGCCAGCCAAGGATGTAGTAGAGGTACATGATCTACAAATACGTTAGGTGATGGATTGAGTTTCCTTTATCTTCACACAAATAATTCATAGCGTTCTATTTAACAGCCTGGGAATACTTCTACTACAGAAATACACTACAGTAAATTATAGTGGCGTTTGAAGCGACAGAATTGAAAAAGGTTGTGAAATGCATTTTTAGTATTGCCCACCTGCGACCACCTCTTCTTGTGGCGTATCTTCTTCTTGTCCTTCAGGTGTATTATCAGCTTGTTTCCTTGTGGGAGAGAATACTCCAGCCGACCTCCGTAGGGTGTTCTCAGGATCAACTGGTCGGGCATGGGCGGTCTGTCTCGGAAAATGCTGGGGTCCTCCTCCAGGAAAATACTGAGAGAGTAGAATTAGAAGGGTAGTGTCTACATCATGTCAACAAGGAAATCTGTCTGTGTGTGTGTGTATGTGTGTGTGTGTGTGTGATAGAACAGATTATGGATCTGTCTTACGTGTAAACTTCTCGGATTGCGTCCACCAGGGTCTCGACGTATTCGTTGACGTGTCGATCTCGGCTCCCCTTCACATCTACAAAAGCATCGTCAAAGTAGACATGGGACTCAAACTCTACATCCTGGTGGCTGTTATCCTTTGGCCTGTATTTGTCCAGTCTGAAAGAAAGAAAGAAAGAAAGAAAGAAAGAAAGAAAGAAAGAAAGAAAGAAAGAAAGAAAGAAAGAAAGAAAGAAAGAAAGAAAATGAGATATTAGTCTGAAGGATTTTCTGCCATGGTGTCGTCTTCGATAGGATGTTAAACTGTCTGTTCTTACCTGAACATGGAGATGAACATCTTGATCATTTCATCATATGACTCATGCCACATAGTAGCACACAGGAACACGTTCACTTTCTCACATTTACTGGAATTGGGAGAAAGAGAGTTAGTGTTAAACTCATAAAAAAACACACACACACATACACACACACACATATTGTATCTACTTTGAGGTACATACACAAAAACACTGACAAAGTGATGTTTTAAAGTGGTGATTAAACACACCTCCTTTTTTTTTCCTTGTGTCTGACCACGAAGCGTGTGTTGAGCAGAAGAGACTGCTCGAGAAACGCCCCCTCGTACATCCTCCTGACAAAAAAGTCCTGGGTCCTCTCTATACGCCCCACTTTCATAAATAGGATGTAGACGGTGGACAGCACTAGCCCCAGCCACCAGCAGAGGGAAGCACTTCCTATCAACGCGATGTTCATCTCCTCTGACATCTCCCTCAGGCACAGAGACCGAGTGACATCCATGACCAGACCCTGGAACCAGTCGGGAGCCGGGCTGGGGACCTCGTCGCTTGCCATGTCAGCGCAGTACTGTGTGAAGGTGTAGTTTGCATTGGGCGAGGAGTCTTTGAAGGCGAGACTGATGGGCACCAGGAACACGGCCAGGACGGCGATGGAAGCCAGGTGTAAGGGCAAGACGAAGGCGTGGCGCAGTGCGTGCATCTTACAGGCCACCACTGCAAACCAGTGGCACACGGCGGCACACCCAACCTGGAGCAAGGGGATCCTTTTTATACTTATACTTATAAAATGATATACGGTATACACAATGTGCACGGTCAGACAGACAGATGTACAGACAGACATATCTACCGACAGACAGATCTAAAGACAGACAGATCTACAGACAGACAGATATAAAGACAGACAGACAGACAGATCTACAGACAGATGTACAGACAAACAGATCTACAGACAGACAGATCTAGAGACAGACAGATCTAAAGACAGACAGATCTAAAGACAGACAGACAGACAGACAGACAGACAGATGGAGAGACAGACAGTGGTACAGATAGACAGACAGGCAGGCTCACCTGGATAGCCATCACAGTCAGTACCAGCTGTTTCTCTTTCTCTTCGACTGAGGTTAGTGCTGACCAGTCTCTGCCCGAGAGGGGGACGTAGGCTCCAACCACAGCCCCTGTCACCAAGATCCTGACCACACTGGAGAGGATGTGAACCACGGTCCTGTAACAGTTACACAACACTTCAAATTCACCTGTCACATTTGTTTTTTAAAGGTTGACTGGTTTAAGATTTTTTGTAAGTGTTATTTGTACTGGAAGATTTTTTTCAACCCGTTTTGTTAGGGCTATAAACACTGTATTTTTCTCACACACTGTCTCACTGCTCAAGATAATAAATGCTACATAAAAATGTAGATGTCCTTGTGTGTCCCACCTGCTGTTCTCCATATCTTCAACCAGGGTATCCAGGAAGCTGTTGTTGAACAGTGTGAAGTAGTTCTGCCACCAGGTGAGGGACACCAGGAGGGCAGAGCCGATAGCCAACCCCACCCAGAGCTCCATCCTTTCCCCCCCCTCTGGAAGCAGGTAGCTCACAATGAAGAGCACATAGCCCGCCAGTGTGAGAACAATGGAGAGGATGGAGGGCCAGAGGTACCTGAGGAAGAAGGAAATGAAGGAAGTGAGGGAGGGGAGGATGTCGAGAAGATGTCAAAGTGGAGGATGCTGCATCTCTTCCCATCTGTCTCTGTCTCTGTCTCTGTCTCTGTCTCTGTCTCTGTCTCTGTCTCTGTCTCTGTCTCTGTCTCTGTCTCTGTCTCTCCCTGCCATCCTGTCAACTATGAACTGCCTCTATCCAATAAAGCATGAAGACGCCACCAAAATATTGTATATCTATCAACATGGAGCCCCACAACAACAACAAAAACTACAGACGAGATCTACAGGAAGTGACAGATTGATTTAGCCCTAGTAATTTACAGTAAGTTAGGTTATCACAAATAATAGCGTCTTATGTAACAAAGGTCCCTCCGCTCTCCCAATTTAAATCAAGTTGTACCGGTATCCATGGCCTTTCACACTTTGGGCAGCAACCTGGAGGACGGAGGAGAGGAGACTCAAACTGTTCAGGATCATAGCGTTGGTGACAATGCCGAAATGTGGCATGGCCATCACAGTGAGCACCGCTGATCCCAGACCCACCAGGGACTCAACAACCACAACCTAGAAAAGAACAAAACAAGGCATAACTCACTCATTCTCCTGAGGGCTTATTACATCATTGTGGCATCTTGTTGTGTATGAATCTAGCAATGCTCCTATTTATGATTGACAACATGGGTGACAGTATTCAAAGTGGCAAGGCCACATTTTCTTCCTTGTATGCAGCACATTATGTAACATAGCTTAAACTTTAATTGTGATGTGGTTGAGATTTTGGAATTGGGAACTCATGTTTCAAACCCTTGGTGTTTTAAGATTAAGCTTTGTTACATAATGTGCTGCATACAAGGAAGTCACATACTGGAACATATAACGTCACAAGGAAGTCATAAAATATAATTTAGAAATGCTCCCCTCCCTCCCCCCCTTCCTCCTCCCCCCCCTCCTCCCCCCCCCCCCCCCCCCCCCCCTCCATCCCTCCGTGGAGCCGCAGCCACGCAATTGCATCTGTGTCTGCATATTGTGTGCTGTGATAATCAAGTAAATTGAATTTAATTCAGTATATTCGGTGGCATCTTTTATTGATGAGTCCTTACCCAGAGAGCCGTGACCTTCTTGGGCGTCTGGGAATTCTTGAAGATAAACTTCCAAAGACTTTTGATGAGAAGCAACACACTTGGACATATCATGGCGCAGCTGACACACAGCAGAGGCAGTGGCTTGTTCTGAGCAGGAACCGTGTGAGTGACGTTACTGGACAGGGTTATCAGGACCAGAAAGAAAGACTGCAAAATAATCACATAAACAGAATCATTATACATCTTGAAAACTAAGTTGATTGATAATTTATACGAAATCAAATCATCATAGCACACTGAATAAGCCTATTAACAGGTGTATGGAGTTCAATTTAGAATTAATTAGACTATTTTGAACGCAGCGTGTAGGTGTCATGTTTCTAAAACATTTGTTTTTAAATAACAGATATCCAAAATCCATAGATTGAATTAATGCCATTGACTGATTCCCGATATTACAGTTATAAACATGTTTGATATTTTACATGGAAGTAGCAAACACTTAGAGCAGTTAGACCAAGTAAATATATAATAAATTATAAATGTATGCATACTTTAATAATGTATCAACGCATTATTTTTTATTACAAGATAAAGTTGGTTTGCGAAAATATTTGAGGAATAACCACCTTGCCATCCTTTGTGTTAATCCATCATTCTAAACAAAACATGTGGTCACCACATACCCTACAATTATGATGCGTGCTGTAAAACATGAGAATAATCTCCTACCTTGCTGCCCACAGCGAGACCGAACACAAGTACGGCAACCAGGGCGATAGACAGTAAACGGAGAACCTTGACCAGCTTCCATGGTGTCTTCTGAGCTTCGACGGGAGGCACGTCTCTACAGACATCCCACCTTTTCCTGTCCAACACAGTTAGACAGGGGGTGACTAGGACTGCTCCCCTCAAGCACATAGACCAGGATCACTCACCCCTGAATATTATCTATTGCAATTAGGGCTGCAACAACGAATCGATTAAATCGATTAAATCGATTATTAAAAGCGTTGGCAGCGAATTTCATTATCGATTCGCTGTGTAGCGCGATTATTACACCACTTAATAAGTAGCGGAGATGTTTGAGTATAAAAAAAGTTAGAGTAAAAAGTTTAGTTGAGCGCGGAGCAGAGTGGAGGTAGAGGAAAGACCATCGGAGAGACGTTGTTGGGAAACGTTGTTCTGAAACACTAGGCGGTGAAATCAGTACGACCCAAGTCATCCAAGGCGTGCAGCATTTCACACTAAATACGTCGAAAAGGTGTGTTAATTGACTGAGGTGAAGTTAGTTTCATATTCGACATTTGTCTCACATTCGGAAGATGCTACTTTGCAGCGTCGCGTTGGGGACCGGGTGAAAACTACCCATTCCATTTTGAAAAATGTCCACTTTTATAATATTTGTATGAATATAAAACCTCAAACAGAGTATCTTAACAATGTCTGTTATACCTCTACAGCCTTTACTTCAATTAATTTTCAAATAAAATGATAGAAAATCACTAATCTTTGAAAATAGCTTAATCCTCGCAAATCTTCTTTCAAAATTGTGTCAAAAAATCATACATATACACCAGATTATTCCAATAAAGTCTGGCCTACTTCCACAACCTTTCAATTTTCAAAAATGTTTTTGACAAAACTCAAATAAATTGCTAATCTCTGAAAATTGCATTACATCAACGCAAATATGAATAACTTTTTCAAAATTGTGTGCACCATTGAAACCAAGGGCAAGACAAATGGATGATTTAGAAGAGACGAGAAAAGCAAAAGCTTCTAGGCACAATCAAAAATAAACCTGTAATGTAAATATAAAATGACCCTTTCTCCCAAAAACATTGTACAGCCTACCATACCAATTCCAGTACCAGTATTTTTTCCGAAAGTGAATGACTTACCTGAGGTTATCTCTGAGCTCTGCCATGTCTGTGCTTCTTTAATGTGTATAATTATACCTTCACCTCATATATACCACTACCTGTTTAAGGAACAGGAAATTATGCAAAAGTAGGTGGAACTTGGAGGGGTTTTTCTGCTATGAAACTCTCTCTTTCTCTTTCTCTCTCTCCTGTCTCACAAACACACACAAGGTGTAACACACATGCAAACTCTCTCACACACGTACGCACACACACACACACACTCACACCCAAATGACCAAAGTCTGTATTAGTTAATGCCTAGGTCATGCTTTCATTTTTTTGCCTTCCCAGATGGCCAGTCCCTTCGCTTGCTTTGATGTGGCATACACGCCCACCCATGTAACACCCACCATAACCCCCTAGTAGGGATGTAAAGACACACTCAACTCATGATTCGATACAACGCACAGATACTGGGTTTGCAACTGTTTTTAACCGCCCAGATGGCTGAGCGGTTAAGGAGTCGGGCTGTTAATCAGAAGGTTGTCACTTCCCAGCCGGCTACATAACGTTGTGTCCTTGGGCAATGTAGTTCACCTTACTTGCCTCGGGGAAAATGTCCCTGTACTTACTGTAAGTCTTTCTGGATAAGAGCTTCTGCTAAATGACCAAATGTAATGTAAAAATATTTTATGCAAGAATTTGAGATTGACTAGAAATTATGACTAACAAAGTTTCTTTCAAATATTTTTCAGACGAAACCTACAAAATACTGAATATTTTCTGTTGTCTTTTCAAGGGGCCCTGCCCCAGGGTCTGCAGTGGCTTTGTTTGCATTTCCGAATGTTTCCCTTGCGTTCACCCTGCGTTTTCACGGCCCTCTGCCTCAAGTGTTCCTCATCAATCTCCCTAGGTGTGGGTCTGTGTTGGGGGAGTGTCAGCTGTGGTCTTTTGTGTTCCTTCCTCAAAGTCTTCCTTGTGATTTTAAACTGTAGACTGCCAGGGAAAAGTTGAGGAGCAGGACCAGTGATTTTACTTGTACTTGCTCTAAATTACACATGAAGCTGAAAAAAAACAGTGGGGACATTGAACAGGTGAGTTTGAAAAAGGTTTAGATTCCCCAAATCAGGGAAGATACTTATATAGTGGACATGCTTAAATGCATAGTTGTTTGGATAATGTCAGCTTTGGAGCCCCAGCTTCACAGATGTTCTCGTCCACACTCACTGCTGTCATTTCCAGAGTGTGAGGAAGAGTTCCTAAAAAGCCACATGCGCGTGTGTTCTGACTGCGGGATGTAATTTCATTTGAATTACTGTGATTGTAAAAACATTGAGTACCCTCTCTGTAGCTTGATATCAATACATCTTTAAAATCTAGACAGATTGATATACTGTGTTTGCTTTTTAAAGGGGGGTGGAATGGGGAAGGGAACATGTTTGTCTGGTTTATGCCCGCAGGGAGTTTGGCTGTCACTGTCAGTTCTCGCAACTGTGGACATTGGAATGTGGTTGCTCGTAATTTCCGTCATGTTCAGGCCTCCAGGTGATGTTCCTTTGACGTCTAACATAATTCAAAGAAACTGCTGGTGCGAGAGTGTAACTCAGGCCGCTAATAGGAACAGAACCTAATTGAGGTAAGGCACTTTTTCCTTCTGGGTGCCCTAAATTGACGTCTTAGTCCTTATATAATTATCTCCACTACACGTACAACCTCGTTGATAGGCAGTTTTTGCATGTATAGACAACCTAAAACACACATAATAGACACACACACAGTTGTTTATTTTATTAATTTGTTTATTTGACAGGGAGAATGCAGTTAAACATAGCTACAGAGCAAAGTTTGCAGCTGATGTGATGCACATAGAGTTTAGCAAGAGCTAATTTTCAACTCCCGTCCCTGGATGGGCCTTTCTACAATAGCACATAATAAAAACAACATACAATTTAAAAAATACAGAATAGAAAAATACACATTCAGAACACACGCATTCTAAAAACGAATTCGAAGGGTACACAATGCAATTGTACTAATTGAAAACTCATTCACGCTTGTATCCACTTTCTACACAACAGAGTCATTAGATACTGTGGCAGCCAAGAGGTGTAGCCAGGAGCAACAGCACAGCACTACTCAGAAGCACTGATTTGTTGGATTAAATAGCAGGCGTTTATTTAAATAAACAACCAAAAAACCTTCCTTGGTCGAGGGAACGGTCTGGACTGGTTTGCTGGTCTGTCTGGACCCCCCACATCAAGTTGTCCTAAACCAGTGGTGCTGAATCCTGGTTCTTGTGCCCCCCTGCCCCCTTTAGATGTTTCCCTGCTCCAACACACCAGGGGGCCTGTTCCATAAAGGTTGCTCAAAAAAGATGGGATTAAAGTTCCAAACTTGACTTGAATTAACCCAACAAGTCAGTCGGGGCTTAAGCGGTTCCATAAAGGCCAATTCTAGTGCACACAATCCGACTATTTCGAGTCAGATTCAAGTAGCTAAGTTAATTGCGGGGGCACCATATTCTTAAGCCGCCATAAGGTAGAACATGGATCATATCGATACACCACGGCAAAACACAAAGTTCACGGCCAGGTGACTTCTCCCCAAAGAAAGTTCTCTTCAAGCCGTGTAGGCCTACTATGACAGCTCCTTCATCCACCACCTCATCAAAATAAAATGACACGCCATGATTGACATGAACTATATGATGGTTGACGTCCGATTTTATAGACCTTCACTTCATTGATAACAAAAACCATAGGCCCACCAAACACATACATTGACTTTTTTTTAATAAATAGCCTACAATTAACCAATAATAACTTTTTTACATGGTTTTTGTATTGGGAAAATGGAGGATGGTGCATGGGCGGATCTACAGGGAGGCAGGGGGGTCTAGAGCCTTGCCCCCCTAGCCAGGGGTGCAGATGGAATTTTTAAACTGGGGGGGACCAAGCTGTCAGCAAATGATTCCAACTCAATTGGTTATTTTGTGTAATATGTATATGTATGAAGCTGCAATAAACATTAGTATGTCAATCACGCACCAAAACTTCATGCCCTCTGCAAATGTTTTATTTAAACATTTGCTGATCTCAGCAGGATGTAAATGATTACAAATATAGCCTAACAATGTGTATGAACACGGAAGTATGAACACAAACATATTTACATAAATAAAAATAAGTATAGCCTACATACCATGAAATGTGAAATGAAATGTACACTTTAAATTAAATATTCGGAATTCCCTCTGCAAGTATGATCATTGTAATCTTTTTCCAATAATAAACAAAATGTATTAAAACAAAAAAAACTATTCCCTCTGCAGCCAAACAAATGTAGCCTACTCTCTAGAAGTAGATTCAATAGGTCCCGGAAACATCTCTCCTCCTTTCATTACCCTGAAGATATTGCTGGGCAATATCTTGTCTGTCCACTTTGTCAAGTAGGCTACGTCTTGGTGAATATGGCACACAGCAATGCCTTTGAGCCTTTTTTGTGTCATGGTTGATCGCAACCATGTTTTCAATCTGCGCAACGCACTGAAACTGCGCTTTGCCTCCGCAGATGATACGGGCACCACCATCAGAAACCTTACTAGTGCCTATACCTGCTAATACACGTTAACAACGTTACACATGCTAATACATGCTAACATCGCCTAATCAGCTGCGTAGTTATTAACTGATGCTTGTGGCCTTACGTAGTGGTGGGACAGATTGGGGTCACTAGGAATCTGTCCCGAGTGCCATCTGCGCGCGTGCCCCCAGCTGACCCCTAACTTTGGTGATCACAAAACTGTACTTGTAAAAACAAACTACCACTATGTCCACAAGCTTCTCAGCCAGCTGGTTATCAATAGAGAACTGACAATGCCAAAACAGAAACATAAATCGGGACGCAAGAAAAAAGAGAGGAGAGGAAAAAAAGATGCCAGGAGCACATCAGGGGCCCAGAATATCAGTGATTTGTTTTTGAAGAAAGGTGAGCATTTAGGTAGCTGCTCAGTCTGTGTTTCACAAGAAATAGCATAGCTCGCCTCGTCCAACATTACGATGTTGGAGTGACTAATGTTAGGAGCTAGCGCTTAGCCAGCTACATAACTGCATTAACCGAATGACACTAACGTTTAACGTTACGTGTGGTCAGCAGTGTTAATAATCGCCTGACAAGGCTGACATTAGAAAATTATCCACTAAATATCATCCACAGAATTTCAGAAGATCAGTCAGGTTATAATTTGCCAAACGTTATAATTCGCTATCCAAAAATTCCAAGAGTGTATGGCTGCAGCCTCCCGCCCTCCCGCCTCATGCCCTCCCGCCTCATGATTCTACTTTTTAAAATAAAAGCTTGTCTGGTCCGCTATTTCTCCTTTCTACTTTGGTGTACGTGTTTTTTTTAGCTAGACTACAAACAAAAAATCCATTCTAGCAGCCAGGCAGGCCCGGTTGAGTTTAGGCGTCACAACGACGGTTGAGGTTAGGATTAATTAATTTTGTCATCTGCGGTGTGTTCTTTTTTTTAAAGACACTGATGTGTACCTTAAGGAAAATCAAAAAAAAGAAACCATCAAAGTCTGCAACCATAAATTGCTCAAGGTAACGTTAGCTAATATTTGCTAACAAATGTCTGTATAAAACGCTGATGCAGTCATCGCAGGTTTCATTAAATATAAGTTAACATCAGGGAAAACATCCAGAATTTTTTAGTTTTTCAATTCATTGCAACAAACGTGCTCACAAATTTACCTTTAACTCCATCCGTACAATAATTCGCGATTTTGTATTTTTGACCATCGCATTTACCGTTGGACAACTTGGGCATGAGACGGGAGGGCATGAGACGGGAGGGCATGAGACGGGAGGCTGCAGGCTGCAGCCATAACCATCTAAAAAATTCCAGTAGCAGACAAGTTCATGAGCCGTTTCCGCTTTACTTCCTGAACTGCTCCCCTATATGCAATCCACTTCCGTTCTGGCGGGCTGGGTTTGTTTTGCTAGCTAAATCCGTTGTGCCGACAAAGCACTGATATCGCAGTGACAATTAGGAGAATATACAATTTACAACATGAAGAAAAGTGGTTCGGGAACGACGTGTGCGGTAGTTGGTTGCAAACACTCGAGAAAGCACCTGAACGAGTGGTTAGATAGAGTGCTACGACCAGTTTTAAAACCTAGAATCGCCTCTAGAATCGCCTATAGCAGGGGTGTCAAACTCATTTCGCATCGTGGGCCACATACGGCCTAGGGAGATGTCAAGTGGGCCGGACCATTAAAATTATACCATACTCTGCTATAAATAACCAAAATATCATGTCTTTCTTCTGTGTTATCTAGTTTAATTGATATAAAGACCATATCGTATAAAGTCCGTCCAACCGCTTTAACAAGTAATGATCTCTTCGGTGGTGTAGTTGGTTAAAGCGTTGTACGGTTACATATTGTTAATGCAAATCTGGGATCCCAAGTTCGCGCCCCAGTCCAGTGAATCTCGTACGATATTCTTTAACTTTTACTGTGAGAAAATGACATAATTCTAAAGGCCTACGGATGTATCACAACATTTTAATGTGTGAGCACTAATATCAGATCAAAATGAACACATGTAGCCTTAATTAAATATTGAATAACGTAGGGTAGTCTACCGTCGGAGACAACCACTACGCCTCATTCAGCCAGTTTAAACGGCTGCTAGATGACGCTGTTCATTTTCAAAGCGCCGATAGTTCGGCTCTTTGGGCCGGCACAATCCGGAAGAAACCACCAAAGCTTCACAAGGCATCGTTCGCCCATCCCTAGTAGAGACCAAGGTATTAATTGATACCGTCTGCTGTTTTCAGTCTGTCTCAGTGATGCGGCTTGTCTTCTACTCTGATGGAAAGAGTGCGCCCCTTAGCGGATAATCCATGAATTACAGCGATTTAAAAATATTAATTCCATGTCTTTTATGCATTTTTTCCACTTTCAAATTATCCTGCGGGCCTGATCGAACCTCCTTGGGGGCCGGTTCCGGCCCGCGGGCCGTATGTTTGACACCCCTGGCCTATAGCATGTTACTGTTAGGCTATACTACAGTATTGTTTGTAGGCTATTCACATTTTGTTGGTGTTCTTTTGTCCTACTGTTGCAATGGATTTAATAATTAGACATTGGTATGTGGATATAATAATTCAAACCTTTCAAAGTGCCAATACACACATCTATATAAGCCCGGCATGAGGTGTGTAGCCAACCGGTGCTTGTTTAAAGCAGTCATAACCGGGTTCACAGGAAGAATAGATACGTAGGCACTTCAGGCAGTGACAAGCCACATAAATAAGGATAACAGTGTACTATCTGTCTTGTCCTTCTGAAGTTGTTAAATTGAATAGGCTGAACATCAACATGTAACATCAAGTTTAGCCTAGAAATTCAAAACGAATTGGCGTTAGCTTTTAATTTTACGTATGCCTAGGCTACTTGTACCGTGTCCTGGCAATAAATAAAGAACATTATGCTACATGTTTTGCCAGGATAACTGGCCAGACCATTGAATGTTCCTGTGTGTTTATTCCTTTGACTGGGTACAACAACGCGATCAGTCAACCGACTATAAATGTTTTTAATGTCGGGCTACGAATTAATTGAACAACTTCTGTCTGATACGTGTGGCATCCTTTAGCCAAATAATTAGCCTACATTTTGCTGAGAGATTGAAGAGCTAGACAACAAATGTTCGAATGAATCACCAACTAAAAGTCATCTTCTGACATTGCCTTTGCTCTATGTTAAAAGCTCCAAAATGATGGACTGGCAGAGCTTTATAACTATAAATCTACTCTAAATGTACTTAAAAGTATGGCGACGACGTTATCCACAAGTACATGCCACAACGTTGATCCCAAGCTAGCATCGACAAATCGCTGTGTTTACACCGGCAGACGCTGTGCAAACCACTTCCGGCGGAAATGAATTGCATATGAATGAATTGCATATTTGTAGAGTTATGGCGGCCCCCTAGTTTTGGCGCGTAAACTTGTCTATTAGACTCAATTTTCCATTCTTACATGAGTGAAACTAAACTGCTGTGGTAGCCTGTTGTACGGTGTTCATTTTAGGACATCCTCAGATCTCAGACTCAATTGTCAGACTCAAACGATTAGGCGTCAAGTCTCATGATGGCGTTTAGTTTGAGGGCGTTTTGTCTGAGAATGATGGCGTTTGGTTTGAGGGCGTTTTGTTTGAGAATGATGGCATTTAGTTTGAGGGCGTTTTGTCTGAGAAAGATGGCGTTTGGTTTGAGAGCGTTTTTTTTCTGAGAATGGTGGCGTTTTGTTTGAGAGCGTTTTGTTTGAGAATGACGGCGTTTGGTTTGAGAGCGTTTTGTCTGAGAATGACAGAGGTTTTTCTGACAGCGTTTAGTTTGAAGGCGTTTCGCCTGAGAATGACGACTTTTGGTCTGAGACCTGACGCCTTTTCGTTTCAGTCTGACAATTGAGTCTGAGATCTGAGGATGTCCTAAAATGAAAACCGTACTGTTGACATGAGACTTGTTAATGTTAAGCAGGGGCTGATCTTACAGCTTGCCGTCCTCATACAATAATAAAGAGAAGCTGTTTCTCTTGGGAGCTATGGCATTGATAAGCCAATTTAGATTTTTTTATGTTAATGCTAGTTCTTCATCAGTTGTTCCATAAAATATAATCATACATGTGTACAAAAGCAATATGAAATTAAATAGGATATTAAAGTCACTGACTGTCCATGCTGTCTACAGAGCCAGACCCCACCCAAGAACAAATCCCAGAAAGTAGGGCAACTACAGATACTAGTTAAGGCGATAGTGAAGATGCTGATGGTGAGTGAGTGAGGTAGACACTTGTTGGCCGTTTTGACTTATTAGTGAACTGCTGTACCATTGGCAATTACTTACACATTGATTTTTACATAATAATACCCAGTGACTCCTTGTTGAGTGGTTAATTGAAAACAATTAACAAATTGGGAGCATTGCATCAAGTACTGTAAAGAACATAGAGAAACAGAAAATTAAAGATTTTTTAAAAATACATATAGTCTAATAAAAAAAGTTGTGTTAATTTGATCTTTGGCGATGAAAAGTCGAGGGGCGGGGCCATGGCTGCGGGAACTAGGGGTGCTGAGTGTGCTGCAGCACCCCCTGACAGCACGAGAATTTTAAATGACTTGAGTGAAAAATTAAGAGAAAAAAAGACATCACCTTCATTAGACAAGGTTTAACCAATTTAAAAACGGCTAAGTGTATTTTACATAAAGCTAAACTATTTTACACTCAAATAAAGGCCCAAAAATTCGCATTAAGGATAGAACTCCCGAACCAGCATCACATCAAAAATAATGTACATGCATTAGCAGGGCAGCTGTGGTGGTGTATACGGCCTGTTCTGGTGGGCCGGTCTGGATCAAAGTCCAGGGCCTATTTTTACTCCCAGTCCATACCTGCCGCCCCACAACATTAAGGCCCCCTGATAAAATATGTTCCTGCGGCTATGGGGGGGGGATGTAGGCTACATTGATCTTAAAGTGTACATTATCTAGTTAGATCATTGTTATTTGAGCAAGTTTCACAGAAATCTGCAGAAAACTATGCTTCGTAACTGGAAAGTTTTTACTTTTAATTGACGATATTGAACACAGATGTTAAGTAACTTGTGTTTACTCTAAATATCTTTTTCCGATTTCAATTTGAAGCAGTAAATCTAACACAGTAGGAATTCTCGCACGACATCCGCTCGCTCAGCTTTGACTAACAAATGTTTTCTCAGTCCAACTGTCATCATGCATGGCTAACAGGGTTGCCAGGTCTGCGTGACAAAAGCAGCCCAATGGCCAATCAAAACCGGCCCAAAACCAGCCCAATGGCCCAATAAAACCAGCCCAAAAACCAGCACAATATCAGAACTCAAACTATGCCCCTGCCGAACCATATACACTGCTTTTAAAGTCCATCATTGCTATCATTCTCAAATGTATTGTAATATCTACAAAGTAACACCAAATGTTTAGTATGCCAGCATTAAAAGCAGTTTTCAGGAGGTTTTCTCGGGAGACTGAGAGCATTAAGGCCGATTTATACTTCTCCGACTCCGTTACGGACAGACACATGCACGGAGTCGGAAGGATTGGTTGAATTTATACTACTCCGACGGCTCTGCGTGCTGAAAGCAATTCACCGCAAGAATAGTAGATGGCGCTTCACTGCGATGCTAGCTAGGTTATCGAAAAGTCGGAGCAAATTTACATATGAGCCGTTTCATCAATAAGATAAGCACATTTTCAGCAACTACACTGCCCATTTCTCGTTATATTTCAATTCAAATGCTGATTTACATGTACTGTTTATCTGAAATATGAATTGTAAAATTCAACAATAGAGGTCAAAGGATTCTGTTCTCTTGTTGGTCACGGCAACCCCGCCCCCGCCCCTGACGCAAGCGGTTCTTAATACGGACCAATCACAACCAAGTGGTATCCGTGAAATGACGGACTGACGGACGGATAGTCAGGAAAATCAGGAGATGCACGTAGAGCTCTCCGAGGGGTTTGGAGAGGGAACAGAGAGGGAGTTCTTTGACGGAGAGGGCGTTCCCTGTGTGCAACACACGTTCCATGTGTGTAACGACCCTCACACTCGTGTGCATTGGTGATAAGGAATCGACCAGGGGTTCTTCACAGTAGCTTTTATTGCCTGCATTCACAATTAAAACATAGTTTGCTGCTTGCGCGACTGCATACAAATCTCCAACGGAGAAGGTTTCGCTCTCTTGTATGGGTTAGCAAACACTGTCTTACTGGCTAACTTCATGCATGGCATAACACACTGAGTGATCGTATAGTTTGAACATTTTGAACACTTACAATATATAGCCTACACATTCTTAAACGTCATGTACATTTTGTACAAACCACATACCTGCATTCACAATTAAAACAGAGTTTGCTGCTTGCGCGACTGCATACAAATCTAAAAATATATAAAACCAAACTCACGACAATGCACTCCATAACACACAATGCAGTGTGATTGCCGCCAAAATATACTTTCTTAAATTGGCCTTTTCTTTAAATTGGCCTTTAGGCACGTGTGCACACGCACAGTGCGTGTGTGTATGTGGGCAAGTCCCATGTATGTGTTGATCTGGAGCCAGTTCGGTAGAATTTGGGTATAAATAACTTATTTCATTTAAAATATGGATTTTTATTTAAAGATATTTAAATACTTTGCATGCTAAATAGGTCTACCCGAACAAGCGGACCAAAAATTCAACCCGCCGCAACACTTCAAAAGTGGCCTAATTCCGCGGGAAAACCGCGGACCTGGCAACACTGATGGCTGCCAATATAAGAGCGAAACAAGGTCACATAGCTACGGTCTTCCAGTAATAACTATCGTTCATTACCTAGCTACAAACAAATGCTTCGTAACTGAAGAGTATTAACTTTTTATTGGCCATATTGACAACAGAGGTTAAGGAACTTGTCTTTAATCAAAAGATGGTCTACGTTTTCAATTTGAAGCAGGAGATATAGGTTACTGTAGAAAGTCTCCCATTGCATCCTCTCTCTAGCTTCGCTTCGGCTACAGATGGATGACAATGACGATGCATGCATTATTCACGCCTACGGTGTTAACCTGAAAATTAGCTCGCTAAACCGCTTAGCGAGCTACGACGAATACCCCTGGAAACAACGTTGCCCAGAACCAGCTGTAGTTTGACCTCCATACTCCCAGAAAAGGCACAGTATGATAACATGTGCCACAAAGTGCAACATGGAGTTGATTCTATGTGTGAAGAAAAACTCAACTTCGAAATGTTTTATATGTGTCCCATTATGATGTACGATTGTAAAGTTGTTTCTATTTATGATTTTGAGTGGCATATATATGCTGAAGCAAATAAAAAATGTCCTCAAAATTGAAACATGAACAAGTCCATAATGGCCCAAGTTCTCTAACACTGTCAACCAAGTGAATAAGTAAGTGCATATTAGCAGTTTGGTATCTCTCACCATAAAGATCAGCTATATGGGGGCAAATGTTCAAGAGTAGTTTTTCAGCATGGTCACTGATAAAGTCCATCAAGAGTGGAAATATGCTCCACTAAGAAGGAGAAAATGGTCGCATGAGAGCACCAAGAAGACTCCTGGAAAAGAAACGGGCCAAAAAATAGCACAAGGACTGGTATCCGGATGCTTTGAAGAACATTCTATCAGATGTAATGTAGCAAGGACAACACATCGTATTAGATGGGGGCAGGATATATTTGATCACTTGTTAGTCTCACATGTCTCTTTTGATCATGCTAAAAGGCTGATGATAGCCTGACGTTGTCATACTCATTATTCTAGTCATAATATGAGTGTAAAAACTCTCCGTTGGGCTGTGACTATGGGGCGTGTGTCAACCGAGCTCGTAAAACAAATGCCTCTTCGCTCAATTCGATAGACCTACAACCAATCAGAGCAACGTAATATGTTGGCTGTTTATCAATCCGAAGAACGCTGAGAACGCAAGTACATTCTTTTGAAGAACGTTCTGGCAAGCCTCCTTGCGAGAATGGTCTTGCAAGGACGCAAGGACGGAGAATGAATTGAGATGGTTAGGGTTTTCCTGGACTCGCAGCATTATGATAACACTGACTAACTACAAAAACTAGATAACAAAGCTAAAAAATGGTCCGTCTACCTGTAATTTTACGTTTTCTGTAGCCCTTGCTAACTTACCGTACCTGTTAACTAGTGTCTGCACTGAACTGAGAGGCTAGCTAGGTTATCGACAAGTCGGAGCAAATTTACAAATTAGCCGTTTCATCAATAAAATAAGAACATTTTCAGCGACTGAACTGCCTATTTCTCGTCACATTTTAATTCAGATGCTGATTTACACGTACCGTTTAGCTGAAATATGAAAAGTTAAAAATTACAGTTGTGAGGTTTGTCCGCCTCGCTTGACATCTTGCAATGACTTCTGGGAAATCAGAAGCGTTCTCGCTGGTCAAGTCACCATCCGATGCATCCTCGATAAAAGGGGCGGATCAGGAACATTTCCGGGTATTTTTGGCGTTCTTGGTGACTTGTGTTCTTTGGATTGGAACCGTACTTGGGCAATAAAAGATGACGTCAAACGAGTTCGCAAGAACAGAAAAAAACGTGGATTGATAAACAGCCGTTGTTTGTTGAAAACGAATTCAACCCAAGCGCTCTTTGGTAACGTTGTTGATTACGTTACTGTTGATCATCTGTCCATCATCGTATAAAGCCCGCCCTGACAATTTAATTGGTCCGAACAGCTCCAGTTCGGATAGTTTTTCCGCAATCGAGCCCCTCCAGTATGGAGGATTATAGGGGCCAAAACTAAATAAATAAATACTTGGATAAATAAATATTTATATAATACAAAGCTTAAATAAATGACACAAAATATATAAATGTTACATGTATTTGTGTGTATATATATATATATGTTTACGTTTTCATGTGTTTACATTTATTCATTTATACTTACATTTATTCATTTATACTTACATTTATTCATTTATACTTACATTTATTTATTTATACTTACATTTTTTTATTTATACTTACATTTATGTATTTATACTTACATTTATCCACGGTGAAACTTCCTGCAGCAAAATAAATCTGTCGTCCCCCCGTCACCAAGTCAGGGGGCGGGTCAAAGCCTCTGAATGGTGAATGAACAGTATTACACACCAGGCAGGCTCAAACAGTCGATCAAGCTCTCTTCAAGCTAGAGGGATCCTCTATCGCCTCACTCTACAGCTGCAAGGGGTGTGCGACACTGCACGATGTGGTATAGATCCGATACCAAGGAGTAAATACAGGGCCAGTATTGCCAATACCGATACTTTGGGCTTAGAAAAGCAGTGGAGGGGCAAAGTGAGTTTGAGCGAAGTTAGACGGTGTTTGCACAACCACTATGATGTAAAGGGAGTTGTGTACTCAGTGTGGAATGAAACTTAAGTATCGATCTTATCACGCTATCAATCAGGCTATTGATACCAACGTTGGTATCGATAGTTGCCGGGTTTCCCAACCCGGCCACTGTCGGTCTTAAGATCGATATGCCCACCCCTATGCTGTATCATGTCGCTGAGGATCGTGAACACATTTTCATTGATGTCTGTGTCAGTTAGGGCCAATATCATTCCTATAATTTCAGCGAAGCTCTCAATATGATGTAAAAAAAAAGTGAACTGGCAGGTGCCTCCATCTCTTCAGCTTCCGCCAACATTTCGACCACTGTAGCATTCAATAATTCATTCATTGAATCCGCACAAGGTGCTGCCACCTTGGAATAGTCAAAAGCAGTCGATTCAAGTTGAACCACCAATCAGAGGCTTTGACCCGCCCCCTGACTTTGTGACGGGGGGAGGACAGATTTATTTTGCTGCAGGAAGTTTCACCGTGGATAAATGTAAGTATAAATACATAAATGTAAGTATAAATAAATACATGTAAGTATAAATAAATAAATGTAAGTATAAATGAATAAATGTAAGTATAAATGAATAAACGTAAACACATGAAAACGTAAACATATATATATATACACACAAATACATGTAACATTTATATATTTTGTGTCATTTATTTAAGCTTTGTGTAATTATTTATTTATCCAAGTATTTATTTATTTAGTTTTGGCCCCTATAATCCTCCATACTCCAGAGCCAACTTCCCGACCAAACTTTTTTGTGGGCGGGGATTTGTTGGGCTGGCAGGCTAGGCTGATGAGAGAATTCAGTAGAAAACCACTAACATATTTGAGAGCGTATGACTCGTACAGTATGGAAGCAAATCGTGACCAAAATTCAAATGAAAATGCATTTCCAGAAATGCATTTTCATTTTAAGAATGTGGCTGCATTATTTGACTCATAAATCAAATTAGTATTCAATCATCCTATTTGCATTTTCATTTTCTTCTTTAAGACTGCTCATTCTTTCCCTTAATTAAAATGAAAACGAAAAAGACATTTGAAATTTAATTTTCAAAATATGCCCTAGCAAATAGATACCAAAATTCAATTTGAAATGTAAAATTTGAAAATGAAGGGAGTTGACCTACAACCAACGACCTACGACCTACAACCAATCAGAGCAACGTAATATGTTGGCTGTTTATCAATCCGAAGAACGCTGAGAACGCAAGTACATTCTTTTGAAGAACGTTCTGGCAAGCCTCCTTGCGAGAATGGTCTTGCAAGGACGCAAGGACGGAGAATGAATTGAGATGGTTAGGGTTTTCCTGGACTCGCAGCATTATGATAACACTGACTAACTACAAAAACTAGATAACAAAGCTAAAAAATGGTCCGTCTACCTGTAATTTTACGTTTTCTGTAGCCCTTGCTAACTTACCGTACCTGTTAACTAGTGTCTGCACTGAACTGAGAGGCTAGCTAGGTTATCGACAAGTCGGAGCAAATTTACAAATTAGCCGTTTCATCAATAAAATAAGAACATTTTCAGCGACTGAACTGCCTATTTCTCGTCACATTTTAATTCAGATGCTGATTTACACGTACCGTTTAGCTGAAATATGAAAAGTTAAAAATTACAGTTGTGAGGTTTGTCCGCCTCGCTTGACATCTTGCAATGACTTCTGGGAAATCAGAAGCGTTCTCGCTGGTCAAGTCACCATCCGATGCATCCTCGATAAAAGGGGCGGATCAGGAACATTTCCGGGTATTTTTGGCGTTCTTGGTGACTTGTGTTCTTTGGATTGGAACCGTACTTGGGCAATAAAAGATGACGTCAAACGAGTTCGCAAGAACAGAAAAAAACGTGGATTGATAAACAGCCGTTGTTTGTTGAAAACGAATTCAACCCAAGCGCTCTTTGGTAACGTTGTTGATTACGTTACTGTTGATCATCTGTCCATCATCGTATAAAGCCCGCCCTGACAATTTAATTGGTCCGAACAGCTCCAGTTCGGATAGTTTTTCCGCAATCGAGCCCCTCCAGTATGGAGGATTATAGGGGCCAAAACTAAATAAATAAATACTTGGATAAATAAATAATTATATAATACAAAGCTTAAATAAATGACACAAAATATATAAATGTTACATGTATTTGTGTGTATATATATATATATATGTTTACGTTTTCATGTGTTTACATTTATTCATTTATACTTACATTTATTCATTTATACTTACATTTATTCATTTATACTTACATTTATTTATTTATACTTACATTTTTTTATTTATACTTACATTTATGTATTTATACTTACATTTATCCACGGTGAAACTTCCTGCAGCAAAATAAATCTGTCGTCCCCCCGTCACCAAGTCAGGGGGCGGGTCAAAGCCTCTGAATGGTGAATGAACAGTATTACACACCAGGCAGGCTCAAACAGTCGATCAAGCTCTCTTCAAGCTAGAGGGATCCTCTATCGCCTCACTCTACAGCTGCAAGGGGTGTGCGACACTGCACGATGTGGTATAGATCCGATACCAAGGAGTAAATACAGGGCCAGTATTGCCAATACCGATACTTTGGGCTTAGAAAAGCAGTGGAGGGGCAAAGTGAGTTTGAGCGAAGTTAGACGGTGTTTGCACAACCACTATGATGTAAAGGGAGTTGTGTACTCAGTGTGGAATGAAACTTAAGTATCGATCTTATCACGCTATCAATCAGGCTATTGATACCAACGTTGGTATCGATAGTTGCCGGGTTTCCCAACCCGGCCACTGTCGGTCTTAAGATCGATATGCCCACCCCTATGCTGTATCATGTCGCTGAGGATCGTGAACACATTTTCATTGATGTCTGTGTCAGTTAGGGCCAATATCATTCCTATAATTTCAGCGAAGCTCTCAATATGATGTAAAAAAAAAGTGAACTGGCAGGTGCCTCCATCTCTTCAGCTTCCGCCAACATTTCGACCACTGTAGCATTCAATAATTCATTCATTGAATCCGCACAAGGTGCTGCCACCTTGGAATAGTCAAAAGCAGTCGATTCAAGTTGAACCACCAATCAGAGGCTTTGACCCGCCCCCTGACTTTGTGACGGGGGGAGGACAGATTTATTTTGCTGCAGGAAGTTTCACCGTGGATAAATGTAAGTATAAATACATAAATGTAAGTATAAATAAATACATGTAAGTATAAATAAATAAATGTAAGTATAAATGAATAAATGTAAGTATAAATGAATAAACGTAAACACATGAAAACGTAAACATATATATATATACACACAAATACATGTAACATTTATATATTTTGTGTCATTTATTTAAGCTTTGTGTAATTATTTATTTATCCAAGTATTTATTTATTTAGTTTTGGCCCCTATAATCCTCCATACTCCAGAGCCAACTTCCCGACCAAACTTTTTTGTGGGCGGGGATTTGTTGGGCTGGCAGGCTAGGCTGATGAGAGAATTCAGTAGAAAACCACTAACATATTTGAGAGCGTATGACTCGTACAGTATGGAAGCAAATCGTGACCAAAATTCAAATGAAAATGCATTTCCAGAAATGCATTTTCATTTTAAGAATGTGGCTGCATTATTTGACTCATAAATCAAATTAGTATTCAATCATCCTATTTGCATTTTCATTTTCTTCTTTAAGACTGCTCATTCTTTCCCTTAATTAAAATGAAAACGAAAAAGACATTTGAAATTTAATTTTCAAAATATGCCCTAGCAAATAGATACCAAAATTCAATTTGAAATGTAAAATTTGAAAATGAAAATGCATTTCCAGAAATGCATTTCCAGAAATGCATTTTCATTTTCAAGAACGTGGCTGCAAAATCGTGACCACAATTCAAATTCAAATGCATTTTCAGAAATGCATTTTCATTTTAAGAACGTGGCTGCAAAATCGTGACCACAATTCAAATTCAAATGTATTTCCAGAAATGCATTTTCATTTTAAGAATGTGGCTGCATTATTTGACTCATAAATCAAATTAGTACTGATTAGTACTGAGCGGACATTGCATTTTCATTTTCATGTTCTGCCCGCAAACTGCCCATAATTCGAAAACGAAAATGCATTCTGAGCGGCGCAGTTGAGTGACGTCAGTAGCCGCTCTTCTTCAGCTCCCTGCTGACCGAGCTACCCATCTTGTTCGGTAGGGGGCGGTGTGCACATACGCATTGCATTACATGGCAAATGTGCCGGGAAATTGATTGAATTGCCGGGTCTTTAGAGGACGCATCACAGATCATGGCGCTCCCTCAAATTGTGCAGACACTGATAGAATTAGCTGAGCTGGTAGAAACTAATAATATATCTGAGTCTGATGCCCGTGACCGAGTAGAACAAGTCACAGAGAGCTTGGCTGCATACTCTGCCGTCACAGACGTACACATTAATGAGGTTGCCATAGTAAACCTCTCTTCAGTCCTGGAACGGTTGGATGCTGTGGAGCCTCAAATGGGACGGGGACGACCAACCATCCACATCCCGTTCGAGTCCATCGGAAACTATTTATTAAATGGTCTACTTTTTCCTGTGAAAGCAAGCTGTTTCACCTTTGGCCTGGTTCAGACAAAATCTGAATTTCCGCAATCTGAATTTGAATTTCCGCAATCTGAATTTCAAGAATCTGAATTCCTGCAATCTGAATTTTAGAATGTTTTATTTTTGGATCAAAATAATTCAGTTGTATTAAATTTGGCATACAAATAATTCAGATATTATATATTCAACAGCAATATATTTCAGTTTTATGAAATTCGACACACAAATATTTCAGATCTTTCATATTCAAATTCAGATACTTTTGTCAGCTTTCTAGCTCCATAAATCCGTTGCTTTGCATCCTCCGACGGATGGTCTGGTGGCCGACAACAGCTCAGCTATTTCCTTTTAAACCATTTAATAAATAGTTTTCGATGGACTCGAACGGGATGTGGATGGTTGGTCGTCCCCGTCCCATTTGAGGCTCCACAGCATCCAGCCGTTCCAGGACTGAAGAGAGGTTTACTATGGCAACCTCATTAATGTGTACGTCTGTGACGGCAGAGTATGCAGCCAAGCTCTCTGTGACTTGTTCTACTCGGTCACGGGCATCAGACTCAGATATATTATTAGTTTCTACCAGCTCAGCTAATTCTATCAGTGTCTGCACAATTTGAGGGAGCGCCATGATCTGTGATGCGTCCTCTAAAGACCCGGCAATTCAATCAATTTCCCGGCACATTTGTCATGTAATGCAATGCGTATGTGCACACCGCCCCCTACCGAACAAGATGGGTAGCTCGGTCAGCAGGGAGCTGAAGAAGAGCGGCTACTGACGTCACTCTACTGCGCCGCTCAGAATGCATTTTCGTTTTCGAATTATGGGCAGTTCTTTGCGGGCAGAACATGAAAATGAAAATGCAATGTCTGCTCAGTACTAATCAGTACTAATTTGATTTATGAGTCAAATAATGCAGCCACATTCTTA
This sequence comes from Hypomesus transpacificus, assembly GCF_021917145.1. NCBI lineage: Eukaryota > Metazoa > Chordata > Actinopteri > Osmeriformes > Osmeridae > Hypomesus > Hypomesus transpacificus. The sequence goes on from NC_061063.1 coordinate 1,591,897, forward strand.
AAATGAAAATGCATTTCTGGAAATACATTTGAATTTGAATCGTGGTCACGATTTTGCAGCCACGTTCTTAAAATGAAAATGCATTTCTGGAAATGCATTTGAATTTGAATTGTGGTCACGATTTTGCAGCCACGTTCTTGAAAATGAAAATGCAATTCTGGAAATGCATTTGAATTTGAATTGTGGTCACGATTTTGCAGCCACGTTCTTAAAATGAAAATGCATTTCTGGAAATGCATTTTCATTTTCAAATTTTACATTTCAAATTGAATTTTGGTATCTATTTGCTGGGGCATATTTTGAAAATTAAATTTCAAATGTCTTTTTCGTTTTCATTTTAATTAAGGGAAAGAATGAGCAGTCTTAAAGAAGAAAATGAAAATGCAAATAGGATGATTGAATACTAATTTGATTTATGAGTCAAATAATGCAGCCACATTCTTAAAATGAAAATGCATTTCTGGAAATGCATTTTCATTTGAATTTTGGTCACGATTTGCTTCCATAGTACAGAGTGTATGCCTCAGAACCCACTAATAAGTGATGATAATGATGGTGTGCATTGATGTTTCATAGGAATTCAAATTGTCTTCCTCAAGTTTAAACACCCAGTGTTGTGCAAGTTCATACCTCTCATGAACTCGTTCAAAGTTCAGTTTGATTACGTTCCACCTTCTTGCGCGAGCTCTTGACTAGAACACTGTCACTGATCGACCGCCTTCTCAGTGTTACCATATGCACGATCATTATTTTCAAAATACGAAAATGTTGAGCCTTTGGTAGCCATGATACTTTGGCATTTCCAATCTGGCAACACTGAGCACCTTACCGCCTCCACTAGTTGCATTGTTTACAACAGCACACATCGGCAGCCAGTTTTAGTTAGCTTCCGTTACCTAGCAACCTTGTTTGGTCTAGGAGCCATAGAAAATGTAATTTATGGCTCTGGTCAACATGTGTGTGGAATGAATCATGGGCATTGGGCAGGCCCAAGTGTAATACGCAGATATTACACTTATTATTATATTTTCATATTTTCTGCGGTTATTCAGACTGAAAATCTGCGGAATTCCGCTGGCCTTCCTGTTCTTATGTCGGAGCGACCGAAGATGTTCCACAACAGTTTGACGGCAAATATGGTTGATTGAATGTTGACAGACTTTGCCAAAAAAGTATTGATCCATCCTCATAAAGATCGGCTGAAAACTCCCAGGCCCTGTCTCTTGCTGTAATTTGGGTCGATAAATGTTTCATTTTCAATTCTTAGCATTTTTGGCTAACGCTTTAATAATAGAGACGTAATGGTTGAAAAGTGTATTTACATTTTGCCTCAGACCAATGCGTTCTACTTGAAAATCCGCGGTTTATTGTCGGAATTATGCGCCCGCGTATTCAGTTTGGGCCTGATCATGGGTAACGTAGTGCCAAGTCGAGGTTTCGCCGTGTGACACACGCATTTCAACCATTTCTCACGCTCTCACGCCACACCTTGTATATATCACACTGAAAAGGCAACGACAAACAAGTAGCCAATCTAACGTTGCAAACAGTAACGGATGACGCGCAGGTTAACGGTGTGAAGCAACATTGACGCGCAAACAGCCATGTAAACTCGCCTAGTCTCTCCCCCCACTCCATGGCGAGAGTTACATTGAGGGGGGGGGGGGGGGGGGGGGGGGGGTGTGACGCAAAATACAAGTAAAATCGACGAGTTGCAAGCGAATGTCAATCATCTGCGGGAATTTCGAGAAGCGAAATTATGTATTATGTATTATGGCGGTGACGGAAACCTGGCTCACACACATGAAGACGGATTCTTCACTGGGAATTGATGGTTTCGGAACTCCTATTCGACTTGATCGTGACTGTGAGGTAACGGGGAAGGCTAAAGGAGGGGGCGTTTGTCTGTATATAAACCGCAGATGGTGTAGCAACTTTACGGTAAGAAAACGTGTCTGTCTAGCTGACATAGAGTTACTCTCTTAGGCCCGGCTACCTTCCGAGGGAATTCGAAAACAACTCAATTGTTTGTTACGGTGGTCTATAAACATCCTAAAGCAAACGCCAAAGCATCTGAATTAATATTTAAAGTGACACAAGAACTGCAATCTATATCTCCAGAGTCCCCCAATTTTATTATGGGAGATTTTAACCATTGTAAACTAAAGGGCACATTATCGGGGTTTCATCAGTATGTCTCATGTCCTACTCATCAGAGTAAAACCCTTGACTTGTGTTATGTAAGCCATATGTTTCTATCAAGGGAGCTTATAAATCTGTGGGTGGACCCCCGCTTGGATCTTCAGATCACTATGTAGTAGGCCTAACCTTTTTCCGACCTACAAGACTGTGCTTCAGCGTGAGCAGGTTGTGAAGCGAGTGGATAAGGTTTGGATTGAGGAGACTTAAAAGACTAGCGCAAAATAGTTGAGCTTCATGTAAAATAAACAATTGGTGAAACCTTGTCTAGTGAAGGTGATTTCTTTGTCTCTTAATTTTTCAGCCCCACCTTACGTTTCTTACCCTGGTTTTCCATAGTTATTCTTTTCCCGGTGCTCCCGAATGCCAGTCCGCACGGTGGTGGATTTTTAAGTCATATCATTTTAATTCTCGTGCTTTCAGGGGGTGCTGCAGCACCCTCGAGCACCCCTAGTTCCCGCGGCCATGCACGGCTGTTTGCGCGTCAATGTTGCTTCACTCGGTTAACCTGCGCGTCGTCCGTTAATGTTTACAACGTTAGTTTGGCTACTTGTTTGGCGTTGCCTTTCAGCGTGAGATATACAAGGTGTGGCGTGAGAGCGTGATAAATGGGTGAAATGCGTGTGTCACACGGCGAAACCGTGAGAGTTGGCAGCTCTGATGACATTGTGTCTTGGTGTAAGGAGTTTCACCTTGAACTGAATTTGTCAAAGATCAAGGATATGATTATCGACTTCAGGAGGTCGGTGCCCATCCCCCAATTTACACTTATTGAGGGGATTGAGATTGATTTGGTAGAGAGTTATAAATATCTGGGTACGGTGTTTGATAACAGGCTGTGCTTTTAGAACAACACAGATGCTATTTCAAAAAAGGTACAGCAACGTCTCTATTTCTTGAGAAAAAATTAACTCTATAAGGTGTGCACCAAAATGATGACGCTGTTTTATAGAACTTTTATTGAGTCAGTTCTGACATTTTGTGTGGTGGTATGGTTTGGTAATCTGAATCTGGCTAATAAGAACAGGCTTGATCGGCTTGTCAGAGTGGCCAGTAAAGTCACTGGGGTAAACCAAGTCCAGCTCTCTGAGCTTTATGTTCGGCAGGTCGCAAGGAAGACCCAGTCCATATTGGCTTCTACTGACCATCCCCTGAAGAGGGAGTTTGAGCTCTTGCCTTCAGGAAGAAGGTATAGAGCGCTCCCACACACAGAACAAAAAGATTTGGGGACTCTTTTGTTTGTTTTGCTATTGGGAGGCTAAATGTGCATAAATGAATGGCGTGAAGTTTTTATGGACGGAATTTATTCTGGGTTTTCAATATTAAGTGATCCTTGTACTGTATTGTAATGTATTGTGTGTTGTCTTGTGTGGTGTCAGGTATGCTGTTTGTGTAGTATTTTATTATGGATTGAATGTGTTTTAATACCTGTCTACAAGCAAATTTCCCCTAGTGGGATCAATAAAATTGACTTGACTTGACCTGAGATAGACACACACACACACACACACACACACACACACACACACACACACACACACACACACACACACACACACAGAGAAACACCAGGGAAACACTAGGGCATGGCTATGGCCATGACAAACTACTTGTCAATCTGACATGACCCTTTGGTCATGCTAAAAGGATAACACGAGAATTCAATAGAAAACTCTGTACTGCATGCATGACTACATGCAGTACAAAAAAAACAAGCTCTATTTCGTAGCTTTTTTATGCACTCTGGCACCTTACATTATCTTAATAATAGAAAAATTGAAATGTGTTGTTCAAAAACTGTTTTCTCGATTTTTTTTTTTTTTTCTGCCAGAATACATATACAGTTAATCAGATACAGACACCAATATCTCTGCCCACTGTCTGAACCCTTGACTGCTTGTATGGACAAAAGCCACTTAACCTCTAAACATCATTAGAGACCTCCCAGTCTTACTTCTGTCAATTTGAAATGATTGCTTGGAACTAACTTGGGATTAATCAGAAAAAGGGTGATCCGTATATCCGGGTTACCTTTTATGTGACGCTGAATTAATTTTCCATTGAACTCACATACCATTCTACATATTATTCTGCTAATTGCTTCCTTCTACTTAGTTTCCTGGAATTTCTTCTACTGGTCTCACGCATTACTGTACAATGAAAAATGACAATACAGGAAACAAATAAACAAACCAACTTTTATTGGGCGTTTAACAAATACTTTAATGAAACATTCCTGCATGCATTAACATGCATGGGTCTGGGAAAGGTAGTGTCCATCTGATGAATGTGGATGAGTGCTCAAACACACAGTGTGGAATATGGGCTTGCTTTTTGATGCACAACTTCCTTTTGCCACACACTTCATAACAAAAATATTTACAAAGTTCCACCTCAGAAATATTGCCTGTCTCAGGCCTTTTCTCTCCTTGCTTGATGCAGGAAGGCTTATTCACGCTTTCATTTCATCCAGGCTTGTTTATTGTATTCACTTTTTGCAAGTCTGCTGGCCAACTCAGGTTACAATACAAACAGAAATCAGCTCCAATCTCTAATTGATTGTATTATGATAACCTTCAAAGCAGTGCATGGGCTGGCCCCAGTCTAGACATCTGATCTGGTCACACCTCATATTCCCAATCTCTTTGGTCATCTATCACTCTGTACCAGCCTCTGCAAATTAAAAACTATGGTTGGAACTTCGGGCCTTCTCAATGCACTGCTCCTAAACTGTGAACTCACCACCTGTTTCCATCAGAAATGCTCCTTCACTTGGACATTTTAAGAATTTGGGTCTGTTATTATTATTATTGCATATTGTTTTATGATTGTAATTTTTACTGTACTGTTGAGCTCTGAGTGCAAGAAAGGCATATTACAAATAAAATGTATTATATTAGCCTGTATATTATATACCAATGGTGTACTGTAGCCCATTGTTTAATTGGGAATCACATTTAATCTGTAATTATGAAACAGATTGAATGTTATGAAATAACGCACCAATACGTATCCTGACAATCCTCTTCAGAATAAGGTGAACAGTAGGACATTGGAGCTGTTACTGTCCAAACAAACGTACCATATATTAGTCGCGTGTCGAAATGATTTATAGTAAATGAAAAAATATAGTTTGTTCCTTGTTCCTTGAGATTACAAAAACCAAGATTAAACTGGTTGGCCAAATGCATTCACAATCGTGGAAAATATTTGATTTCCTCATAGCATGAAAGAGAACACAAATCCCGTAGACAAATAAATGACGGATATGCACTTAAGGGGTTTAGCGCTGAAGAAAAACACAAACCTAGGGAGATCCAAAGATTGTGCTGTAACACATGGCCAACATTTAATTCAAATAGGCTTACTATGCAATGCGTCTATAATCAGCAAATGACATATTATTATTACTGAAATGACTTCTTAGTAATGTTTACAGTGATATGCTTGAGGGACATGTTATTTGTCCATGGATTGGGGCGGGTCGTGTCTTGTTTACCGCACTGATTGTCAGTAAAGGGATGGAGAGAGGATTCATCTTGGAAACATCTTTAAGTAGAGGTACAGGAAGAGAGTCATTGTTGGAATGAGGAAATCATTTTCATGCAAAATGTGATATCATACCCTAAAAGTGTGCTCAATAATTTCCTTAGCAATTGCACTTGTAGCACATGTAAGAAGCTTCAACATCCAGTTGGTCTGTGTTTCCGTAGCTCCAGATACCACAGTTTCCCTGAAGCACAAAGGTATGGGTGCAGTAGGAAATCAGTATTACTCATAAAACGTCTAATATACTGATGACTTCTATGTCACTGACATTTACATGGAAATATCCAACTGAAGGAGACACCCTTTTTAAACAAAGAAAAGTTCAGATGAAAAGGTTGACATTCTTCTCTCTTTAGTTGTCCCGGGTCACGATTCGCCAAGAGTACAAGAGCTACTGGGTAAAAATAAACTATTTAGCTCCAGCTAGTGGCTTCATTTTGTAGTTCATTTTCTCACTTTTTCATGACTACTTCAGAACAGCATCTTTTTCATTACTACATTTTGGTCATTTACATTTACGCACTGTAAAATGAATGCCATACTTTCACATTCAATTGAAATAATTCCCCAAGCCTACATAGACACACATCTTTACTCGTCAGCTAATTTTGACAGTAAAATAAAATAAAGAGACAAAGAATCATACGTAACATCAGTGTTGTGGTATCATAGTTACTCAACTCACGGACAGAATAGAATTAAGGTACATTAACTGGATTTCTTTTTTTTTTAACTGTTAAACTAAAAAAAATTAGAAAACGGTGGTTAGACTGACAGCCTCCAGTCCCGTGCCTTCCTCTCCTCAGTCTTGGTTTGATTATTTGTTTCTCTGACACTAGCAACATTCCTGCGGACGGGCACCAATCACAGTTCACATCTTTTCCCTCTTCCCCTCCGGTTAGTCACTCATGGAATGATTCGGTTTATCACTGCTCACATTCTCTTTGGAACATTCAGGTGAACAGTCCCAGTTGCTCACTATCAGCTGATATTCAACATTTCTTTTTCTTTCTCTGTGTCTTACAAAACCACCTTCAAATTTTAAATCCAGCATTCTGGTAACGATCCTCAATGTCCATCTCTTCTCCTCCTCCCTCTATCCATTTTTCTCTCTCTCTCTCTCCATTCTCTCACTCATACTCAGCAATCAGAACCATCATGCCTATCCCAAACAGTAAGGCCACAATCTCCTTCACAGATTGGCCGAAACTGGAGCGGCCAACCAGGAGCTCCGGCAGGACGGTTACTGTGGCGATGTAAACAAAACCGCCAGCCGTGAACGGCAGGATCCAGGCGGTGGCGGCCGCACCCACCCCTTCGGCCAATAGGGAGCAGGCGGTGCCGGCCAGCGCCCCCAGGGCTGTCAGCAGCTGCAGACACATTGCCTGATTGGGAAACAGAGGAAATACAAGTGGCTCCTATTACACAAAACCAGCATTTGTTTCCCTAGATTCATCACAAGCACATAATATCTATACATGTATATCTAAACATAGTTTTCACTGTAACATAGCTCCAGCTAAAGCTCCAATCTGTTCCTGAGGTCAGTATCTGTTGCTGGTGGGTCAGAGTTCATATCTGTTGCTGGTGGGTTAAGGTGAACATTTGTTCCTGGTGTTTCAGGGTTAACATGTGTTCCTGATGTTACCTTTTTCTTGGTGCAGCCAGACTGGACGAGGATGGCAAAGTCTCCAATCTCATGTGGGACCTCATGCAGCAGGATGGTGACTGTGGTGACGGCGCCCACAGCAGGCCCCACCAGGAAGGACGCCCCTATGGCCAGGCCATCCGTGAAGTTGTGGGTGAAGTCGGCTGCCAGGTTCAGGTAGCCCGACACCTTGATGTCTGTCCACACAGTACAGAGGTCAAAATATATATCTAATAATAATAATAAAAATTTATTAAGTATGAGTCTCATCTCTCCAGAGGGGATAGAAACGATTACACTTGGATCTACTTGCCGCTGTTCTAGTATCTGGATTTGTTTCAGCTTGAAACAACAAAAAAGACTGACATTTGTCAAACTGAGAAGCAGAGTAAAAGAACCATTACCGGTGATTTTCTCCTCTTCTTTATCAGCAGGCTTCTCTTTTTTGCTTTCTTTTCCTTCCTCCTTCTCTTCCTTCCCCTTCTTCTCCTCCTCCTCTCCATTGCTCTCCTTCGCCTTAGGAGAGGCTTAACATGAAAGACAGGATGTAGATTTACAGCTTCATTCTGGAAAGACTGCAGCTCAAACACGTTTGATTACATTTACACTCTGGGCCCAGCATTAGCCTAACCAGAGGGCTCGACTTGATTCTGCCCGACGACAACAGGAAGACTTTTGATTTGTCTTTTTTTTTTGGTTGGTCGTCGTGGCCAAGGATTCTGCCTACCATGGGAGTGGGAGTGGCCATGTCCGTCGCCACCCTTCAGGAGACGAACAAACTTCTCGACCACCAGGAAGGCAACGATGCCCCCTAGTACCCAGAGGCCCACAGACATCATGTGACCATGGGCAGCACCTATGAGGAGACGGTTCAGGTATAGAGAGTCGTTTGAGCTTAGGGTGTCTTTTGGTCGTCTACATGATAAGTGGTTGTGTTATAAGCAAACTTTGCATTAGGATATGTAATACATCAGCACCGTGGGAGTGTCCGTGGTCATGTGACTCCTCACTCTGGTGGGAATGGCCGTGTCCCTCGTCGCCATGGTGAGAGTGGGGCTCTGTGGATGAGAGAGGAAGAATGAGGGAGTGGAGGAATGAGAGAGGAAGAATGAGCGAAGAATGAAGGAGGGAGAATGAAAGAGGGAGAATGAGAGAAAGAGAGAAAGAGAGAATGAGAGGGGGAAAATGAGAGAGATGTTTCTCAGTAACTGTGACGTGAATCACTGTAATAATTGGCATTGTAACCCCCCCCCAAAAAGTGGGCAACTCTGCTTCTCCGCAATTATTTTGTCAAACAACGGATCAGTTGTCTTAGTTTCAGATATGCACCCAGAGCATGGGGAATGAGGTGCAGGAAGGCATCTCCAAGCAGGCCTCCAGAAGCGAAGCTGAGCAGGACCTTGAGCAGGTTCTGGTGCTGGTCTGTGTTGGACTGGACCGGGATCAGGAAGAGGATGAGGAACGGGGCAGCGCTGATCAGCAGAGTGGCTCCGATGGCCTGGTGAGGGGGAGGGAGGGGATGAGGGGGGGGGGGGGGGGGTGAGGTGAGGGGGGAGGGTGGTGGCAATAAATGTGGGATGGGAGGTGGGTGACGGAGGAATGGAGAATGGGGTTAGAGAAGAGAGGGGGGGGTTGAGGAGTAGGGGAGGGTGAGAGGGAATAAAATAAAATTTGGGAGGAAAAGTAGGAGAGGGAGTGAGAGATAAAAAGGGAGAGAAAGATAAAGGGAAAGAAAGAATGAGGGAAATATTTGTTTAGAGGGAAATATTCATCATCATGTGCATCCATTAAGGTAAGTGACCCACAACCAACACTCATATAGTCACAAAAACAGATACGAAACTCAGCAACAGACTGTCTGTGGAGAGAGCTGTTTGTAGAAGATGAAAGCAGTGTGATTGCTGTCGTGTCTAGGGTTTTGTTTAACCTGCAGATAGAGCAGTGTTTGCTCAGGGCCTGAGGAGGTATGGCAAGGCAACATGAAGTAAAAACGGACAGAACAGTCTGCAAAAAGACTCCTCTACATTACTAACAGTCAATGGTCTTTAACCCTGCTCCTCAGGGCCCATGTCCTGCATTCAAATGACAGGTCGTTATCTGGCTTCTGTTGAGCTTGATAACGACTCATTCATTTGAATCAGGTGTGTTGGAGCAGGGAAACATTTAAAACATGCAGGGCAGGGGGTCCCTAAGGAACAGGATTGAAGACCGCCGAGTTAGACCACAAATATGAGCTTGTTCAATTGTGCACACACTGACTCATTCCTTCTCTCTGGCCCATTAATTCCTTTGGTCAGCAAGGCCAGACATTCAAGTTCCATCCATCCGTCCATCCGGATATCGAGTACACACCTGCATCCAGAGCTCCACCATGTCTCTCTTCTCTCCCTCGGCCACTCTCTTCACCCTCTCTCCCCCATGAGCGTGCCCGTGGTCGTGAGCGTGTCCGTGGTCGTGCCCGTGAGCGTGCCCGTGGTCATGAGCGTGCCCGTGGTCGTGCCCCTGGTCATGAGCGTGGTCGTGCCCGTGGTCGTGAGCGTGCCCGTGGTCGTGAGCGTGCCCGTGAGCCTCCTCTGGTGCTGGGAGGTTGGCCTCTGCGGTCCACTTGCTTGCCCCTTGGTGCAACTTGGGCTGACCGCCGTGAGAGTGACCATGGCAACCGCCGCTGCCGTGGGAGTGGGCGTGGTCCCCGTGGGAGTGAGCAGTGGTTAGCTGGGTGACTAGCAGCACAATCGCAGATGTCAAAACGGACAATGCTAGCAGACTTCTGTGTTGGTGGTGACCCATCTTCTCACCTGCGACAGAGAGACATGACATGATAACAAATGGAAACTGAAAGTATTGCTACGTGCACGTACGTACGTACATTACTGTTTGCTGACTTGCTTGCTGACATTTGGCTTTGAGATGAGGTTAAAGCCGAGTGTAAAAGTTGTGCATTCCCATACTCCCACAGCTATGAGACACAAATACAACAGAAGCCCTCAGTGTGTACGAAGCAACACATGAGACGTTACACACACGCCATCTGCAGAGTAAGATTTAACCTTAACCCTAGTAAGATTTAACCCTAACCCTAAGAGACAAAGACCATCCATAGCTAGTTGGCTAAGTGGCTAGCAGCAAAGCAAAACTTGAGTCTAACTACTCAGAGAACGAATGGCTGGATAACAAACTGGGTGAAGTTTGCAATGCTAACAAACTCGGATGAGCTTCACGACCTGTGGTTAAAGGATAGCTAATCTGATCTTTTTTAAGTAGATGTGCAAACAATGGAAGATACAGGATACAACTGGGCTAGAAATTGAGTTAGGCTATTGATGAGCTACTTGGCTAGGACTATCTAGACAGCTAGCAAACATGTTTATGCAGCACACTCGCCAGCAACCTTCTGGCAACATAGACCAGTCAAACTCACCAGTAAAGTACAGATGTGTGGCGGCAAATGTTTTTTAAAGCTGTGCCGTCTTTAACGCGTGGTATTTATATTACTAATGCCGATCTGTGGCAAAGAAGCTAGGGCGCTTTCACAGACGTGGCATTTGGTCAACTCATTCAGATCTCGCGTGATGTCGTTCACTTGAGAAACAAACAGGTACGCGTGTCAAAACACCGCGAGATAACTGTGAGCGCTCCAGCATCCTCATCCTGACAGAGCAGGATGCAGGAGAAAACCTCGCGGATATTAAAAAACGGTTTCTGTGCTCTCTGAGCAAAATAATGCATTACAGCTCTTGGTAATATTTTACTATATTCAAGTGGGTTCGTTGTCCCACATTCTTTATTTGGCATCTTACAAAAAAGTTACACAGTGATAACTATTTTCTTCTAGGGGTCTGGCTGTCCTGGTCCTCAAGAATAGAGATAATTCCTTCTTGTGATAGAAATTAGTGTGCACCACGACACCTCACAGTGGAAAAATATTCAAGGCGAGACAGAAGAGACACAAAAAATGTAAATGGCCCAAATGGCAGGAACTTAGCCTACACATTCATTTTTGTTGACAATTCTGAAAATATTCCCCCTGTAAATCACTCAACTTTCCCTCGACCACTAAAGTGAGACTCAAAACTTTTATAAAACGTATAGGGGGATATACATACTCAACATAAATGAGTGAATAGTGTGTGTATATCGTCTGTGTGGCTGGGAAGTCTAATTCAAGTTCACACCCTCTGAGACACACAGCTGCCTGGTCTGCTTACCCAGGGGACCCCAGCTGACCCGGGGTGACCCCATGTGACCCCTGGACCTGAGCGGGAAGGGAGACCCCATTGTACAGATGCAAATCAGGGGACCGATTCAACACCCCACAATTCGATTAGACATCTGCATATTGAGCATCTGTCCTCCCCAAATCTGCCGATGCCCCCCCCTTTTCTCTCTCTCAGCTCCCACCCCCTGGGGGTAGCCCCCCACGACCCTGGGGGCAGCCTGCGTCCCTTGCCCCCGGCCCCCACCCCTTCGCCCCCATCGTTCCCCATGACCCTGTTAGACCTGGGGACAATCGCTGATCCTGCCCTGGCGACGTTGCAACCAGAGTTCAAGGTAAATGTCCTTTTCTCTGTCCGTCAGCCCTGTGCCTGAGCCTGGCCCTGAGTTCAGGCTACTCGTATGCACCGCGCTTTCATCTGCTTTCTCACAGTTTTGTCAGACCTGTCGGAGGGGGTGCGTGACTTAGCCGCGACCATGGAACCTTTCAGACCCGCTCGCCTCAAATCAATTCCTGAGGCTCCTTTTGCAGCCGATTCATTCAGAGGAATTCCTCTTTTCTCGTTTGGGATTCGTTCAGACACATTCATTCATTTGTTTGTTCATTCATTCACCATGGTTGAAATGATTGGAAAGGATGTTGAGTTTAAAGTTACACAGAAACAGGCACATGGTCAAAACAACTTTTTAAGGTTGAGATTTTAGAAAAAGTATTTAAAAACATATACAGCTTTCCTTTCATATTACAATATTTTCTATGTCATAGATACACATTCATAAAATCAAGAGTAGGAACCAACACTGAATGTTCTCTCATGTAACACGTTGGATTATTGTAGAGATGAACATGGATTTTCCTAACACAATAATGATACAAACTGATATATTAACAAGAAAGGATTCATGCCTAAACGAACACATTGACATTGTTTTATTACATCAAGGTTTCAAGATACATGGGTGTTTTTTCAGGCAACAAGTTAAGCTGTCAGGTTAGCTAAGGTATTCAGAACACATTTGTCTAAGGAGATAGACAGTAAAGTTATTTGAGTTGAATACAAAAATTAGGCCAAATTAAACCCAAAGTACAAGACCCAAAGGTTCAGAGGGGTTTGGTTTTGAACTCTTGTCACAATGAAGGTGCATGTCCGGAAACAAGGCAAGAGGAGTGTTGATGGAGATGAACCATCTCTCTCGATTTGAGACAAAATGCACGCCAAACTTTGTTCGCTTTGAGAGCCATGTTAACATCAAAGTACATTTTGCTCAATATTCACTGAGTCAGTCCACCCCTTAAAAATGAAAAAAAAAAATCTAAATTGTAAATTGAGATGTCAAAATGAAAGGAGATAATTGTGTCTGTCGTGGAGCCCTGCCTCTCTTTTCTCCCGCTGCGTATCTATATGTAGCAACAACGCAATATCAAACGCTTTGGAGCCTCATAATCTTGCTCTGGGTGGTGTTTCTCCACAGTTCCAAAACACTAGGCCTTACTACGCTGTAATAGCATGGCTTATGGCTGTCTTTAATCCTATTACTGTGGGACATGCTCTGTGGATTCATGACCTGCCCTATCTGTGTTGGGGTGGAGGGAGCTGTGCATGCTGGGTTGTTCATCCCAGAGCCCTGGATGTCTGGGGGTGTGGGTGTTGTAGCACAAATTGCATTGTAAGATACCCACCCTCCTCCTCCTCCTCCACTGTGTGTCATAACGTGTTACTCACTGGTTTAGATTTTTTTTAATCTTAATTGACTAGTTGCTTGCCAGGTTGGTTCTAGAACCTTGTAGATGTGGGTTCTACAACGTGCCTATAGATGTGTATGAGTTTAAAAACAGATGAACAGAGAAGATCCAAATATTTACATTCATTTAATATGTAAAACTTCATTTGGAGTTAGTTTATGAAACTCCCAATATTGTAATCCCCACTTCACAGATTCCAGGCAAAAAATATATTTTTGCTATGTTGAGCTTGAATTTTGAGACATCAGCCTCTTTCATTGTCTGGGACTCAAAAGGTGACTGGAATGAGCAGATAGCAGATTGTTTTCCTAGAGCACTTATTTTTCCGTAGCTTTTACACACACACACAGACACACACAGCCTTTTGCAGTCTTTTCAATAGTCACATTTGCGTGGACATTGACCAGAGTCAATTGCCTGTCAAATGCTACGCGTGATTAGGCCCCAGTGGACGTCCAGCCTAATGTAGGTAGCCTCTCTCAGAGCCTGGTCAACAGGCCCGTTCACTGAACCCCCACGCCCTCTCACCCTCCTGCCCTCTTCCTCTTGCCCCCTTGCTCTCCCTCTCTCTCTCTCCAATGTCTGTTCCTGTCACCCCCTCTCTCCCCCAGGTTCTCCCCCTTTTGGACCTTCCCCTCCCTCCCCTGCCATCCCCTCTCCCCCTCTGCGCCCTCCCCCTCTCTCCCACGATTCCCTCTCACTGCCTGCCCGATTCCATCTCACCAGCCCAGTTCAATGTTAATGTCCAGTGGTGTCCAGTTGAACAGCCTGCCCACGTAAAAAAAAAAGAAAAGCAACACCCCCCCACATCTCCTTCGTCCTTCTTTCCGTTCCTCCTTCTTTTCACACCGTGGACTCCTCTTGTGTGCTGTCCAGCTGGCTGTGACCTGTGACCTCCTGACCCTCACTCCTGACCCCTGGACCCGTTCCCACGCCACGCCCTTTTGTGTGGTCCGCGCCATGGCAACGCAGCGGTCACCGCTGCCACGGTAACAGATGGACAGGGTCCTGGAAATAACTTCATTCAACCGAGCCGTGGACAATCTGCCCTGGGTACACCCTCCTGCCACCACCCCCCCCGCCCACCCTTCTCCTCATCCTTTTTTAAACACACGCACTGCTAAAATCCCCTTCCACCTATGACACTCCCTCCCCCCATTCGATCCCCCTCACACCCATTCCTCAGCAGGCCTCTTGGTCGTGCGATCTGATGAAGTCCTTACCACGGCGATCTTGAAATCGGCCTGGCACATACACTCAAACATACAAGGAGATGAGAATGAGGAGTTGTCCACACAGCTAGCTGTACCAGAAGCAGCAGTGGGTGTCAGATGAATCCTGTTACACAGCACTGCTGGTGTTTACGAGGCTGTGGGAGTGGGCACTCTTCATCTGAGAGTTGTAATTATCTCAGCTACTTTTACAAGCCCTATTGTCTCCCCGCATCCTCCCAAGCAGGAGGGCTGTAAAGAGACATATTCTGGCCACAGGGGTTTGTTTGGTACTTGAAAAACGAGTGCTTTTAAAAGAATGGTGTCTTGTAGATGGCCAATAAGGTTTGAGGCAGAAAATGAACTGTGCTGGATGTGTTTGTGTTTTCCTCTGGGCTTTCACTTGAGCCGGATTCTAGGACATGGCTGTGAGGAGGAACAGAGAGGGGCTGTGTTGTGAATAGGACTGGATGCTGAAAAGGAGAGACAGTTTGTGTTGTCAAAACACACACTTGTCTCTGTGAAGAGAGGTCTGATCCACTACGACCTTTCACCTCCCTTTCCGGGTAAACAAACAAACAAACAAACAAACAAAATGGCTTCCTTTCATGCTTGCACCGATCTAACGAAGTTCTGAAACTATTAAACAACTCCAAAATAGATTGTATAATGATGTAATTTTGTATTGTACAAACATCTCTATTAAAAATTGTATTACTACTTAACCTTAAAGAATTTAGTTTAATTTGATTAAACTAAAAGAGGAAGAGGTGTTTAATGACATTTAACAGGATATTCAAATGTGGTGGGACATATTTAGTACAACGTAACAGGCCCACCGACCAGGGGGGCTGACCATTCAAAAGAAATCACACAGGCGAAGCCACTTATACAATTTAGGATTTTGTGTCCCTCCATTTCGCATCTGCATCACTATCTTTCCCCTTTCGCTGCCCCCACTCCTTCCTCCATCCCCCCTCCCCTCCCTCCCCCTCTCTCTCTCACCCAGTTCATTGTACCAAAGGAGATTTTCTCCATTGAGGCCCAGTCTCTTAGGTAACCCCAATGCTGCATGAAATGAGGAGAGAGAGAGAGAGAGAGGGGGGGGGGGGGGACAGAGGGGGCGGAGAAAGAGAGAGAGTAAAGGAAATTGAAAGACAGGAGGAGGAACGGTCAGAAAGGGTGGAAGACAGAGAGGGAGAAGGACGCAAGCTCAAAGAGTGAAGCAGCAAGTGCAAAAGATTTTAAATCAGAACACGAGCGGTCAGAAGTAGGAAGCAGAACTCAAATGAAAGAAGACTTGAGGAGGAAGAGCAACTGCATAGTCTACCAGCAAGGGATTTCAAAATGTTCTTGACAAGAATTCAGTCTTGGGAAGGAAAGATTTTAGGCCTCCACAAGGCCCGGTATTTTATTTTCTGTCTCTCTCTGAGCAGAGACTGATTTGCTCCTAGTTTAGGATCCCTGAATGAGTCTCACAAGTACCAGTACCAGTAGTGATGCTACCAGGTGGATCCAGCGATGCTTTGTGAGGTGGGCTGAGGCATGTCTCACAGTGGCAGCGGCTGATAGGTTAAGTCTGGGGGTTAGAGGTCGGGGAGCGTCCCAGTATTGACGGAGCTCTCTCTTCCTAATGGACAAGACACCAGGACTAACCAGCACACGGAATCAGATGACTTGCTTCTATCTTAATACAACTTTAAAAAGGGCTTTCTGGTAGGATGGGGAAAATGTGTCTTTGACGTTGTTGGGCACTGAACAGCAGATGGCAGGCCTGTTGCTGTTGACTTAGAGACGTTTCTGAAAAGATTTAATCTGGAGAAGTTGAGTAGTGCAGCGATATATATATACTTTTTATTTAATTTCTATGTGTTACCATTGATTGTCATTTACAATCATTTATTACCTGACACTGGGTAAAGTTTTTTTTTTACAAACAGAGCCTTTTTCTTTATGGGCAGTTTCTCTCTCAGAGGCCAAGCTGCCTTCCAGCTCAGTAGTGTTCGGCACATGGAACCGCAAATGGCTGTCTGTGAGCACATCCTCACAGGGACCCCAGATCCTGCCGTTTCACAGGCCGAGATTCTGGCCCACTTTTGACCTTTTTCATTCACGTATTTCTTGATTTCTGCCTTTTTTAAATACCCTTCTTGTTCGACTCTTTCCGCTTTTTTCCAAGCATGTTTAATTTTTTTTGCCGCTTAGCTCGTGAGCTGAGCGTTCCGCAGTGCTGAGTTATCATCAGAGCTTTTGTCTCTGTGATCGGTGTGACCGGCGTGGGACTCTCTGGCTTTGTTGTGGGCCACATCACCTCCGTCTCGGAGACACGGCGCCCTGGGCGCTGACCCTGCCGTTCATCAAAGTGTCAGCAACACAGAGAGAGAGGAAGGGGGGGGGGGGGGGGCGTGGATAGACAGAGAGAAAGAGAGAGAGAGAGAGAGAGAGAGAGAGAGAGAGAGAGAGAGAGAGAGAGAGAGAGAGAGAGAGAGAGAGAGAGAGAGAGAGAGAGAGAGAGAGAGAGAGAGAGAGAGAGAGAGAGAGAGGGGAAAACGGGGGGGTATAGAGAGAGACATAGATGAAAGAGAGGGAGAGAGAGAAAGAGAGGGAAGATGAGTAAGAGCCACCAATGCCTTGCCCTTTCCCCTCCTCTGTCCTCCTTCCATCATACCGTTCCGCCTTTCCTCCTCCATCCACCCAGCCCCGTCTCTGCTCAGGAGGTCCGGAGCTGATTGTCCAAACGCAATTCTTGTGTCTGCCTGTGTGAAAGCAGGAGTTGTGGATGGACATCACGCCCCTGACCTCTCATCACCTCCGGTCGCACAGAGCCAGGAGAAGAGACAATAGTCACTGTTAGGTGCAAAGTAAGTTTTATTTCCATGAAAGGGATGTAAGGTGAGTGAAGTATGGGGGGGGCGGCAGAATTTTTGTTGAAATGACTTAGTATTTCTCTTTCAGCCCACAATGTTTTAAATATTTTACAGTTCTCAAGATGCAAACCAAGCCTGGCTGGTGTAGGGACGACGGGATGGTGAGGGATTGTGGCCTGTTTGGGCGTGTGAGAGAGAGATGAATAGCACTCACCGTGTTAAGTACAGTTGAATGTGTCCGGTTTGCTCTCCAGCTCCTGCTGCTTTCGTGCTTTAGCTCTCACAGCTATTTAGACTAAGTCTCACCAAATTTTCCCTCCTCTACTCGTAGCACAGGAGCGAGAGTGAGAAAAATGTGAATGAACGCAGGCAAGTGAGTAAACTTGGGATTGTCTATGCGTGAATGTGTGAGTGTGTGTTTGTCTAAGTTCAGGGGCCAGACTGGAGGAGAGAAAAGGGGAACTGAGAGAAAGAGTAAAGGGTTTAGAGAAGGCAGGGAGAGAGTGGGCTCTGGGGAACAGAGTAGGATTATCAGAGATGGATGGATCTAGGAGAAGAGAATAAGGATGGAGGAGAGGGCTAGAAGGCATTCCTGGAGAGAACATTGATATAAGGGGTTTGCAGGAAGTGTGGTGAGATATAGGGCAAGTCTATTGAAGACACTATGAGTTGGTCAGACGGTACAAAATATGTCAGAGAAGGAGAGAAAGTGTATATTCCTGAGTGTGTGTGTGAGAGAGAGAAAGGCAGAGGTATTTGTGGGTGTGTCCATGCGCGTCCGTGTGTGTGTGAGAAGGAGGTGTGTGTGAGTGTGTGTGAGAAAGAGAGAGAGAGAGTGGGGCAGCATTAATATGTTAATGACCTGGTTGAAAGCACAACAGGCCCACTGACCAGGCTAATCATGAGTGGACACACACAGAGGCTAATCCCTCGCGTCGCGTTCTCACACACACCCTCAGTCCGCACGGCTCTCTCTCACACACACACACATCTCTCTCATACATACACACACCGTCAAGCCACACGTGTCTCTTTTACACACAAACACACACATACAAAAACAAACATCCAGTAGTTGGATGCACACTGTTGAATCTTTTGCACACCACACACACATACATGCTAACTCATTCACACACAAACACCCACAGACACCCAGAGGTCAAGTCAGTCGGTATCACCATGGATACTGCGCTTACTGAAGGTGTGGTTGGACAGTATGGGTCGTCTGTCTGGCACAGTGTGTGTGTGTGTTTCCTGCTGTTCTGCTGCCACTCTATGAAGCCTCCAATATTGACTGAAGAGATTGTCTGCCATCTGGGAGAATTGGAAGGTCTCACTCAAGGGGTGAAAGGTAATGTGACAATGTTCCCAGTAAAATGTTGTTAACTTTTGCTCATAACCTTTATTGTAATGTTTACATTTTTCCGTTAAATAAAATCCATAAATTTGATGAAGATTGATTTATTGCCCTGAGCATTTGAAGCTTATTCTGTGTCAGGGGCGTTTCAGTAATAGACACTTTTACTGGGGCACGTACCCCATAATCTGATGTGCCCCAGTAAAGTACAATGTACTTTTTTCGTTTAGATTAATAATCCAAGAAAAGAAAACGCAGTCGGGACAATTAAGTATAGTGCATAAACTGCACACTTTTGGCAAGGTTGGAAGAAGAAAAAAAGTGAGATGATTAATGAGGGGTCTGTGCCACAGTATAGATTTATGTTGAGCAACGCTCCTGTTCTGTGGCCAGGATATTACTGTAGTGTACTTGTAGTGTGAATGTAAAGGATGGTATTTAGGATCCAGCGTCATCTAGTGGGTACATCAGATATGACATTAGGTTTTACAAATCAAGTTTCAAGTATATTCTAATGATATTTTGATTTCATTAAGGGGTTAATTGTAGATCTGAGGTAAAAAAAAAAATGCCAGGTCGAACATTATGTTCAGGTCTCACGTGACAACACACATGTTGCAAGCAGACGCAACTGCACAAAAAACATTTTTTAATGCTAAAGCACATTCGTGTTTTTTTTTTATCAAAATAATAGTGTAATAGGTGTAAATCTGGCATTCCTACGGTGCCCAGCCACTTTATATGTGTGTGTAGCCTATATTCTGTGTATGTTATTTTGTAAGGGCCATAATCTCTTAAGAAAAAATACGCACAACATTGTACATTTACAGCATGTCATTTTAACTTTTTCATACGAGTGTTGAGGGTAGTACCCCTCACCCCCAACTGATTGCATCAACCCCACTTGAAACATGTTCCCACGGCTATGTTTGCAACACTTTCCTCTGACTACCCTACTACTGGCTTTGAAATGAATACTACAGAAAGAGACCGATGAATTTGTTTCTAGAACCATGAAATTGTGAAAGTATAATAAACTTTAAATGTGTAATTTTCAGAATACTCTAATAAATGCGTATTTGAACTGAACCTCTAAGCACTAGTTCCTGATGATGCATCTTTTATAAAGTAAGAACAGGATCCCAACCAAGACCAGACGTACAATGAACCCCACCACTCCATTAATATGTTGGTACACACAGTACCAGTCAAAAGTTTGGAGACATTTAAAATGTGTCCAAACTTTTGACTGGTACTGTACCTGACCAGTAACATCAAACTCTTAACACCCTGAGCGTCCTCTCAACCCCCTGGTGTCCGTGCTCCTCGTTCATCCTTCGTAGGACCTCCCCTTGCAGACTGCATGGCAAGACCACCTACTTTATAGGACCGCCGAGTGTCGTGCAACGGCCGATATAAGACGCCACCTTCCTCTTGTACCCTCTCACATTGGCGCAACAGCTCCAGTGTTCGGCCATCTCCCCTGGCCCTCTCTTTGGGCCCTGTCTTGTGGCCCTGCGACCAGTATTTCAAGAAGGCCATAATAACAGGATCTGCTTGTTGATGGGATGACAGGACCTCATCAGAGTACACCGGAAAACTGGATGAAGAGCTCACTTCGTTAACTGTAACAGAACAGCCCACCTCACCTGAAGAGGGCCTGAAGAGGGCCTCTACTGCTACTTGCCCAAGTGAAGGTGCAAATATTCTTTCAGGGGCCCTGGCCTGTCTGTACAGCGCATTTGCGATCCTATTCTGCTTTCCTGGCTGGTACTGGATATCAAAATGGAATCTGGCCAACCTCTGCTCAATGGTTCATAGTTTCGCAATCTGCAGATGGCTAAGAGGATAGTTAACTGTAAAGATGATAAACTTGTGCCCCAACAGGTACTCGCGGAATGTATCCGTCACCGCCCATTTTAATGCCAGAACTTCATTGCGCTGTTGTTTTCCATATTCCTCTCAGAAGTTGCCTTCAACTTGCATAGGCAATTGTTCTTCTCCTCTTTCCCCCATCCTGCGACAGGACGGCTCAAAGCAGAGGGAGAAGACGACCACATCATCTAAATATTGAAAGAGGGACTGAAAATGCTTATCTCCCAAAATCCTTCCATGAGCCTTTGAAACGTCCCCAGGGGATTATATAGGCCAAATGGCATACTGTTAAATGTATACAGGCCAAATGGAGTACAAAAAACAGTCTTGTGTTGGTCGTTGTCTACCACTGCAACTTGATTGTATCCACTAGCCAGATCTAAAGTTGAGAACCACTTTGTAAGGGGTATTCACCCTTCCTGGTCTTACAATTGAATGGTTGGAATTCCAAAAACATCCTGAATCTCCCATCTTTCTTCTTTACAATGGCCAGGGGTGAGGTATAGGGGCTACTACTCTCCCTTATCACTCCCTGCTCCAACAGCTGTTTAATGTGTGCCTTTACTTCCTCATACTGACTAGGAGGTATCTCTGGTAATCTCTGACACACTGGTGTCTCATCTGTCACTGGAATCTCATAAATAATTTGAGTTCAATCATAAATCCACCCCCAAATCATTGTCACTAAACGCAAAGACACCTGCATACTCAGACAGTAAAGCCCTGGCCTGCACTACCTGTTGCTCAGACAGACCAGGACACATAAACTTCAGCAGTATAACTGTGAAATACTCCCAGTTAGCTGAAAATGGAGGTCGGAAAGCCACTGAATTTTAATCAATGATTGGAGTACTCACGCTAAATTGGATTCAATCCTATTTCTTACATCCTAATGCAATGTGGTTTCATACACCAAAATCCGTATTCAAGAGGGTCGAAGGATTAGAATATTTGATCAAATGTGATTATAAGATTTCTAAATTGCCGATTAAGCTTTCAAATTTCCACAAACAAATATTGCAGTACTGGAAAATTATGTTTACACACAACTTCACACCTTATGGTTCCACCCTGTGGATTGCAATTGCAATAAATAGAAAGTCATTATTCAAAAAAGAGTGGAATGAGAGAGAGGTCTTGTTCATTGTTGATTTGTTTGATGAAGCTGGTCAGTTTCTTGAATGATTCATTCACGGAGAAATTTGCGATAAAATGTTTGCTTAGAGAATTTAATAATGTGTGTAAAGGGTCCGTGTACCTTGTGGCCATTGGATTTTCTATTTTGCAACCCGTGTTGACAAACGCAAAATAGGGCCGTAACCCAGCTAACACATTTACGTTGCCCTGACGTTGTCGCAACGTCACGCGATGACCAAACATACGTTGCCGCAACGTCTTTGGCGACGTTGCGGGACCGTGCATCTGTGGGGCGCCAGTAGGTTGCCGCAACGTCATCTTGTGACGTTGCCAGTCCGTAACCGCGACGTCGTGGCAACGTTAATTTTCCGACGTTGCCAGTCCGTAACCGCAACGTCGTGGCAACGTTATTTTCCGACGTTGCCAGTCCGTAACCGCAACCTCCTAGCAACGTAATTTTCTGACGTTGCCAGTCCGTAACCGCGACGTCGTGGCAATGTTATTTTCCGACGTTGCCAGTCGGTAACCGCAACCTCCTAGCAACGTTGTTTTGGGACGTTGCCAATCCGTAACCGCGACGTCGTGGCAACGTTATTTTCCGACGTTGCCAGTCGGTAACCGCGACCTCCTAGCAACGTTGTTTTGTGACGTTGCCAGTCCGTAACCGCGACCTCCTAGCAACGTAATTTTGTGACGTTGCTAGTCCGTAACTGCGACGTCAACAATTTACTTAATTATGAAGTAACCTTCATATGCAGACCTCATTTGCCCAGAAGGCTACTTGTTTTGGTATAATAGATAGCCAACCTTAGGAGGAATATGTTTGTGTGATGTGTAGCCTGACTCAAGCTAAATCATAAACGAGGCAGCATTTCAGAATCAGAAAGTGTTTTAATCGCCATGAAAGTTTGCACAGACAAGGAATTTACTTTGGCAGGAAGGTATATACATTCACCATATAGGAATCCTAAATATGTGGTCTACCTATACTAAAGGGGAGTCAGATGGCTGATCGGTTGAGGAATCAGGCTATTAAATCAGAAGGTTGCCAAATGATGTGTCCTTGGGCAAGGCACTTCACCTTACTTTCCTCCAGGGAATATCCCTGTACTTACTGTAAATAAGAGCGTCTGCTAAAATGACAATGCACAAAGTATGCATGTAACATTTACAATAAAAACTAAAATGGCCAAAATATATACATACGTGATAAAAAGTGCCACTGCAAAACAAACACTGCAAAGAAAAAAACACTGCAAAACAAACACTGCAAAACAAAAGTGCCAAACAAACAAAGTGCAAAAAATGAATTAAAATCTTCTTCCAGTCCCCGCTATGAGTCCTGTCTGATGGCCCTGACAAGGAAGCACAAAATAAGTTAGTGTTCGATTAACATAATCGCACGTGTGAAAAGGGGCTATACAAGTCTTAAAAAATCACATCTAAAATAATATACATCATCAATTAAAATATTATGTGATTCTACATTTGTGTCATAGCCACGTGAAAGATTGGATATGGAAGTTGCAAACATGATTCATTCACCTGGCTGGTTTTGAATGGGCTGCCGGGGTGTGTTTGAGTGTTTCCTCTATGCGGAGCTCCACAGCTTTCTCTCCCAGTCCCGTCTTCTACTTCATCACAGCGTCTGGAATTAGAAGTCATGAACTTATTGTCAGCACCAATGTGAACGTTGAATGCGTGTAAGCCATAGTTTGTGGGATCTCCAAACACTTACCGCTCTCTTTCGCAACTCCAGCACCGTAAGGCGCTCCTCAAGGTCTTGAAGTTCAGCCTGTGTTTGGGCCACCTGTAGGTCCATCACTGGCACCTCTTCAGTGTGTCTGCCCTGTGGTCGCCTGAACAGGAGAGCCTCTCGCTGGTTCTCTTCCAATGTCTCCATCTTCCGGAGCATAACCTGTAATGTGTCTGTAATTAAAGACAAGTAAACAAGTTTACAAGAGTTTGCATGATTGGCATACACTGTGGTTCTTCTAGATTAGCTGTAACATTGATGTACATAACAAATGTTACCTTGATTGGTCTTTGCCCAAGATGATACAGCTGAATGGGGTATACAAAGCATTAGTAAGACAACATTTGTTGTTTTGACAAATATGTTTCCCCCCACGATCAGAACAACTTAAGTATGCCTTACAATTAGGTATGCCTTACAATGGCAATGGTTTGAATATTTTTTTGAGTGTCTTATATTTGCACTTGCCTGGCTGCCAGCTGTTTTCCGGGGCGCCCTATGGGTTCTCCTCCACCAGACCAGAGTTGACACCTAGAGGTATGGCATCTGGTGATGCAAACGTTTTAAGTCATACTTTTGCTTCAAAGCATAGCCTTTAGGGTTGCCATGGCTCAATTATTGTCACTGTTATAAACGGTCATTCATTACTTTACCATAATTTCCAAGGGACACAGTACTTGTGATGGTGGTCGGATCACCTGTACAGAAATGAAAGTGGAATGTAGTTTACGTACACAGTAGCCTATTAGTATTGATATTGAAGAAGCATCGTATATGTGATATGTTCGAAAGCAGGGCCCCACAGCGTAGCACATGTGTGATTCTGAACATTCCAACCAACTATTTTCCGATGGGCAATAACTATATGATAAACACTACAGTATGGCTTCAAAATGTACAATTAGTAGGCTAACAAGTAACACTAGCAAGTAGTAGCATTGGTACGAGTATTATCTTAGGTTGCTAGGTAACGGAAGCTAATTAAAGCTACATAGCTTCCGTTTTGGAAAAATAACTCACGTACTCTGGTGAAAGTGTCTTAAATATTTAGAACTCACGCATCTAAAGGTTAAAACGAATAAACGTATCCAAAAACAAATGTCATGTACAAATTGGAAGAATTAGTGACATGATACTTTTACAGACGCCATTGTTGTGCATGCCATGACCGACTGTGAACGTGATCAGCCACGCGCTAGCGTCTTTGAAAATTCAGGGCTAACTACTGTAGCTAAATAAACTATTTTGGGACAGGGTTTTCTAACAGTTCTGAACGTTTATTTTCACTGATTCTTTTGAGGGTGATTTATCAGACGCTAAACTTTGATAACATGTATGCATTTTCAGTATTTCAAAATAACTTTCTGGAGGGTTTAACCTAGCTAGCGAAATCCTAACGTAAACAATGTGAATCTGATATAACGCTATAAATAACTCAATTTCAAACCTATATGCCCCATCCAATTTCTAAAAATATGTTTATATATTTAAAACTATGTCTGTAAAGAAACTCACCTTTGAAGTAACTTATTTCCAGGTAAAATCCATTGTGTGAAAGACGGTAGGACCCCGGCAAAAACTGTTTAGGAAGCCCAGTTTCAGCAATGCGTTGAAATGGGCATGCGCAAAGTTGTTGCTCAGGGGCAGACTGAGGGGCAGGTTTGCTAAGGAAGAATTGTAATATTCTGTGATGACTTGTCTTTGAAAATGAAACTCTTAAGAGTCGCTTACCTTTTGGTCACATTTAACAATTTTGTATTACAAAACTATTGGAGCACAAATTTGCATTGTGTGTCATACAGCTTTGGTGTGCTATAGCCTACAAATAATGTTTGCTTAATCATGTTACTCATCACACATTGATTGCTTTTGTACATGTTTATAGTAAAGAATGAAAGACTAAATTATATTCCACATTCTGTCTTTTTTAATTTACACTATGTGTCTGCATATGAGAACATTGATGACCAATGACCTGCTGGGGCTGAGCAGCACATGAATTACATGCAGTGTCTACATTTACACTATATTGCAGTCAAGAACCGCTGTCCTGCGACAAAAATAAGGTAACCAGCCGACCAAGGGACGACGTCGCGGCAACGTTGTCCAAGGGTCTAAAAATAAGGTAACCAGCCGACCAAGGTACAACGTCGCGGCAACGTTGTCCACGGGATCAAAAATTAACGTAACCAGCCGACCAAGGTACAACGTCGCGGCAACGTTGTCCATGGGACCAAAAAATAACGTAACCAGCTGACCAAGGTACAACGTCGCGGCAACTTTGCCCACGGACCAAAAGATGACGTTACCAGCCGACCAAGGTACGACGTCGCGGCAACGTCGTCCATGGGACCAAAAAATGACGTAACCAGCCGACCAAGGTACGACGTCGCGGCAACGTTGCCCACGGACCTAAAAATGACGTTACCAGCGGACCAAGGTACGACGTCGCGGCAACGTTGCCCACTGGTCTAAAAATAACGTAACCAGTGGACCAAGGTACGACGTCGCGGCAACGTTGCCCACTGGTCTAAAAATAACGTAACCAGCCGACCAAGGTACGACGTCGTGGCAACGTTGCCCATGGGACCAACTGGCAACATTCCCTTTATAACGTTGCTACGACGTTGCCACGACGTTGCCAGAAGGTAACGTCGCGGGTTACCAACTGAGCACTTACTGGCAACGTTGCCGCAACGTCATGTGTTAGCTGGGAATATCGTTTTGTCATTTTAGTAGTTCTCAAACACACATTTAAGTATTACGGCTTGTTTTTGGTTGTTTCGTTTTTTAATATATATATAATTAAATAACCATATAACACAAATGGTATAACGAGCCATTAATCGTTGTTTTGATTATTCCATATCCTTTATGCTAATATCTGCAAAAAAAATAAAAATAGCCTCTGTAATATCGATTTGTCCATTTTGGATGTCAGAACCAGATTATGGGGAAAGTCTTGGTTTCCGTTGTTTTGTTTCATTTTGGAATTACGGAATATCCATATAACACAAACGGTATAACGAGCCATTTACTCGTTTGTCTGATCGGCCGCATTGTGCGTACTGGCACAAGTGAAAAAGAGAGAGAGAGGGAGAGATGCTAAACGATTGGGGGTGTTGTTACTTCCGAACACCAGAGGGCAGCAACGACCTGTGATCTGTAGGCCTACACTCTTGACGACATAGCAGCAAGTTCTTTAGTAGAAGACACACACAAAACTGGAGGCACACGTTAACCGACTTTGCTAGTTGTTACTTAGTTAATAAATCTTTGATGAACCCAAGTTTCTCTAATATATATTAGAAACATTACAAGACGGGGCTCCAGTGTGTGTTCAAACAAGGCCAAAAGGGCCCGATGGTATCAGTTGAAAAAGACAATCGCACCTGTGCAGGAAACCCTCCCCAACCCTCCCTCCCCCCACCTAAATTACCTTTCAGCTCTGCTGTACGTATTAATGAAGTGCATTGAGGCAATCAGTGAGCAAATCTTCCCTTTTTATGAATAAAAAACATAATATTTTTCCATCAATGTACAACACATTTTAGCCAACATCAATGCATTCATACGCTGTTACACACCATTTTAAAATGCCTTTAGAAAGAAAATTACTGTTCTGCTTGTGACGATTCGTATATTAGCCTATACTTCTGTGCTCAAAGTTAGTATACTAGCTTGAGACCACCGTAGCCACGGGAATGAGAATGAATGCAATTAGAGGGGCGGTTGTGTCTACATACAATTTTTCTTGTTGTTTGTTCATAATTTAAATATTAAGTTAGTTCCAACCAAGTAGGCCTACTTTAATTGTACAGGAGGCATTCCATGAGTGCTGATATTTGACAGCCTCAGACAGCATGTCTGCCATGAAGGGGGGGGCAGTTACATTGGGCCAGTGGTGCTGTTAGAGGGGCCAGTTACATTATTGTTGTCATATCGTTTTCTTCATTGCAGTGCAAGCATTAACAGGCAAAAGCAGTGGCACCCCCAGAAATGTTTTATATGAGTGGCCAGATGGGGCCACTGAAATCTTGGGGTGGCACTCCAAAATCAAAAGCCATATCTGAGTTTCGGGGATTGTATTATGCTGTTGTAGTATATAAGTTAGTTAACAGCAGTGGGCTCGGGAAGGGTGATGGGATCTGAGTGTGGAGATATATGGATTGATATGCCGGATTGTTTTTATATACAGTACACAGTCATCTTTTATGCAGGATACAGAGAGAATAGAGTATAGAGCTTTAAACAATTGGAAAGCGTGAGAAGGTAAAGTGAGTGGAGAAAAAGAGAAGCAGAAAAGTGCAACACCCTCCCATTACCATTAACTCTAATTCACTCTCCTCAGACTCATCTGTGTTGTATGTCAGCAAACTGCTATAGTATGGGCCTACACACAAGTTATTAAAGTCATTGGACTTGTGTGGGGAGGATTTGACAAGTGTGATGACTGTATTCCTCCACAGATACCATGGGCTTGGATATGGAGTTGGACCAGTTACTATTCACTTTGACTTGATGCCTGTGACCTGTGAAGAATGAATGGCACCATTCAATGGTGAAGGGCTATAACCCAGGGTTGATTGCAACTGGTGTTGGAAAACACATGTAGTAGGGCAGAATAGAGGAACTGGTTTGGTCCCTGGTTAGTCCCCAAAAATGTTGCAGAAACAGCTGAAAATATGACATAGCATTGCATCAAGGCCCAATTGGAGCAGAATTCATAGGTTATTTACAATTGTAGTAGGCCAAAAGATTTGTTTTAAAAGTTCAGGGGTGTAATTTGTTGGATATAAAAGGTGTAGCACAAACAAATGAAATCTGATTTTCCTGGGAACCCTCTCGTTGCTGCTCCGTGTTGTTTATGGACTTTGAAGAATTTGAATCTGGACATTGAATATGTTCAGAACTTTGAAAACAATATCCACAACAGTGCCTCTGTCAGTTGTGTGTCTATGTAAAATGCAAAGGTAGCCCTCATGACCTCAACTTGCTCACTATGATTGCGTGGAGTGTTTCTTACAAGGGCATGATTATCTTTTTCAACCGATGCCGTCTGACACTTTTGGCCTTGTTTGAACACACACTGGAGCCCCGTCTTGTAATGTTTCTAATATATTTTAAAGAAACTTGGGTTCATCAAAGATTTATTAATTAAGTAGCAACTAGAAAACTCGGTCAACATGTGCCTCCAGTTTGGTGTGTGTCTTTTACTAAAGAACCTGCTGGTAATTCTTCAAGATTGTAGGCCTACAGATCACAGGACATTTTTTTTTTTTAGCTAGTCGTTGCTGCCCTCTGGTGTTCGATAGTAATAACACCCCCAATCATTACACGTCTCTCCCTCTCTCTCTCTCTTTCACTTGTGCCAGTGTGCATAATACGGCCGGTCAAACAAATGAGTAAATGGCTCGTTATACCGTTTGTGTTATATGGATATTCCGTAATTCCAAAATGAAACAAAACAACGGAAACCAAGCCTTTCCCCGTAATCTGGTTCTGACATCCAAAATGGACAAAACGATATTACGAGGCTATTTTTCATTTTTTGCAGATATTAGCATAAAGGATATGGAATAATCAAAACAACGATTAATGGCTCGTTATACCATTTGTGTTATATTGTTATTTCATTATTCCCAAAAAAACTAAACAACCAAAAACAAGCCGTAATACTTAAATGTGTGTTTGAGAACTACTAAAATGACAAAACGATATTACGGCCCTATTTTGAGTTTGTCAACACGGGTTGCAAAATAGAAAAAACAATGGCCACAAGGTACACGGACCCACAAGGACCCACAAGGTACACGGACCGTAAAGCAATTGCTCTTTCATTAAAACAGTTACAGTAATACAAAAAAAACACAATTCGAATATCGTTGTCAAATTACCAGAGTTAAACATTAGGGAAGCACAATTCAGGGATAAAAAGTGCAATAACAAAATAATAGGGAAATTATTCAAATGTAAATTATTGATTTTACTACACCAGCAAAAGTTAAATTCTTTGAAAATAAGACATTTAGAAAGACATTCTGCCGATATCTTAAATGGTTACATTTACATTTATTAATTTACTCATTGCAAATGATTATTCATCAAACATGGTCAAGTACCTCTGAGTGTCTCTATTGTAGGGAGTTGAACGTAGTGGGAACCCTATCCGACAGAATTAAGATTACGATGACCTCTCTCTACATTCATGCAGCGAGACAGATTTTCTGGTCAGTTTGTGCATCAAAAGCATCAATCTACATTGCATTTTGAAGATAGAATTTGTGAACAATATGTTCCCCTTTGACCCACAGTCTGATGAGGAGTGTGACCACCAGAAACCGGACAAATGCCTGGTATGTGTGTGTGTGACAAAAGGTCAATTCATTGGCCTGTTTTTCTGTTAGTGCTGAATCATTTTTTCCCTCACCATATGAATATTCAGATTTTCACCTCTGCCTGGTTCCTGCACCTTTTACTTTACTCTTGGTCTCCCTAGAATCGTGTTATGGATCGCAAAGCCCAGGTCCTTCTCCCTTCCTCTGTGAGAGCCGTGAACGGGCAGTCCCATGTCATAAGAGTCATGACAAGGTTCCAAAACGGATACCAGGAGAAGAACACCCCCCACAACTCCAAAGATGATGATGATAGAGGAATCCGGACCTTCTGAACCTGTAACAACCAACACTTTAGAATTGTGTATGTTGCAACCAGTGGCAGAATCCTCTAGGTACAACACTTACATATTAGTCATGGTGACAAAATAGGCCAATGTAAAATTCCTGTTCAAATATATCATCTCTGAATGTGGAAGAATAAGAAGTTGAACCAAATAAATACATAAGGGACAGTAATGTATAGGATGCTTGACAGAGGTAAACTAATCTTCTGTGAGAGAATGCAGTTGATCATGTCTGTTTTCTTACCCTCTGGATTGGTCTTACCTGGGTTGGTCCTTCCAGTGTTTCCATGGTTGGTCTTCACCACACAGCGCTCCAGTCTGGTGACAAAGTCCTCCTGAACCCCCAAGAGCTGAACCACACCTGACACAGTCATATTTCCTGCTTTCCAGGTCCTCAGGCTTCACTGTCAGGTGAACACTGTTCTGGAAGGTTCAATCCTGGTTGTGGAGAACCTCTCCATGCTCCACATCCTCGTACACCGGTTCTTCATGTCTCCTCCAGAACAACTTGACGCTACTGGGGTAGAAGCCTGTAGCGTGGCAGGTGACTGGAGAGGAGGAGCTCCTCTGGAGCAGAGACATGGAGGGGGGGGGACTGCAGCGTCCCTTTTCTGTGCTTGCAAACGCTAGGCTATGCTATTGTCACGTATCCTCCCATATTGTGATAACTCCTTTGATTTCCTGTATTCATTGTCCAGTCTTCTGAGATGCTCAACTTGAGTTTATCAGACAACTGAACCTTATAGATCTATAATACGTAAATTTGTTGATTTTGTCTTGAACTACTTGGTGATAAACTTCACTGATTTGGTACTTTCACAGCAAATGGGTACCATCTAATACTTCTTCAGAACACATCTTATATAACACTTGTTATGTAACACAACACAAACATGTAATTTCTTCTGACACGTTTAGAGCTCTACATTCTTTTTTAATATTAGTACTGTATAAAGTAAAAGACTCTAGACAAATTCTCTCCATTTTGTAATTTTTATTTTTGATTTACAGTGTAAGTGAATTTTATATCTCAAATGTATGTTTTGTGTCCAAATTAAAAACCCAAACTAATATGGAGCTAGAAAGTTGACAAAAGTATCTGAATTTGAATATGAAAGATATTAAATATTTGCATGTCGAATTTCATAAAACTTAAATATTTTGATCCAGAAATACACATTTCTAAAATTCAGAATGCGGGAATTCAGATTATTGAAATTCAGATAGCTGAGCAACTTTTAAGTTTGTTCTGAGGCAAAGTTCGGTCGTTCTGAAATCGTCTAGTTTTCCCTGTGAAAGCACGCCGTTTCCCCTTTGGCCTAGTTCAAACAAAATCTGAATTTCTGCTGTCTGAATTTCTGTATTCTGAATTTCAATAATCTGAATTCCCGCTATCTGAATTTTAGATATCTGTATTTCTGGATAAAAATTATTCATGTTTATTAAATTCTGATACTTTTGTCAGCTTTCTAGCTCCATAAACTAAAACATAATTGTTTTTAAGTTACCCACATGCACTGCCACCCATCGAATAGTCCCAAAAACAATCCAATCAAACAAACAATCCCAAAACATTAGAATGAAACAATAAGAAAGTACAAGAGAGAGAAACGTAACAAAAATATAATTATTTACACTTCAATATAAACAAACATCCATCTAACCTGTACTCACTTGTAATCTTTAAGCTTAGAGTCAAATTCAATCAATAATTCACAACTATATGTAGCAGAGAGTCAACAGACAAAGCTTGGTACCATCCACACCTTTCCCCTACCCCCGAAAAGGGGGAAGGGTCCTTCCCCCTTTTGTCCTTATCTCCCAGAAGATGCTTCAAAAGCCCTGACCCAGCATGGGGTCAGGAACAGAGACCACATGGTCACACAGTATCAGACAATGGAGTATAAGGGAGAACTTTCTTTCGTGGAGTTACAAACATATTTCTCAAGGACTACATGGCTCATGGACACTAATTCAATGACAGTAGTCGATGTGTTATAATGTGTGTTTTCTCATTTACCTAGAACGTGTTTAATTGATGTTTGATTATAACTCCCCTTCAGATATAGTTAAACCAGTCAATCTTGATATCAAAATAATTGTATCATACTAACAAAACCAGTTATGAACGTTGTATTGCTCTATTCTGAAGTTTAAGCATTTCATGGACATTTGAGATAATGGAATTTAAACTATCAGCCACTTCACACCTCTGGGCAGATCTCAAGACGACGCCCAGGTGGAAGTAACTGACCAATGAGGGAGGTCACCTTCACACGGATGACCCCCTGTTCTTTGGAGTATAAAATCGCCGAACTTACAATCACCCCCGCTTGTTCGTAGGATTAACTTGGGGTGAACGCGTCACTCTCTAACCTTTACCTCATAACCTGCACATTCACTTTGCGCCCGGAACTTTGACGAGAGATTCCGTTTCCTATTCGTTGGATATAACGAACCATTGACTCCGTTCTTCAAACCGACAAAAGTAACTGCGATTTGCAATATTTCTTACTTGTGACATATTGGCATGTTGTGATTGAATTGTCGATGTTTGATTGTATTTTACAAATGATTTAACTTGACCATCGTTAGATCAGTTGCTATTGATCGTCCATTGTTACTATAGAAGCCTCTTCCTCTGTACCTCTTCCTCACTCTCTCTCCCCTCCCCCTCCACACGCGCTCTACGCAGCCATTGTGTAGTGCGCTCTCATTAGAATTTAGGCCTACTGTACTGCTTTAGCCCAACTAACCCATAACTTATCTGGTATGTGTTCACTATAATTACATTCTCTTAAATAAATCATTGTGTATAATACTCGCGTATCTCTCACGTTATATGATCTGCTCTACTTTCATAGAATTCCCTACTTAAGATTAGACTGATTATTACGAGTGCTATTATTCAATATTATTAAACAAGGTTTCCTCTGTCCCTTTCACGAATCAGAGGTGGTGCCCCCAAGAACGACTATACTTTATTATAAACTAAGTATTGCTAATCTTAACCGTGCAAACCACACTACATACTGGAGCCCCGTGCAAGGCTTTGAAACAGATTGAAATGAGCGATTTATAACTTGAGATACATCTTCCGTCTGAAACAGAACCCACCCTCCCACCCTTTTGGTTAAATTAACGTCCGTTGTATTTAACTATTCCCCAAATAGCTACAGTTTTAAACACTGTTTGAATACTGTGCTGTGTACTGATTGAATTGGTTTTTTCGTAACAACTGAATGTTTGTGGTTGCTATCTAGCTTTGAGCTAAAAGTTGAGCGAAGGTACGCGCGTGCGCAGTGACACGGCGTCCCGTCTCATTTCATTTGGTAAATCTAAAGGCAGCGCTTCCAAGAGAAGGCATAAGAACCTTTTAACGGGTCATAACCACTACTTATATTGGTACCATACACGCTTCTAAAAGGTGTATCTTAGTAGTGTTTCCTATTTTGGGTTAACAAATTACCCTTGAAACTGAGAAGTTGTTCCAGTAAACAAACATGCGGTTTAGTCCTAGAGGACTTTTATTTTGAAAGAGACTTAAGCAAATTCACCTTGAAACTGATAAGTTGTTCCGAGAAACAAACATGCGGTTTAGTCCTAAAGGACTTTTATTTTGAGTGAGACTTAAGCGAATTACCCTTGAATCTGATAAGTTGTTCCGAGAAACAAACATGCGGTTTTGTCCTAAAGGACTTTTATTTTGAAAGATACTTCACAGTTCTTTACTAAGCTATATGCTTCAATATTGTTAAGCAATTCGTCATTGATTAACCTAGCTTTTCGAAAAAAGCTTCACTTTGTTTTGCATGTAATTCAACATTAATGTAAACACTCAACTTTCTAGAATCAATAAAGTACCAGTAAAATAATTATTGAGACAGTGGGTCGCTGTAATTTAAAGACTTTTATTGCGTGCTTAACCGGAAATAGTTACGCTTCGTCAGCAAGACTTGTAATTTGATTTCATTCCGCGCACTTAAAAGTGGAAGTTGTCAGAATATCGGCGCTGTTGACCATCCTGAACTGTAATTCTATTTACCCCTCATCAGTATCCAATTTTAACACAATCACTAAATAATAATTAAACGTAAAGTGTATTATTTTTAGTTTGCCCACTTTATTTGCGATCAGTCCAAAAGGACTTTTGTTTGGAAGTAGCCGGACAACGCAGCCTGTACTGTCGCAAATTGTTAAACTATTCTTAAATAGATTAACCTAGCTTTCGAAAAAGCTTCACTTTGTTTTGCATGTAATTCAACATTAATGTAAACACTCAACTTTCTAGAATCAATAAAGTAACAGTAAAATAATTATTGAGACAGTGGGTCGCTGTAATTTAAAGACTTTTATTGCTTGCTTAACCGGAAATAGTTACGCTTCGTCAGCAAGACTTGTAACTTGATTTCATTCCGCGCACTTAAAAGTGGATGTTGTTGGAATATCGGCGCTGTTGACCATCCGGAACTGTAATTCTATTTACCCCTCATCAGTATCCAATTTTAACACAGTCACTAAACAATAATTTAACGTAAAGTGTATTATTTTTAGTTTGCCCACTTTATCTGCGATCAGTCCAAAAGGACTTTTGTTTGGAAGTAGCCGAACAACGCAGCTTGTACTGTCACAAATTGTTAAACTATTCTTAAATTGATAAACCTACGCCTTCGAAAAGAAGCTTCACTGTCTTACATTCAATTCGACATTAATGTAAAACCTTGCCCAATTTAAAGCTACATTATAGATGCAGCAGGAATTTGGTTTATTATCTGCAATTCGATCTGCGATTATAACCTTAATATTAATTTGAAATTAATTTCACTTTTGGATTGTTAATCCTTGAATACTAATTTAGGAGTTAAAGTTAATATAAATTTAATTTCTATTAAAACCATTTTTTTTTTTTTACAATTTTTTTTGCTTAAAAAAAAAAACAACTCTACAAAATTAGTGCCTAAGAACTTTACCACAATAGCATTGTGTTAATAACCGCCATTAGCCGAACCAATCCCTAGTTAACTAAACATGTCTCACCTCACGGAAGCTGAGAAATTGATGGTCTACCTGTCAGAAAAAGAAAACCCAAACTATGTAGAAACTCTAACCGATCTACCGTTTGAGGGGATCGCATTGAAAACCCTGGAAGTGGTCGCAGAAGATGTGGGCCAACCATTGAACAAGTCCCAAACCATCAAATGCATATCCAGCCTCGGTCTAAACTACGCTGCACAACTCAGGTTATCAATTGCGGATGTCAAAACACAATGGGCACAAGCTCTCCGAGATCAAGAAGAGGCTCTCAAAGTGACAGAAAGTAAACGACAGCGCCGGGAACAATTGGAACAAGAAGCAAGCGACCTGACTGGAGAACTGGAGAGCGCTAAAACTAACCTAATACAACAGGAAATGTCCCTCAAACAGGCCCTCAAAGCAAAAGCAATGGAACAGAACCGACGAGAAGAAAGAGAACAGGAAGCCAGCAGTTTAGCCGAAGAACTAGAAGACGCTAAGACTCAGCTAACGCAACAAGAAAGATCCCTCAAAGATGCCCTCGAAGCAGAAGAAAGAGAACAGGAAACCAGCGACCTAGTCGAAGAACTGGAAAAAGCTAAAACACACCTAACGGAACAGGAAACACAGCTAACGGAACAGGAAACGCAGCTAATACGACAGGAATTGACCTTCAAAGATGCCCTCGAAGCGA
This sequence comes from Hypomesus transpacificus, assembly GCF_021917145.1. NCBI lineage: Eukaryota > Metazoa > Chordata > Actinopteri > Osmeriformes > Osmeridae > Hypomesus > Hypomesus transpacificus. The sequence continues at coordinate 1,627,844 of NC_061063.1, forward strand.
AAGAAGGAGCTAACCGAAGCTATGCCTCCGTCACACTTGAAGATGAAGTGCCCGGCAAAGGATCGCTGGACACGGGTGCAGAACTCTGCCTAATTGCACCCACCTTGGCCGCCCAGCTAAAAGGAATAGCTAGCTCACACAGAAGATGGATTAACCCTTTCCTGCCGGACCATTCAAATATGGGTCGAAAAAGACCCATAGAACCCGCCTTAATAACTTTGCCATCCAATCACCGATTTTATTTCTGAAAACTGCCAGATACTCATGACAACTTAAGCTCAAAGCACATATCATTGGTTAAGGGGTTAGTGGGAGGGGGAAATAAATCCATCGTCTGCAACGGCAGCCATTGATTTCTGAGGCGGAGCCAGAGCGGAGACCATGGGAGATTGCCTACAGTGTTAGATATACAGCTTCGAATTGAAATCGGAGACGATATTATGAGTTAAGACAAGTTCCTTAATATGTGTTGTCAATATTGTCTATTAAAAGTCTCAACTTTTTACTTACGAAGAATTTGTTTGTGGGAGTGACGCGAGTGTTTTCAGGAAAGAATGACGTGTCCGGCTTGGCCGTTTGTGACAGGCAGCAATGACGGTAGTAGCACTGTTTAGCTTCGATTTGAGCAGATTTCTAAAAAACTTCGAAAAACAACATTAACTAGGTAGATTATGTATACTCTAAGCTAAATGTACATGCCTTGTTTGGCCAATTCGGTCGATTGTGGAAGAAACTCGAACGTTTTTTACTTATCGAGAGGAGTATCCAGCCATAGCGCTAGCTGCTTTTAGCTGCTTTTGGGACAGGATAATTCCGGTTTCCCCCATGTCTCCACTAGTCACAAGAATGGTCATAACTTTTAATCAAAATAAGGTATTTCTAATCTGTCTTCTGTTCTACATTGCCCACAGACTTGTGGATATTCCACCTACTCAAAGTTTTTCTCTATCTTGTAATTAAAGTGGTGACAAATTCAGTTGTCTGATGAGGTATGGTGAATGGAGAAGTTTTTGTTAAAAATATCTACCTGAAACCACTTTGATAAAATATGATTTGCCTTAAGTAATCATATATTCATTGACATGATAAAAATCCCCTAGTTCTCCTCTTCAAGATGGTATAAACAGTTAAGGTGTATGATTTTATATGAAAATCCATAAAATATGAATATTAATATGCATATCATATTTCAACAGCATATGGAATGTTCGGAATTTTGTATTAGGCAGTAAAGGGTTAACAGTGAAGATAGCGAATTCAACATCACAGGCTTCACCCAAAACAAAGCTCCATTCACAGAGACTCTGTACTTGAAGCAAACACTTGGGGAAATGCACCTAATCCACCACATCCATGTCTCTTCGCTTGAGACCGAAAAACTGCTGATTGGACACAATCTACTCAACAGAAAGGAACCCCTCCTTGACTTCAACCAAAACCAGATGTGGACCCACGTCAAGAAGCCTTATCCACTGCCTCACCCTGAAGTCCAGAACACAGTCTTCACAGTGGAAGGGGGGGGACATCCCACGTCTGATCCACATCTCTCAGAAGAGGACCCGATCCATGGGTTATATGGCCACTCCAGACCGCCCCAGAGCTACGCCACTCAACCATCAAGAAAAAAGGGTCGAAAAGAATTAGCAAAACGCCATGACCGTCGGATGCCAGCAGAAACCCACCTGCGACGAGAAGCGTCACAGGCCCAAAAGAAGTCACATGATGCAAACTGGATGAGAGGGCAGAAAGTAGGAAGACCTACTTTGGTCGACAAGTATCCCAGAAGAAGCACCCCAGCTGTGACGAAGTGGCACAACCCCCGGAAGAGACCACCGCTACTCGCGGACAACAAGCCAGGCACAGAGCCCTACCCTGGCTTCGAAACAGAAGTGATACAACAGCTGGGAAAAGCTGATGCCTTGGAAGAGGACACACAGAGACAACAGCTGAGACAGCTGTTCTACAAGCACAGTGCAATCTTCTCCAAGGATTCCTTGAATTGTGGAGCAACAGACATCCACACTGTTCGCATCCCCACGGATCCAAACGCGGCCCCAACGTTTGTACGGCAGTACAAAATCCCACTGGCTGCTTACAACTCAGTACAAGAAATCATCGACTCACTGTTACAAAAACAGATCATCAGAGAATGCAATAGCACCTACAACGCCCCCCTGTGGCCGGTGCTCAAGCCTACTGGAAAATGGAGGCTCACCATTGACTATCGACAACTCAACAAGCAAGTCCCTTTGTCACGATGGCCAATGATCCATCTTGACCAAGAATTGGCCAAGATCTCTCAAGCACAATACTTCTCAACAGTTGATGTTGCCAACGGGTTCTGGACAATGAAAGTGGACCCAGGAGACCCACACAAACTGGCCTTCTCGTTCGCAAACCGCCAATTCACTTTCAACAAATGCCCCTTCGGCTACTCCAACTCACCCGCAGAGTCCAATATCTTCTTGCACAAGGCAATGCCTGACGCAGCCACCAGAGGCAACCTAATCTGCGTGGATGACGTCCTGATGCGAAGCCAGTCATGGTCAGACCACCTTCAGAAAATTGACCATGCCCTCTCACAACTCTCCCAAGCAGGAGCAAAGCTTGCCCTGTCGAAAGGACAATGGGGGAGGAAAAAGGTGAACTACGTTGGTCTCCTAGTAGGACCCAATGGGATCGAGCCCCAATCAACCAGAATTGAAGCGATACAGAACATAAAAACGCCGGCAGACATATCGGAACTACGAAGCTTCCTAGGAATCTGCAACTACTCAAGGCAATTCATTGAGAACTATGCAGACATCTCCAAACCCCTAAAATCACTCCTCCAAAAAGAAACAAACTTCCACTGGAGTGAACAACACAGCGCGGCAATGACTGAACTCAAACACCGGCTGTGCACTGCTCCATGTCTGGCCTACCCCAACAAAGACAAGGAGTACCACTTGGAGGCTGGATTTTCCAAACACTGCATGAGTGCAGGTTTATACCAAATCTATGATAAAGACAAACGTATCGTCGCCTACGCAAGCAAAAATCTCAGCATGGTGGAAGACAAGTTCTCAGACTGCGAGACAGCGTTGCTGTCCACGGTGTGGGCAGTAGAACATTTCCGGAACTATGTCGGAGGGCAGAAGATAATCATCGAAACATGCCACCAACCGGTCACCTTCCTCAACAGCCAAAGACTATGTGAAGGAAGGGTTTCCAACAGCCGAATAGCCACCTGGATGATGGCCTTCCAAGGCTATGACATCGAAGTCAAGTATGGACAAAACAACAAAATGTCCCTAGGCCAAGGCCTGGCTACGTGCCAACATTGTGTCAGGGAGGACACCTCCGTGGAATCGCCAACAATCACCGCTGCACCACCTCCACCTCCGTCAAATCACCACTACTTCGATGAGAACACCTGCGATGGCTTACCAACAGCATTCGTTGATGGATGTTCCTTCCATCATGAAAAATATGTCCGAGCTGGAGTGGGAATAACCTGGGAAAACGATCCCAATCTCAAGACCCAACAGATCCAGCTTGGAACTAAAACCAGCCAATATGCAGAATTAGCGGGAATCCTCATCACGGTTCAGCAAGCCGCTGAAAATAACCTAAAAACCTTTGTGATCTGCAGTGACTCCAACTACGCCAGACTCTCTTTCATATGTCACCTGCCTAACTGGAAGCAAAACGACATGAAGAATCAACGTGGAAAAGAGGTGAAGAACCCGGAACTGATCCTGGCGTGCGACAAAATCGTCACAAAACAGAACATGATGATATATTGGAAGAAAGTGAAGGGTCATTCACATGTCCCAGGACCAGATAAATCCGGGAATGATGAAGCCGACAGACTGGCCAAAGCGGGCGCCATCACAGGCACGCCATGGAAATTCAAAGAAGAATGGCTGCCACGGACGCCATCCCAAGAAGTTCATGCTGTCACACGAAGCAAAAACAAAAAGGTTACTCCCAAACCCAGTAGTGCTACCCTTACAACTGACCTTGCAAGTCCACTTCACGATTCTGATCTAGTGTCAATGCAACGACGAGATCCAGCGACCAACGCCATGCTCCTGTTCCTGACAACACCAGACGAATATCCAATTACTGCTCAAGCAATGGAAAACTCAGTGGATCTGAACAACCTCTACAATAACAGACACCACCTCAGGATCGAAAAAGGCCCGCTGGTACATGTTTCAGATGCGTACCTGGCCCACAGATGGGTGGTCCCCACGGCACACAGGGGGGTGATGATGGTCCATGCACACGATGAACCCTGCGGAGGCCATCAAGGAGCCACGACCACTTATGACACTCTCCGCCACATTGTCTACTGGCCATACATGGAAAAAGACGTGTCAAATTATGTGAAAGGATGCCTGGTCTGCTGTCAGTTCCAACCTTCCAGACCCCTTCACCGAGCACCGTTACAGAAGAAAGGTATAACGTTCCCCTGGTCAAACATCCAAATCGACTGGATTGGACCAGTGGCAAAATCCTCAAGAGGACACAAGTACCTTCTAACGGTGACATGTGCTTTCACCAAATGGATAGAATGTCTCCCAGCGCCAAATGATACAGCAGAAACCACCGCCGTCCTGCTAATCAACCATGTCTTCAGTCGCTACGGATTGCCAATGTCAATTGACAGTGACCGAGGAACCCACTTCACGGCAACAGTGATGACAGAACTATGGAAAATGCTCGGAGTCCAAACAAAACTCCATATTCCGTACCATCCCCAATCGTCCGGACAGGTGGAGCGAGCTAACAAAACCATAGTGAACATCCTGAAGAAGTATGTGTCCTGTAACCACAAGGACTGGGATATCAAGCTCCCGCTGGTCCTGATGGCCATCAGGGCCACGCCCCACCATTCCACAGGCGTGACGCCTTTTGAAATGATGACAGGAAGACAGATGACGCTGCCCCTGCACCTCCTATACCAAACAGGAGATGCCGCCGTCGCAACAGCCTACACTGCACATCAATACGTGACAGATCTACGCAATCACCTCAAAGAAACCTTTGCGTTTTCCCAACACCACCTGGAGAAAAGTGCCGAGGGTAGGAAAGCATTCTACGACCTTAAAGCATCCCAAAAAGAACTCCAGACGGGAGACAAGGTGTGGTACTACAACTTCACCAAACCGGTTGGGGTCTCAAAGAAGTTCCTCCCAAATTGGTCAGGCCCCTATGAGATAGTAGACAAACTCTCACCAGTGGCCTACCGCATAAAAATTAAAAAGGGGCAACACACCCCGCACCTCAAATGGGTCCACTGCAATCAAATAAAATTGCACACCCCTCTAAAAAACATAGCAGACCCAATTCTAATTACTAACTAATACAATTGGATAAGCTAGAAGTTTCTAACGAGGAACGCCTTACAGCTGGACACCCCATAAACAAACTACCTAAGCCCTCACCCATGAAGTCCAAGACTCCAGGAAGTCACACACTCCCACTTCTTTTTATTTTTATTTTTTATTTTTTATTATTATTCTTTCCTCTATTAATTTTCTTCTTCCTTTCATTTTTAGCATAGGACCTTAACCTAGAGAAACTTATTAATAGGACCCAAGTTAGTCCCATTGATTCCTGCCTTGTTTAGAGTCCACTCATGCCAATGTGTCCAGTAGAAATGCTGTCGTACTGTCGTGTTTGTCTTTTCTCTGCTCTTCTTACGTGCCAACAGCCCAACGACGTCGAGTCATCGGACGTTGCCAGCAGGGGGATATGTAGCAGAGAGTCAACAGACAAAGCTTGGTACCATCCACACCTTTCACCTACCCCCGAAAAGGGGGAAGGGTCCTTCCCCCTTTTGTCCTTATCTCCCAGAAGATGCTTCAAAAGCCCTGACCCAGCATGGGGTCAGGAACAGAGACCACATGGTCACACAGTATCAGACAATGGAGTATAAGGGAGAACTTTCTTTCGTGGAGTTACAAACATATTTCTCAAGGACTACATGGCTCATGGACACTAATTCAATGACAGTAGTCGATGTGTTATAATGTGTGTTTTCTCATTTACCTAGAACGTGTTTAATTGATGTTTGATTATAACTCCCCTTCAGATATAGTTAAACCAGTCAATCTTGATATCAAAATAATTGTATCATACTAACAAAACCAGTTATGAACGTTGTATTGCTCTATTCTGAAGTTTAAGCATTTCATGGACATTTGAGATAATGGAATTTAAACTATCAGCCACTTCACACCTCTGGGCAGATCTCAAGACGACGCCCAGGTGGAAGTAACTGACCAATGAGAGAGGTCACCTTCACACGGATGACCCCCTGTTCTTTGGAGTATAAAATCGCCGAACTTACAATCACCCCCGCTTGTTCGTAGGATTAACTTGGGGTGAACGCGTCACTCTCTAACCTTTACCTCATAACCTGCACATTCACTTTGCGCCCGGAACTTTGACGAGAGATTCCGTTTCCTATTCGTTGGATATAACGAACCATTGACTCCGTTCTTCAAACCGACAAAAGTAACTGCGATTTGCAATATTTCTTACTTGTGACATATTGGCATGTTGTGATTGAATTGTCGATGTTTGATTGTATTTTACAAATGATTTAACTTGACCATCGTTAGATCAGTTGCTATTGATCGTCCATTGTTACTATAGAAGCCTCTTCCTCTGTACCTCTTCCTCACTCTCTCTCTCCCCTCCCCCTCCACACGCGCTCTACGCAGCCATTGTGTAGTGCGCTCTCATTAGAATTTAGGCCTACTGTACTGCTTTAGCCCAACTAACCCATAACTTATCTGGTATGTGTTCACTATAATTACATTCTCTTAAATAAATCATTGTGTATAATACTCGCGTATCTCTCACGTTATATGATCTGCTCTACTTTCATAGAATTCCCTACTTAAGATTAGACTGATTATTACGAGTGCTATTATTCAATATTATTAAACAAGGTTTCCTCTGTCCCTTTCACGAATCAGAGGTGGTGCCCCCAAGAACGACTATACTTTATTATAAACTAAGTATTGCTAATCTTAACCGTGCAAACCACACTACATATATATATAGGCACTATGTAGCCATACTAGCCATAGCCATAGTTTGTGTGGAGTGAACAAACATTGTTAAAACAGGTTGGACTGAGTTAGCAATAGCTGGATGGATTGTTTCTGATGAATTTACGTTTTGTCTGTTTACATTGTATCTCTGTAATTATTTCTAATGTTACATGTGAAAGTGATTCATGTATGGAAGTGCACACTTGCTTTCTCATTTAAAAGTATACTGGACTTGTTAGTTAGTTTCCTCCAGGATCACAATGACTCTTATTGAGTGACTTGTTGCTCTTTTAGGTTAGATATAACGAAGTTAAGTCTTGTACTCGCTGTGAAATATTTTACTGTTGATAAACAGGTACTTCTTCTACAGGTACAGTCCTGCACTTTTGTGGTTCATGTTGTTTTAATTTGTAACTTGTATAACTACATGCTCTTATGGGTCTTCCCTTTTGGCACTTGTTTAGCTTTTTCACAATGTATGCTTCATGTTTTGGCTACTTCCAATGTTTGGGACTATCTCATTGTTATGATCAGTGACCTATGCTCTTTTGTAAAGCTCTCTCTTGGAAGTCGCTTTGGATAAAAGCGTCTGCTAAATGAATAAATGTAAATGTATAACTTTTAATAAATCAAACACAAGTAAAGGAATGAAACCTACCACTTATTAGAACATTAAATCAACATCATTAAATGTTATCATAACATTAAATGTTAAGTCACCATAATCTATATAAAGCTGCTGAAGAGTGAAAATAATTTATACACCATTCTGAGTTAAACAGCTATACAGCCCTGAAACAGAACATAAAGAAGACTGGAACCTGGAAGGAAGATTCAGCTGACATTCGGATGAGAAGTTGGTGTTTACAAACTACTATCAAATGAATTACTTATTAAGATCCAATTGATAATATGTATCTTTTAGCTGTTATAATCAGAGAAATATCTCAGACATGGAAAGATCAGTAATCCTTATCCTTGAGTCATTATGAGAGAAAGTTCTGTTGTATGTCAATTTGTCTTGGTGTATTTCTGCACATCACTCAAGAGAGTTAGTTGTCTGTGCCTTCCTCTCTGCATCCCTTCTGTAAAGACACACACAACCACACACACACACAACACCAGGGTTAACACGGACAGCATGTTGAAGCTATACCTCACTGTACTATTCAACTGAATTGATCAAGCCTGTGATAGGGATTGTGTTTTTTGAAAAAATGAATTATGTATAAAATCAGTTGAACAAATAGCTACGCTCCTGTGATAAACACAAACACTCTGCGATACTCACTTGTGATTGGTTAAACAGAGGCCTTATGCTTTTGGTGCCGTGTAATCGGAGGAGTTAGATCCATCATCAGAAGCTGCATGGAGAAACAACCACAGCAGTTCAACTGAGCTGACCAGGAACACACAACTAACATGGAGGTGGTCCCATATCACAGATACACACACACACAATGTTGAACAACCAGACTTTCTTTTTCAAGTTTAAGAAGGATTGTTTATGTGATGCACATGTAGGTATTGATGTGAAAATAGAGATGCTGTGAACAGAGTACACTGTCTGGATACTTCAGTTTAATACTCACAGTTAGCTGGAGCAAAGCCTGAAACACAGAGATGACACAATTACAATTATTAATTTCACTAGAATAATTATGATCACTGATCCTCCCCACTATGAGCACTAGAGAGATCCTTACACACACACACAGTGATGAGGTCTAATGAAGTGTTCTCATTTCGTACAGTTTTCTTTCGTTTTCTGTTTGTCATGTTTGATCCTCTGTCTTTTGTGTCTTTGCTGTTGTTTGTCGTCGCTCATGTAAAGCGTCTTTGAGTACCCAGAAAAGTGCTATATAAATATAAATTATTATTATATTGTAAAAACGATATAAGGCATTAGGCGCTTTTAGTAGACTTACACCAGGACCCTAGTTACCATTTGTTTGATGTTGCACTTATGATACTGATTCTGCTTAACTGTACCACACTCTATTGTAGCGTTCTGTAAAAGTCTTCAATCAATCTTCAAAGTTCAAAAAACAGCACTGGAACTCTGCAAAGTTTGATGCAAAGTCTTTAATGGTATTCTAAAAATCCCAGGATCAACTGATCTATACCCTCCAGGCATGCAATTATATACTGTTGTATGTGCCCACCTATATTCATGTGTTATTTTACTATTGGTAATTACAAATGGTCTCAGATCTTAGTCATACCGCAATTGGTCACTTGTTCTGGGGGTTTCAGATTTCACATGCACCTGAGCTTTGGTGCCTTTGACCTTGCTTACATTTGGAGATGTACACTTTGCTGCTGGGTGACAATAATCATTGTTTCTCTTAAAATGGGTTCCGTAGCCCATAATTAGGATGAGGTTGCTCACGCTGCTTACACAACGAGGCTCATTATAAATCCTCCCTATTTGGGCCTTGTGCAGGTGACTACAGATACGATTCTGGGCGTAGGGCCAAAAAACAGTGAATCTTGACTTCTAACTCAGGCATCTGCCTCCAGGTGGCCTTCTCCCTCACTGTCACCCAGATCTCATGCTCAGACGCAATATCTTCTATTGATTAGTAGTAATAATGATCAGTCAACAGCTTAATACTTGGTTTCCAGTAATATAGAACAATACTAAAAGGGGTGATTCGAGAGTTTTCATTTTCAATCAGACAAATCCATAATTATGACCCATCTTCATAATTTCAACAGTATGGTGTTAATCTAGGTCAGTAGATTATATTATTGTTGCACAATAAGCCCAGAGTTCAAACCCAGATGTAGGCAAGATCGGAACACTGGAAGATCACATGTAACACACACCTGCATAAACATCCGCACCATACTGCAATGAGAAAACTGAATATTGTTTATAGGTCTGTGAGAACACATCTTACATAACACTTGTAACTAAAAAGTCAAAGTGGGCTTTATTGTCAATCAGACCATGCAACAAGTACTTACACAGACGATCAAAATTGCATTTCCCCATACTCCAAATGTGCAGTAATACAACATTCATAACATTTGAAAATAGTGCAAACAGCCATTAACAGGTTAAAAACAACATATACGATAAGAACAACATATGAGTAAAGTGCAAGTGCTGAATAGCAGCATGAATACGATATGTTATTGTGCATATGAAGTGCATAGTGCAGACATTGAACTGAGAGTTAAAAAATATATATTTGGCAGTCAGTGGGTCTTTAATGGGTGTATGTGGTGAAGGAGCACCTGTTCATGAGATTTCCTTGTCGTGTGTTGAGTAGTCTGATGGCCTGTGGGAAAAAGCTGTTGCTGAGTCTGGTAGTCTTGCACCGCATGCTGCGGTAGCGCTTACCAGATGGTAAGAGGGTGAACAGATCATGTGCTGGGTGGGTGGGGTCTATGGTGATAGTGATGGCTCTCTTGCGGCAGCGGGACATGTACACGTCCTGAATGGATAGTTGGGCTGATCTGGTGATCTTCTCTGCTGTCCTCACCACTCTCTGCAGGGCCTTCTGGTCAGCAGCAGAGCAACTGCTGTACCAGACTGAGAGGCAGTGGAGGAGTTGCTGTGCCCTCTTGCCCAGAGAGGTGGTTTTGGTGGGCCATTTCAGTTTAGAGATCCATTTAAAAAATAAATACATGTACTGTGTAAATGAAAAGACTCAAGACAAATTCCCTCAAAAAAAATTACATTTATTTTTGATTTACAGTACAAGTTAATTTTATCTCAAATTTAATGTCAAACTTAAAAACAATTATGTCTTAGTCAGGGTTTTAAGTTACCCCTATGCACTGCGACCCATCCAATATTCCCACCACCACTTTAATCAATCATTAAAACACAATACCAAAACATTTGAGAAAGTACAAGAGATATACAATTTTACTAAAACATCTTTACACTGCAATATAAACAAACATCCATCTAATCTGTATTGCAATTATTACTCACTTGTAATCTTTAAACTAAGAGTAAAATTAAATAATCAACAATTCACAGCCATATAGGCTACATGGTTTAAAGTCATGGCCATAGTTTGTGTGGAGTGAACAAACATTGTTAAAACAGGTTGGACCGAGTTGGCAATTGTTGGATGGATTTGTTTCTGATGAATTCATGTTTTGTCTGTTTGCATTGTATCTCTGTAATTATGTCTATTTGTTACATGTGAAAGTGATTCGTGTATGGAAGTGCACAACTGCTTTCTCAAAAAAGTTGTATATTTCTAAATCAAAACAAGTAAAGGAATGAAACCTACCACTTATTAGAACATTAATGATAAAATCTTGCCAATATTAAATGTTAAATCAACATAATTTATATGAAGCTGTTGAAGAGTGAAGATCATTTATACACCATTCTGAGTTAAACGGCTATACAACCCTGAAGCAGAACATAAAGAAGACTGGAACCAGGAAGGAAGATTCTGCTGACATTCGGACGAGAATTTGGTGTTTACAAACTACTATCAAATTAATTACTCAGAGACAATCAAGTGAGTTAGTTGTCTGTGCCCTCCTCTCCTCTGCATCACTTCTGTAAAAAAAAACACACACACAACACCAGGGTTAACACTGACAGCATGTTGAAGCTATACCTCACTGTACTATTCAACTGAATTTATCAATCTGTGATAGGGAATGTGTTTTTAGAAAGAATGAATTATGAATAAAATCAGTTGAACAAATAACTCTACACTCCTGTGATAAACACAAACACTGCGATACTCACCTGTGATTGGTTAAACAGAGAGGCCTCATGCGTGTGGTGGCGTGTTATTGGAGGAGTTAGATCCACCATCAGAAGCTGCATGGAGAAACAACCAGAGCAGTTCAACTGAGCTGACCAGGAACACACAACTGACATGAAGGTAGTCACACATGGATACACAAACACACACAATGTTGAACAAGTAGGAACTTTCTTTTTCAAGTTTAAGACGGATTGATAATGTGATGCACATATCTATGTATCTATGTGAAAATAGACATGGTGTGAACATAGTACACTGTCTGGATACTTCAGTGTAATACTCACTATTAGCTGGAACAAAGCCTGAAACAGAGATGACACAGCATTATTAATATCGCTAGAATAATTAGGATAGATCATAGATTATACCCACTATTAGCACTAGAGAGATCCTTACACACACACAGAGATGAGGTCTAACAGAGTTCTTCCTCTCCTCTCACCTTTCTTGGGATTCTTTTTCTTCCAGATGATGACTCCACAGACGATGGCGACCAGCAGAAGAACACCAACCACAGCTCCAATGATGAGACCAGAGGAACCAGAACCTTCTGATCCTGTAACAACCAACACAGAACATTCAGACAGCAGCTTGGAGACTCACATGCTGCTGATGTCACATTCTATGGAGTCATTAGGAAGAGATCAGATGGTCACTCTGAGAATGAGAGATCTTTAATATAACATACTAGAACTGTATATGTTGTCACCAGTAGTAGAACCCTACAAGTAGAACCCTTGTTAAACATGGCATGGTAACAACAAGGTTGGTTTATAAGTAGGAATAAGGACCAGTAGCTTATATTTGTCTTCTCAGCCCAGCTGGTCTCACCTGGGTTAGTCCTTCCAGTGTTTCCAAGGTTGGTCTTCACCACAGAGCGCTCCAGTCTGGTGACAAAGTCCTCCTGAACCCCCAAGAGCTGAACCACACACTCATACCTCCCGCTGTCCAGGTCCTCAGGCTTCACTGTCAGGTGAACACTGTTCTGGAAGGTTCCGTCCTCGTTAGGTAAAAGTTGTCCATAATCCACATCCTCGTACACCTGGTCTCCATCTCTCCTCCAGAACACAATGACACTACTGGGGTAGAAGCCTGTAGCGTGGCAGGTGACTGGAGAGGAGGGGCTCTTCTGGAGCAGAGACAGGGAAGGGGGGACTGGAGGAAGAGAGAGAGAGGTTGTGAGAGAAAGGTTGTGAGAGAGCAAGAGAAACAGAGAGAGAGATAAGTAGACGGAGATAAAGAGAGCCTTAAAATAACAAATCAGTCAGAGAATTACATCTGCCCTCAATTATCTAATTGCTCATGTGTTGGCATCATTAATCTACTGTACCTGTCCTCTTCAAGGTTTTCTTCTTCAGATACATCTTCAGCCAGTCAATGCAATACTGGGTGAGGTAGTTAATATCGCTCTCAATCAGACCTTTTTGGTGGTCCCACTTGTATTTGGTTGTGGCAGCCTTTTCCACTGGAGCTATGTATCTCAAGTTCTTCAGATCCAGAACCAGCAAGTCTTCTCCATTATAACCATACTGGTTAAACCCATCTGTAGCTCCAGTCTCATCATCCCACTCACAACCATACATCCTCTGAAATGAATGCACACCTGAGAGAGAGAGAGACAGAGAGAGTGACAGAGAGAGAGACAGAGAGACAAATAAAATCAGCGAGTCATATGTTAATGTTCTCCATTTTCAGAGCAGATTCATGTAGGAACTACTTTCTTCCTACCAAACTAAAGCTAACTAACCCTATAACGAAAATAATTCCAACATGAAACTCCTCACAAAAGATCTGTGAGTGCTCAGGTGTGCTATCTTCGGGCCTTTCTGTGTAGAGTTTGTATGTTCTACCAGTGCTAACATGGATTACCTACACACAGGACCCCAATAAAAACTTGTAAAACAAATCTCTCTCCTGTCCTGTCCATGACAAAGACATGGGCATGAGCACTTAGACTTGGTCCCTGGGTGCCACTGATAGGGCTGCCCACTGCTCCTGGCTGCCCTGGGATGAAGGACAGCAGGGATGGGACAATGCAGAGAACACCTTTCTATGGTGGATACTGCTGTGTGTATGTGTGCTCCCAGTGTCACCACTCCCTGCATACATGTTTGTGTCACTATTGCCGGATAAATTATATTTATTTTCCATCAGGACATCTTGCACAGTCCCCCAACCTACCATAAGTCCTTCTGTGTCTGTGTACATGTGCTGTAGCTGGGTATCAGAGGGTCAGTAGACTTCACTCACCTCCACTCTGGTTGAAGCGCTGCTTCGCAATATCTATGTTGGCTTTGAAGCTGTGCTCAGCACTGATGGACTCCTGAGTCTGTCTCTCCCAGTACTCAGGACTCTCAGTTTCAGCCATCCAATCCTGACGAGGCGTCTCTCTGCGGATGTTACTGTCATAGTACGTGATAGGCAGGCCATCCATCAGCCCCACTGTTACAAACTCTGGGAAGTTAGGTAATCCTGATGTTGCTGTGTAGAAGTATTTCAGCGAATGTGTGGCTGCAAAACAAAAATCTTGATTAACTAGAAGAACCGATAAATTCATATTAGTGTATTTTCCTTCCATTTTTGCATTATAAATATATTCTAAAAACCTTTAAATAAAAATATAGATATTAAGACTTTATTCATTAGCCTAATACAAATATTTAACATGTAATTGATCCATTCTAACAAAATTAGGCCTTAAAGTCCAGCAGCCAGTTCTTTCTTAGTCTAAATTAAACAATTAGTCTAGAGTGCAAAGCCCATACTAAACGCTACGTTTAAACTATTTAGTTTGATACTAAAGCTGAGACGATGTTTGGTTGCACCACGGATACATACGTTTCATCTTAGCAACACTGGCGTAAAGTAGACATTAACCAAAATAATGTCGCGGAATGACGTTATATCTTTCTGTGGCCAATCAGTGAAAAGCAGTATTCTTGATGTCTTGATGCAGTTTTTAAACTTTCTGCAAACAAGACGTTTCCATGACATTGAAAGTCAAATATAGAGAATTGACAGCTAAACTGTTAAAACAGGATTCCAAAAGACATGGAGGATTAAACAAAATATTATATTTATACACAGATGACTGACAACCAAGCCTGAGAATTTGACATTTCACAAAATTACCACTGGAGCAGGTGTATACACTAACATCTCAACAAGGCCACATTTAACTGTACATAGTGTAAATCACAATGGCTGGCTACTGGGATTAAATGATTAACACAGGCAAATGTTCAACAGACATGTTGTCATCGAATACCAAGGCAAATTAAGATTCAGAGGTTGAGACAGAAACAAAGTAGTTTCTCCCTCAGATTGTTCCCCGTGGTATTCAACCTGTGTAGACAATTTACAAAAACAAAATCTCCACTCACAGCTTAAAAGCCACAGGATCATAAACATGTCATGTAAGACCATTTGTTCAAAGATCTCTTAGGTCAGTGAGGTATAAACAACCCAATACATGCGATACTGTGTATATTGTTTATATTTTGTTATCCTTTATATTGATGGTAAAACAATATGGACACAATCAACATGCCTGTTTAAGATCAGTTTTGTAGTCACACACTTTTTTTGTTTGATGTTGGTTTCAGTAGCAATAACCACTTCACCCACCAAAGGCTAATCAGACAAGATACCACTGTAACCTGATGGATTACATCAAATAGGTCACTGGATGTTAATTTAAGCAAAATATTGAAATTTGGTAAAATGATAAATAAAATGAACATTTACCATTCAACTATCCACACAGCCTACATAAAGTCGTTGTTCAGTAGTTGTGTAGCAGTAACATAGTGAATTGGGTCCTATTCAAGTCGCTATGAGGCCTATTATAAATTGTGTTTATTTATGTATGTTATTTGTAGTTGACCTAACCAGTAACCTTAAAGTTTGATTTCAAGTAAATTACTGCTATCACTCAACGGACTGATTTTGGTTGAGCGAAGAGCTCAGAAAATAGCAACACACTTACATTAAAGGCCTACATTAAAGTACATTAGGCCATCAAGCTATATAAATCAGGACAATTTAAAAATGGATTTGGAAGAAATGCTAAACGTGTTTTAAAAGAGTGTTGCCTTTGCAAAATGAAAAAGAGGTAGGCTAAATCAAATATGACAGATTATAGTGCCAATATGGAACTAAGGGTTCTGTTTCAAACCCCGACCAGTCTGCTGAATATTGAAAGCAGCCAGTAGGACCGCATACGAAGAAATCGTCACCAAACTCCAGGCAAAACAATCTCACTGAGGTTACGAGAACCTTTCTCCATGTTTTATGATAACCAGTACTGTTTTGAAAACAACTTAATCACAATGAGGAAATGCTGTATTAAACCATTTTTATCATAAAGCCGCACACGTATTCATACATTTAGGCCTTTACACATTTCATACATTTATTATATTATTCACTATTGTCTCTATATTGGTAATTGAATAAAACTGGAAAGGTAAGAATGATCATGTGTGTTTCAAATTACAAAATGATATAGGCATTATACAAGTGGTCTACTCCTCAAAAATGACTATATGATTAAGTGATCAACCACTCACCTGTAGATGCGGGAGATGGAATTAGACCCAACAGATAAACTCCAATTATGAACATCATGCGAGTTCAATTCAACAGGTTTCAACAGGTTGTTTAGCCAGTTATGGGCAGACAAATCGTAAATCTAAAATAATCACCAAAAGTCCTTTACGGCTCGACGAACGAGACTATTACGCAGTAGCCTACACGCAGTGTGGAATAGTCGGGAATAGTGGAAGATGAGGAAGTAAGGCTACGAGACCTAACGTTTTACGAGAAATCACGTGACTTGTCTGAGGTAGGGGAGAGCGGGGGCGAAAGCACCATTTTTCAGAAAAACGTAATTTTAAAAGAGAATGTTTTAGACATAGATATATTTTTGCTTGGGTCTATAACTTATAAGTGTGGTCTATCAATACCAGATGGTATTTTGTACAAATGTCGAACAACTTCAGTATAATTTCATTTTGAACACAAGTTGCACATTGTTACTTTCGACCCCATCAGTTGGGACGAAAGTAACACAGGGGTAGTTCAAAAGTAACACAACGATACAAGCTAGATTTTTTGTGTTACTCTGGTTTTTATTACATATACCTGACTATGACCTTGTTAATATGTAACTGCAAACATATTTTGTCCATTAGTTTTGCAAAAAAACTATGAATTTCACATTTCAGTTGCATCAAATATTTATTATAATTTTTTACTGAATCAGACCTCTGTCTGTCTTTCTGACCCTCACTCTTGGCATATTCTGTTGATATAATATGACATAACATGTTTTAATAAATGCTTTCCACAAACAGAAATTCACCACATACTATTGCATTAGCTGCTGGACAAAAGTAACAAGTGTTACTTTCGTTCTGACAGGAACTCCTGACATTTAAACCAGATTTACTTTTATACTGAAAAACTCTGACAAGGCAACCTTCAGAATCTGTTAGAGCACTAAATAACCTGTAGATTGATCTGTGACTGTGACACATGAAACGGGAAACACAACTTCTAATTAGCAAAAAAGGACCGCCTCAGTAATTTACTTTGCGCACTTGAAAAGTGCTTTCCGCACAGGCAAACGATGACGAAATCACGTGAAATTTGGCAGTTCCATCAATTGATGCATGCTGAAGGTGCTGTCATAACTTGGAAAGCAAATGAAGTCAGGTCTCTGAGAAAATCGCTTTGTTACTTTCGTCCCGTGTTACTTTCGCCCCCGCTCTCCCCTACTGGTCTGACTGGTCCGTCCGTGCAGCTACGTAACCCTTGAAAATTGTATTTGGAGGTTAAGTATAAAACACTGAAGAAGGCCATGGTTAGCTAGCCTGGCTGCCAGCCCAACTTCTCCCCGCCCAAAAGAAATTTGTTCGGGAAATTGGGTCTGGAGGGTCTCGTATTGGGGACCAACTACAGAAAACCAGAATCTGGGCGAACCAATGAAATTGCCAGGGCGGGCTTTATACGATGATGGACAGATGATCAACAGTAACGTAATCACCCACGTCACAAAAGAGCGCTTAAGTTGAATTCGTTTTGAACAAACATGGCTACCGCTGGAGATCTGGGATGTTGTGATTCTGCCATCGAGTCTGTTTTAGAAGACATCGACAGCGCATTAATTTTGAAAGAAGAACAGAGAGACGCAATCAAGGCATTTGTCGATGGAAAATATGTTTTTGCCGTCCTTCCTACGGGATTCGGTAAAAGTTTAATTTATCAGCTGGCCCCGATGGAGTTGTAATCCTAAACGGAGAACTTCGTATATGCATTGCCCTTTATTGTTTCGCTCAAAAAGGTTGACCGTGTGAACAAGTACTCTCCCTACCCTTAAATTAATTTTACAACACCGGCAAAAATAGTTTGTATTCATTCTTCAAGCATACTTCAAGTCTGCTTGTAGTTTAGTTCTGTTGACAACAACTATGCGGTGCTTAACATACGTCACATACTCTGTTGCTCTGATTGGTTGTAGATCTATCCAATTGAGCGAAGAGGCATTTGTTTTCCAGGCTCGTTTGAAACACGCCCTGTAGTCAAAGCCCAACGGAGAGTTCTCAGACTCATATTCTGACTAGAATTATGAGTATGACAACGTCAGGCTAATGGTTAGCACTTGAGGTTGGCTAATTATGTTTTGCCTTCACATCTTGAACAAAATTAATAAATTACTTACTAATTTCCCGATCGAAACGTGATCCAAACTGTAGCTTTTAGCATTTAAAATGTATTAGTATGACTAAAAATACATAGTCATTATATTACACATGCACATTTAATCCAAATCCAATTATTACTATGGACTGGTCCATAGGGCTCTCAGTGTCACGCATAGAGCGTGACAGTCACTCATTTCGGTTTTTGTCACGCCCTCCCGCCACACATTGTATTCCTCAACCAGAAAAAAAACATTTATAATGTATTTAATATGCCGCAGCACCCAACCAAAATTCCTCTGGCCGCGCCACTCTCACAATAAGTGCATTCGACATGACTCGACTTCATGCGGCGCTGCTGCCGGTTGCAGGCGGCTGACTTGTAGTGATGTGTCGTTCGTGAACGATTCGTTCATTTTGAACGAATCCTTATAAGGACTCGGGAGTAACGAGTCCTCTCAACGAGTGATTCGTTCATTTCCCGACTCGGTCTTTCTACGAGTCTTTGGATCATTTTTCACGTGACCTGCATAGGCTCTGTAGCTAGAGGAAACGAACGATTCGTTCCTTTCCCGACTCGGTCTTTCTACGAGTCTTTGGATCATTTTTCACGTGACCTGTATAGGCTGTAGCAAGAGGAAACGAACGATTCGTTCCTTTCCCGACTCGGTCTTTCTACGAGTCTTTGGATCATTTTTCACGTGACCTGCATAGGCTCTGTAGCTAGAGGAAACGAATGATTAGTTCCTTCCCCGACTCGGTCTTTCTACGAGTCTTTGGATCCTTTTTTCACGTGACCTGCATTGTATTTTTTAGTAGAGGAAACAGTTTCCTTATTCCCTTTTGCGTGGCCGCTGTTTTAGTAAGACGTGAATGAATTATATTCGCTCAAGTCATCATACTGACTGGTTTTGTTATTTTCACTCTACATTTACACTTACAGTTTAGTGCAGTGTTTGACGTGATAATTAAATGCTAGTGTGATAATACATGACCAAATCATACAAACTCATGATACATTATTTTAATGCAGGAATTTATTTTGAAATAGTATTTGCTGGTGCACATGTCATGCACTAACCTACAGTGGACGTATAGGGGCTATACGTCCTTTGCAGTGGACGTATAGCCCCCAACCCCCCCCCCCCCCCCCCCCCCCCCCCTCCTGAAATGAACAAATGACTCGAAAAAAGATTTGTTCATTTTACTGAACGAGATTCAAAGAACCGAATCAGTAAAAAGAACCGAACTTCCCATCACTACTGACTTGAATTCTGTTCAGACTTTTTGTCCGACTTGAGACGGCGCCGAGGATACGTCACTGTGACGTTGCCATCAAAGTACCGTGAGATCGATTCGAGAACTGCCGGCTGTGTAGCCGAGCGCATTTTCATAAGAGCAACTGCACGGGTTCAAGTGACACAGCTATTTCATGATTGGCCAGACTTACACACTACAACTTTGATGCGTGTTTTGTAATATTCGGACACCTTCAGTTTCGCCAATGCTCAAATCCGGACCAAACAGTTGAATTGAAAAAAAATGTATGGAAGAAGGGGTTTTACTCCGCCTCTTCACTAACGGAAAGACTACGTTTAATTATAAATAGAGTAAAGTGAGCAAACAGCGCTTAATCGGCCGTGACTGACGTCAACGCAGCAAACCACGAGAAGCTGAAATGTCCGACTTCACAGAGCCGTTTTCAACTCCTCCCCGAAAATGACCGGCGTTCTATACATTAGCTCTTACATCCTGGCCATGGATGCATTAATCATTGCTGCCTTTCAAAGATGTCAGGTAAAAAGCTATCAATTAATTAATTAATTCATTTTGACCCCCCTGGGGATGGGGAGAATGTCAATCTTGCCTGTCTTCAAAACTTTCAGAGCCCCTTAGCCTAAATGTACAGTTGTGGCCAAAAGTATTGAGAGTAACATACATTTTGTCACAATCCCCAGTGACTGAACCCAAATGCAAACCTGATGGTGAAAAAGGCGGTATTTATTGATGATACAAAAATTACTGAAGGGGTAATTGCCAGACGTGTAGACAGGTGAGTACGGGTGATGGGAGGCTGATGGTGGTGGCGACTGTGCAGGTCGGTGGTGGCCAGGTGGTGGTGGCCAGGCGGTGGTGGCCAGGCGGGAGTGAAGGAATTCCAGGGTGAAGGTTGACTTCTTAAAAAATATTGGAACAGGAATCCGATCAGAAAACATTTAAAGGGCTGCTACTGCACGACATAGGCTGTCACCAGTGTAACAATGGGAATGGGATGACACCCCAAGTGTCGTCACAGCCTCACTTTGGGAAAGCATGCCATAGTGGGCACATTGTAGGGGAGACTGTTGGGCACAGCCTCTAATCATCTTTTTTGGAAAGGGCACCATTTGGGACACTCATGTAGGGGTCAGCATAAAGTGCACTTCATAACAGCACCCTTTTCCATTGGAAGGAAGGGCACGGGAACAGTCAAACACAGACCATTGTAAAGGCACCTTATTGGGTATTGCATCACATTTTCTGTACTATAAAGGAACTCATTGAGCCTGTTTTTAAATTTATAGAGGGCATACTATCATTTATTGCGTTAAGGGCCACCCTGGGCATATTTCACAATGTTAATGGTAGACAGTAGGGCAATTGTTCACATTTTTGCCACTCTAGAGGGCATTTTAGAAACGCTTTTAGAGGAACACCCCCTGGGTCTAACAAAATATCAGTTTAACATGTTACTGTGATAAACACAAACTTCCTGATACTCATTTGTGATTGGTGAAGCACAGAGGCCTCATGCTTTTGTTGACAAGGAGTTAGATTCATCATCAGAGGCTGCATAGAGAAACAACCAGAGCAGTTCAACTGAGCTGACCAGGAACACGCAACTGGCATGGAATTTAGGAATTGCAACCATTTTCATACACGGCCCCCTTATTTAAGGTGCTCAAAAGTAATTGGACAAGTGAACATAATCATTAATAAAATGTTAATTTTTAATACTTAAAAAGAGAATACGCTGCTGGGTTTCCTCCTTTATGATGCTTTGCCAGGCCTTTACTGCAGCTGTCTTCAGTTGTTTTTTCGTAGGTCGTTCTGCCTTCAGCAAGTGAAATGCATGCTCCATCTAGTTGAGATCAGGTGATTGACTCGGCCAATGCAGAATATTCCACTTCTTTGCCTTAAAAAAGACATCCAAACAACTTTGCTGAATTTAGCTGAATCTATGCAGACCATATATCCCTATACACTTCATTCGGCTGCGTCTGTCTTTTGTCACATCATAAATAAACACTAGTGTCCCAGTGCCATTGGAAGCCATGCATGCCCAATGCACATGCCATGCCGCTGCCTCTACCGTTCTAAGCCTTCTCCTGATGTGTCCCATCTGTCTGAACATGCTGAAGAACACCATGACGACCAAGGAGTGTCTTTACATCATTCTGGTATGGTGAGATCTTTCCTCTTTCCTTTTCCTCTAAGAGTGCTGTTCCAGAACTGAGCAGGCTTTTTTATACGTTTTTTTTCTTCTTATCTGGCCTTTCTATTCTTGAGACCCTATTCTGGTGCACCCTCTGTATTTGCTATTGTGAAGTCTCCTCTTTATGGTAGACTTGGATAATGATATCCCTACTTCCTGGAGAGTGTTCTTCACTTGGCTGGATGTTGTGAAGGGTTGTTTCTTCACAATGGAAAGGATCCTGTGATCATCCACCACTGTTGTCTTCCCAGGACGTCCAGGCCTTTTTTTGTTGCTGAGCTCACCAGTGTGTTCTTTTTTCCAAATGTACCAAACTGTTTATTTGGCCACACCTAATGTTTCTACTATCTCTCTGATGGATGTTTTTTTTGCAGGCTAATCATGGCCTGTTTGACATGAGAGCTCCTTTGACTGCATGTTGTGGGTTCACAGCAAGTTTCCAAATGCCACAGCTGAAATCAACTACTTACAGACCTTTTACCTGCTTAATGGGGGGTCAGATGCCTCAGCGGTTAGGGAATCGGGGCTACCAATGAGAAGGTTGGCGGTTCGATTCCAGGCCGTGCAAATTACGTTGTGTCCCTGGGCAAGGCACTTCACCCTACTTACCTTGGGGGGAATGTCCCTGTACTTACTGTAAGTCGCTCTGAATAAGAGCGTCTGCTAAATGACTAAATGTAATGTAAATAATAATTTATAATTTGAATAATATTTTATTCAAATATTTTCTGTTCTATCTAGCAGCTCTAGCCAACCCAGCAAAGACACGTCTAGAAATTTAATTTGGACCTACTAATTATGCCAGAGCCATATATTTGCAGGGGGTAGCATTGTCCTATGTCCTATGACACGATAGAAGACTTTTCGAGGTACACTACTGAGTAGAACCTCTGAAAATGCCAGTTTTTGCAATCCTGCTGGCACATCGAACTTTTGGGTGATAAGACCGTAGCTCCATCCGCTTCTGACTAGTCCAGGATCAGACATTGTGGATAAAGTATAATTGCGCTTTATAAAATTGTTGTGAATAACACAATTCCATTAGATAGGGGGATGCTATCAAATCTGGCAACCCTGTATGTTGTATCCGACCCATGGTATTATGTTGCTGCTGCTAGCAGTACCCGGCGGAAGATGGCTACTGTGGTACTGTAAATTGATCTCTAAACTCTGCCTTCTTTCTTTCTCTACATGAACGAGAGCAAGTTCTTCGAGCTGTGTATTTGGGAGAGTTTTTGCCTTTACACAGAGCTGGCAATTGAGTGACGAGTTTGTCAACATCTTTTCTGGCTTCTGAACCAGTACTACTGTGTTAGTAGTTCGTAACTAGCGAGTACGTGTGACAAGGAGGCGACTCGCAGGCCAGCTGTACGTCCAATCCGTGGGGTGAGTGTGGTGAATATGAGCAGCAGCAGTCCCAAAATTAAGGCTACATTATTATTTCGCTTGTCATGACACTTGCCTATGCGTCTTTTGCATAGATTGCATAAATAATTCACATCGGTTTTTTTTTCAACGACCTGCGTAGCCAGGATCCACCAATCGCAATTCAGCAATCACGCAAATATTACACTTTATTTAACGACATAACAATCAACTGAAGTCAGAATTCTTGACCCACTACTCAATCAATGAATAATACATTCAGACGGGGTCTTAACCCCATACTGTTAAGCTACATATCCTATTATCCTCCCGCCCTAACCCTAAACCCAATACTGTCAGCTACTAGCGTAGCGTTTAATGCAAGCTTCTGTGTTTATCCCCAGTTTTTGCTTGTTGCGATTCCTATACCACTCAAGATGGCTGCCCCCGTCAACATCCAGAACCCCAGTAAGAGCTGGGAGCTGAGCCTGTACGAGCTGCACAGGAGTCCTCAGGTATGAGACTGACTCATTACTGGAAATGGCAAATGTCCCTAATTTGTTCCTCACAGCCATCCAATGTCAAGGTCATACATGATACATGTCCTTGCCAAGACAGTGTTATGGAGGAGATTAGACAAGGAAAATTAAACCCATCGGTATCTGTAAAATGCCCATGTGTCTCAGACTTCCAGGAATGTTTCTGACTGTGGAACGTATGTCTCCCCCCCACTTGTAGGAGGCGATCATGGACGGCACAGAGATCGCAGTGTCTCCACGCTCACTCCACAGTGAGCTGATGTGTCCCATTTGTCTGGACATGCTGAAGAACACCATGACGACCAAGGAGTGTCTTCACCGCTTCTGCTCCGACTGCATCGTCACCGCACTCCGATCAGGGTCAGCACGCTTACCCGCACTCACACACACACTCACACAAACTGACATGCTCACACACACACACACACACACACGCTGACGCACACTAACTGACACACACACAGTCTAGTGTGACAGCCACACATTCAAGAACATGGAAAATACCATAAACGAAAGGACTCTAAAATGGCATATCGTAACACACACACACACACACACACAATCAACCCCCCCTCCTTCCCTCCTTCACCCAGAAACAAGGAGTGCCCCACCTGCAGGAAGAAGCTGGTCTCCAGACGTTCGCTGAGGCGGGACTCCAACTTCGACGCCCTCATCTCCAAGATCTACCCGAGTCGGGACGAGTACGAGGCCCACCAGGACCGGGTCCTGGAGAGGCTGAGCCGGCTCCACAACAAGCAGGCCCTCAGCTCTTCCATCGAAGAGGGGCTGCGCATGCAGGCCATACACAGGTACGGGGGGTGGCCGGAGCTCAGCGGTAGAGAGTTAGACTGCTGATCAAGGTTTCAGAGGTTCAAACCCCCCCCCCCTCGTACATCACTTTGGATGAAGGCGTCTGCTAAATTAATACGTTATTAGGGTTAGGGTGGGGGAGTTGTGGAAATCTGGAGAAGTTATATTGGAGCTTTTCTGAGAATTATTTTTGCTGCCCCCATCCTCCATCTCTCTTCCTGTCTCTTCCTCTCCTCTCCTCCTTCTGTTCCAGTACCCCCCCCCCCCCCCTCTCCTCCAGTTTTCCCTCTCCTCTGTCCCCCTCTCCATCTGTCTCTTCCTCCATCACCTTCTCCTCAATTGCATTCTCCTCTATCTATGAAAAGTGCTCAGTGGTACAATGAGGCTCGAAAAACCGATTTGGTTCTACAGTAGAGTGACTCGCTTGCTAGTTTCCCCATTTCAGATTGTTTCAAACATAACGTATTCAGCAAACGATATTCTATGAAAAAGCTAGTATTTTGAGGCAGGTTCTAGAACAGAATCTTTGGAGGGGGGAATAGTTTTGGATATTATGATTGAAGTGAATCACCAGAGCAAGCCAGTTGCCAAAACCAAAGGACAATACCACCAAGATCCATCTGTGCCTTTGCTTCAAGCCGAGGAGCTGGGGGTGGGGGCTTTGCTATCCTCTATCCCCCTGTCCTCCATCTCCCTTCCTCCATCCGCCTCTTCCCACCATCTAACTCTGCCTTTCTGCCTCTCTCCCCCACCAAGGGCTCAGCGAGTGCGTAAACCAGCCCAGGAGAGTGACAACACCACCTTCAGCGGGGGAGAGGACAACGGCGACGCACGCTCCCACCTCTCCCACGACTCGGCCCCCTCGCACACGCCCCTCCCCCCCAGCCACACCCCCTCTGAGGCCGGGCCCAGCCGGAACCCCAAGCGGCCGCGAGTCTCCGACGAGTCTGGCCCCGAGGCGGACCGCACCAGCCCCACTCCTCCACTGCGCCGCCACAAGGAGGGGCCCGCCTCGGAGATCGAGCTGGTGTTCAGGCCACACCCTCTGCTGGTGAATTCGCAGGAGTACAGCCAGACCAGGTGAGGGCTCTGTTGCTGGGAGAACACAAACATTGACCACAGTGGAATAGATGGTTCATGAACCGCTTTTGATTGAAGCAAATACAAAAAATCATTATGCTTTATTAAAAGCAAAAATCTGATAATACAACAGACAACAAGAATGGTCCCGGTATCAACCTTAAATATCTGACATTACATAAAAACAGTAGATACAATTCCATTTTAGAGACATTGTGGTAGAGACTAGGAAAAGCTGTAGCGTTACAGCATAATTTCCTTCATCTTATTCTTATTTTTATATATATGTTTTATTTTATATTAAAATTGTTTTATTCTTCGATTGTTTAGTACTTAGGAATAGTTAAACTTTTGTACCTTTACTTAATTAAAGATTCGTATGTGTTTAGTGTTTGCACCTAGCCTGGCTGCCAGCCCAACTTCTCCCCGCCCCCAAAAAAATTTGGTCGGGAAGTTGGGTCTGGAGGGTCTCGTATTGGGGACCAACTACAGAAAACCAGAATCTGGGCGAACCAATGAAATTGCCAGGGCGGGCTTTATACAATGATGGACAGATGATCAACAGTAACGTAATCACCCACGACACAAAAGAGCGCTTAAGTTGAATTCGTTTTGAACAAACATAGCTACCGGTGGAGATCTGGGATGTTATGATTCTGCCATCGAGTCTGTTTTAGAAGACATCGACAGCGCATTAATTTTGAAAGAGGAACAGAGAGACGCAATCAAGGCATTTGTCGATGGAAAATATGTTTTTGCCGTCCTTCCTACGGGAATCGGTAAAAGTTTAATTTCTGTTTAAACTATGTTGCTCTGATTGGTTGTAGATCTATCCAATTGAGCGAAGAGGCATTTGTTTTCCAGGCTCGTTTGAAACACGCCTCGTAGTCAAAGCCCAACGGAGAGTTCTCAGACTCATATTCTGACTAGAATTATGAGTATGACAACGTCAGGCTAGTTTGCACCTCCCTGCCACGGTAAATTCCGTGTTTGTATAACATACATGGCAAATAAACCAGATTCTGATTGTGTCTCAGATATGTGAAGACCACAGCCAACGCCACCGTGGACCACCTGTCTAAGTACCTAGCCCTGCGCATCGCACTGGAGGAGAGGCAGACTGACGGCCAGAGAGAAAGTGCCGGGGCGGAGGGAGGAGGGGAGGCAGGGGCAGGGGGAGAAGAGAGAGGAGGTGGAGGAGGAGAAGGGGCAGGCCTGAGGAACGTCAGTGAGAAGCAGTACACCATTTACATCACCACGTCTGGAGGACAGTTCTCGGTGAGTTGGCACGGCGACCGTGCACTTCCTAAGATGTTCTTCCTTTCTTTTTTTTTTTCGCCCTGTTCACCTCTTCCTTCTCCTCAGACTCTGAATGGCTCCCTGACCCTGGAACTGGTCAATGAGAAGTACTGGAAGGTGAGGAAGCCTCTAGAACTCTACTATGCCCCCACCAAGGACCAGCCCCAGCAGACGCCCCAGCAGACACCCCCCCAGCAGAGAGAGGGCTGAGGCCCTTTTTATTCTCTTTAACCCAGGTCTGATCATTTTACCTTCGAGTAACCTCGCCTAGTACCATATAGGTTAGTCATTGACGGGGACTCATTTTCAAATATTCTTGTGTGTTCAGTGTGTAATTAAATTGTCTGTATTAATTAGCTTTGATATGAGAACATGACCATGTCTATTTATGAATTGTATATATTTCCTGATGTGACTGAAGCACTTTTGCGAAGTGCAAAGGAAACATGTGACTGGTTGATAAATTTGGATGTTCTACTCAGCTTACAAAGCAAGGCATTAAATTTATATATACAATACCAGTCAAGTTTGGGTTAGGGTAATTGAATGGGAAAATGGGTCCACACTTTTGACTGGTACTGTAAATATTAAAACATTAAGCTCAACACCAGTTTAAGAATATTCAAGTTTGTCATAATTGACAAGTCAACCATAACTGGTAACTTTCTGGAACACTTCATAATAATCCAATCGGATCATGGACCAGCTCAGTAGCACCAATTACCTCCAAGATATAAAACCCAATTACATTTAGCTTTTATCCAGAGTCTGTATAGTCAGCTCTTATGCACCTATGTTATCCTGACGTATATAAAAATGCTTTTATTACCCGTTTTTTATACAATCTTTTTATTATGTAATAAAATAAAAAGCAATCCATTTCACTTTGATCTACCATTCTTCAGTGTTGTGTATAAGCCCACTGAGTTGCAACACAATAAACTGAAGCTCTCAGACCAAACCTTTGTCATACTTGAAACATACAACTTATCATCCACCATACAGTCGGGCTAGTAATCAGAAGGTTGCCGGATCGATTCCCCGCCGAGCTACATGATGTTGTGTCCTTAGGCAAGGCACTTCACCCTACTTGCCTCGGGGGGAATGTCCCTGTGCTTACTGTAAGCCGCTCTGGATAAGAGCGTCTGCTAAATGACTAAAATGTAATGTAATACAGGAGTGGCAAATATTACAACTTGGTAAGAGGACGTTGTTGAAACACCAAATGAAGAAATTATGACCAGACTAGAAGTTGTGAACTGTGGCGTTTTTATTGACACAAAGGGGAGCAGGGAAACGGTTTACTTCTTCTTGGACACACCCACGGTGCGACCACGGCGACCGGTGGTCTTTGTGTGCTGACCGCGCACGCGCAGACTGGAATAAGAGAGAGGCAGTCAGCCATGTACTTTTAAAAACAGAACAATCACCAGCCAGACAACCGATTGACTGTAGAAGTCTGGATTTCATGTTCGATGATCATCCCAGTCATCAGAAGCTGTACAGTAGGGCTAGGCAGTATGGCCTACAATGTATATCACCGTATCATTTTGAAGCAGACGGTGACTGTATACATCGAGATATACTTGTTTTTCTTCAATTCTAGTCGCCTAGTCTACCCAACTCGGATTTGGATGGGGTAACGCAAGTGTGTCACATTTTTTTTTTTTTTTTTTTAACAGTGCTTTGCCATGGGGAAAAGCCAACATGTAGCCTTGCTGTACGTTTATTGGATCACGAGAAATCTTAGTTCAATATTTTTCATTGAGCTAGATAAATCGCTTATGTTGGCCTACAATAAACATTTCACAATTTTAACTAACCTGGCATCTTTGCTTGCATGGCTACACTCTTCCATGCAGAATTTGACATTCAAGTCTTTGTAGGCCAAACATTGCATGTTGTCATAAAACCGAAGGGTAAAGCCGATTGCTTGCTGCGTTTGCATAGATTGCAATATTTGTGTTAAAGCTCTGTATAGTAATTTTATGCCGAGCCTGGTGTGAAAGGTCTGAACAATTTGATTTCTGAAAGGCTCTACCGTGGTTACACAGTATAGTCAAAAACCATATTGTAGGCCAAATTAACACCGGTATGTCTACACCATTCATACCGCCCAAACCTACTGTACAGCACAATGTAGAAGGTAGGCCGTAACACAGGGTTATAACAGAGCTAGAGTCAGCTCCATGGGGAACAGACAGCATGTACAAGCGTCATGCAGAAATCTCACCCCCAGAAGTGCCTGAGCCCACGGTGGGCTCGGATCTTCTTCAGCCTCTCAAGATCTTCTCTCAGCTTGTTGTCCAGACCGTTAGCAAGGACCTGCAACACAACAACAGCCGTGAGGACACGGGTCCTAACAGAACAATACTGCTGATCCAGACTCCAGCCAACCGCTCGTGGGAATGACAAACCGAAAGTCTGGGTTTTTGTACTAAAGTAACACACCTCTCAAGACTAAGGTAAAATAAGATGCGTGGGTGTCTCACGTACCTGGCTGTACTTGCCATCCTTGACGTCCTTCTGTCTGTTGAGGAACCAGTCAGGGATTTTGTACTGGCGAGGGTTCTGCATGATGGTCACGACTCTCTCCACCTGGCAACAGAGGCAGTGGAGTGAGGGACATGCCGACAGTGACCGCAGCAAGAAGCCAATAGGAAGAGCTGCAGCAATCCAGATAGGGCTGGCGTAGACCTCAGGCCATTACACAGCTTCCAGTTTGTTTAGAGATTGGACTCATGCTTACAGCATGAACACCAGCAGACATTTTGTCTCATTTTACACAGAAGACACCTTTCTGTTACTTAAAATCAAGGCTGCTATTTAGTTCAAATGCCAAGCTGCTTAGTGTGTACAGTGGTCTCTTAAGTTTCCAACATGGCAACCATAACACCTGGCACAAGAGTCATCGACGCAACAACATGTGGACCAGGAGGGTGACCCCCAGGTCACTACAACATGACCTGGGTGAGGGGACCAGGGTCATTTGGCTAGAACAACCTACGGCTGGATGTTCCCTCACCTCATCATCAGTCAGCTCCCCAGCCCTTTTGTTGAGGTCGATATCAGCCTTCCTCAGGACCACGTGAGCGTAGCGTCTGCCAACACCCTAAGAGGAGGAAACAACTGTTACTCCCAGTCTGGGCCTGCTGGCCAACACTTGTTACCTCCTGAACAACACACAGTGGCCAGGAAGATGAGATCTGCATGTATTATGGTAACAGTCACTTATAAAGGCAAAATGTTGTACTGTTGTGAGTGTTAACCTTAATGGCAGTGATGGCGAAGGCAATCTTCCTCCGACCATCGATGTTCGTGTTGAGAACACGAAGAATGTGCTGGAACTTCTCGGGGATGACCAAAGACTGGAGACAAAAGTATAAGAGGTAAGTAATAGGGTAACTTTGGACAAGTATTTCATAGGTAACTGGGGAACTTGTTGACTAGAGTTAAGTTGCCCACAGGCTAGCAACATTAATGATTTGCTAAAATTAATGTCAAGAACCTACAGGCTGCACAGGCAACCACGTCCACTTACATGTTGGTAAGCATGGAACATCACCTTATAGATTATCTATTAATGTAGTAATGTAGCTGGCTAACAATCTAACTAGCAACCTAGCTGGTGGCAGTAGCACAAAACAATGCATTCAACCACTGCTCCAACAAATGCCACGAAAGTAGACGTAGAGCACAACACAAGGACATGGACAGCAGCACCAAGTTATATTAGTCGTATTCCTTTAACATTTTATTATAAGTATACATGGCAGCGTCGGCGCGGGCAAGGGACTTTGCCTAAGCATTGCCTAACCTAGTGCATTTACATCAATATCCTCCCGCAATTGTACGTACATTTAAACTCAATTCATACAAATATCATACCATGAAACTAATACTCGTTTAAAAAAAATCCTAACTGATGCTTGTAAGCACGATGAACGCAGATTTTAGAAATTGTTTCGGTACATAAATTTCACCCTCACCATCTTGGAAGCAGGTTCCGAGCGAAGAGGAAGTGGAATTCATCTCGCGATGGTTTATGTCGTTTTCACGAAAGATCACAAAGGAAGTGATTCCAACAGTTGAAACTGGTCCGACAGACAACACATAATACAAAAACATTTAAAATAGCTATCGATAAATCGATAAAAATAAAATATACAACAACAACAATTATACAGTATCCTTAAACCTTTTTCTTGACATCTTCGAAAACAATCACTTTTTAAGGGGGAAGATAGGTTACACACTGTAGTTTTGAACGTAACTGCTTTCTAGTTGTAGCCTACCAGAGAATGTCTAATAAAGGATAAATCCTTAAACAGGCTCTGAGCCTACTCCTTGCTTCGACTTCGTAAATATGGCAAGTATTAACAGCTAGTCAGCTGCAAATATGGATTGACCCCAAAACAATTCTAACAAAAGGTTTCTCAGTGGTTTATAGTAGTATCAGATGTACTTAAAACATCCTAAAAGTTTACCAAAGTTTGACTCCAAGAAAGGCCCCATTTTTAAAATGGCGGCCGTCAGGTCCTTAAAATGACAATTTCTCCTTTGTATTCCTCCTAAACCAGGAATACTGGTGCCTGTATTCTAATGAGCATATATATATTTGTATATATTAAAGCAATTGGTTACAAGCATATTTATGCGAAAGTAAGTACAATTTCCCTCAAGTTATTGCATATTTTTCCTTTCTCATATAGTTTTGCCCTGTGTTGGTGGTTTCTGTGGTCTCGTCTCGTCTCTCGTCTCGTCATCTACCGCTTTTCCGGGGGTCGGGTCGCGGGGGCAGCAACCTCAACAGGGAGGCCCAGACTTCCCTCTCCCCGGCCACTTCCACCAGCTCTTCCTGGGGGACCCCGAGGCGTTCCCAGGCCAGCCGAGAGACATAGTCCCTCCAGCGTGTCCTGGGTCTTCCCCGGGGCCTCTTCCCAGTGGGACGTGCCCAGAACACCTCACCAGGGAGACGTCCAGGAGGCATCCTGATCAGATGCCCGAGTCAGCTCAGCTGGCTCCTCTCGACGCGGAGGAGCAGCGGTTCTACTCTGAGCCCCTCCCGGATGACCGAGCTTCTCACCCAATCTTTAAGGGAGAGCCCGGACACCCTGCGGAGAAAGCTCATTTCGGACGCTTGTATTCGCGATCTCGTTCTTTCGGTCACTACCCATAGTTCGTGACCATAGGTGAGGGTAGGAGGTAACGATTTTCTTGCTAAAAAGGTTGTAGCGCAAAGAGGCAAGTGAATCGGTACTTTTTCCGCCAAACAACACTGCCATTGCCTTGGTCCCATGGTCCTCTATGACATTCCTTGCTTGATGTTTGAGCAGAAATACATTTGCATGCACAGGACTGGATAGTTGATTCACCATTCACAAGTTTATTGAATGCTGTCTGTTTGCCAACACAAAAAATGTGGGAAGTTGTATCAGGTGTGAATAAACAGCAACTGGGAACACAAGTCACTACCCAGGATATGTTTCATCTCACTGATGTTGTACACTTTAGTAGCTTTGTAAAGGTAGTAGAGGAGAGGAATAAGTCGGTATCTTCCCCTATCAAGATTGTGGGCTGATGTTCTGAGGTCTTGACTGCAGCTTTGACAATGTCCACGTCAGCATCACCTGATGCATTGATAACAGTGCAGCCCTTATTCTCCAGCTCCTCGGTCATAAGATTGATAAGTCCTTGTTTGTTGCAAGATCTGGAACGGAAATCATCCTTTCTTCCCACAAACTCAGTCTCTGCATTGAAGTTAACGATGGGGTGAGTGTCTCTGATGCGTATTGTCTTTGATGGAAGGACCTTCGCTATAACTTCAAAAACAACTGTTGCTTTACCATAATGGCGTATGGTAAAGTCTGCATATGACTGTGCAATGGCACCGTAACTGTCACACTTTTTCCATGCCAAGCGGTGAACCAGGGAGCCACCGTCAAGGACATAACACTCAGTTCCAGGACAGTTTTGTTAGATTTCTTGCTTGACAACTCAGTGACTGCCTGCGCTAGTTGGGGCTTGTTGGCTATTTGGAAGATTTCCTTTCCTTCGAACAGGGCTGCAGGAAATTAGCTCATAGCTCATTACATCTTCCAGTGAAAACTGTTCAGTTTTTGACATGATCAGGAACCTTGACATTCAACTTTTACATTGAATGTCAAGTCTATGTTTAAGCAAAAAAAAGGGTATTTGTCCAAAAACACGTACTGAGTAGGAGTTACATGACATAGGCTAAATCGATTACATCTCTGGTTCACCCCAAACAAAGATAAAACCTTACAGTAATCTCACAAAATTATGTATTCCATAAGTATGTAATCATGTCAGTCCAATGGATTCATAGACCCATAAAACATGGGGTTAGACACCAAGATTACTTGGATAGGTCAAATAATGAAGGAGTTAGGATATTTTAAGGGCTTCCAGCCCATCTTGGATGCCAATCTTGAAAATTACACCTTTCTAGTGGTCAAACTTTGGCAAACGTTTTGTATGTTATTTATAGGCGGCTGCATATATGAAAAAACAAACACCTAACCCTAAAAAAATTCTAACAAAAGGTTTCTCAGCTGTTTTTTTGTATTAGTTGTCCTAAATAACATACAAAACGTTTACCAAAGTTTGATTGTAATTTTCAAGATTGGCATCCAAGATGGGTTGGAAGCCCTTAAAATATCCTAACTCCTTCATTATTTGACCTATCCAAGTAATCTTGGTGATCTTGGTGGAGGATATTTTAAGGGCTTCCAACCCATCTTGGATGCCAATCTTGAAAATTACAATCAAACTTTGGTAAACGTTTTGTATGTTATTTAGGACAACTAATACAAAAAAACAGCTGAGAAACCTTTTGTTAGAATTTTTTTAGGGTTAGGTGTTTGTTTTTTCATATATGCAGCCGCCTATAAATAACATACAAAAAGTTTGACAAAGTTTGACCACTAGAAAGGTGTAATTTTCAAGATTGGCATCCAAGATGGGCTGGAAGCCCTTAAAATATCCTAACTCCTTCATTATTTGACCTATCCAAGTAATCTTGGTGTCTAACCCCATGTTTTATGGGTCTATGAATCCATTGGACTGACATGATTACATACTTATGGAATACATAATTTTGTGAGATTACTGTAAGGTTTTATCTTTGTTTGGGGTGAACCAGAGATGTAATCGATTTAGCCTATGTCATGTAACTCCTTTTTTTCTAAAACATAGACTTGACATTCAATGTAAAGTTGAATGTCAAGGTTCCTGATCATGTCGAAAACTGAACAGTTTTCACTGGAAGATGTAATAAGCTATGAGTTAATATCCTGCAGCCCTGTTCGAAGGAAAGGAAATCTTCCAAATAGCCAACAAGCCCCAACTAGCGCAGGCAGTCACTGAGTTGTCAAGCAAGAAACTGTCCTGGATTCCATCCCACAAACTGAGTGTTATGTCCTTGACGGTGGCTCCCTGGTTCACCGCTTGGCATGGGAAAAGGGTGACAGTTACGGTGCCATTGCACAGTCATATGCAGACTTTACCATACGCCATTATGGTAAAGCAACAGTTGTTTTTGAAGTTATAGCGAAGGTCCTTCCATCAAAGACAATACGCATCAGAGACACTCACCCCATCGTTAACTTCAATGCAGAGACTGAGTTTGTGGGAAGAAAGGATGATTTCCGTTCCAGATCTTACAACAAACAAGGACTTATCAATCTTATGATCGAGGAGCTGGAGAATAAGGGCTGCACTGTTATCAATGCATCAGGTGATGCTGACGTGGACATTGTCAAAGCTGCAGTCAAGGCCTCAGAACATCAGCCCACAACCTTGATAGGGGAAGATACCGACTTATTCCTCTCCTCTACTACCTCTACAAAACTACTAAAGTGTACAACATCAGTGAGCCACAGTCTTTGCGGTATCTCGAGCCACAGTCTTTGTGGTTTCCCTATATATAATGTAACAAAACACAGGCCACAATCTTTGCAGGAATCCAAAACACAATAAAAACAATGATATAACTACTAATAAAATAAAATATTATCACTTATCTAAAGTATTTACGAACCACGGCCAAATTGTACAACAGTACAATGTTTGGGACTGTTTAAATCCTGTTTGTGCAGTGAGAGAAGACACAGGATCAGATTTAATATTTTATGGGTGAATATTATATTATACACAAACATAAAATACAACTTGGCCCCTCTGGCGCTAGGTCTGGAGACATCACCAATCGTAGTATGGGAATTGGAGTTGGCCAGTCGAGAACCATCCCAGTCAAAGGGTCAGAGAGACCGAATTATCTTAAGAACAACAAAAGGTTGCAAAAGTTGTTTTTATTAGAAAACAATATAAATGGCTGCAGCTTGAAAGGCTTTTTAACCTGTTACTTTTGAATGGGGTTTTAGACAGCAGCATTGAGGCCACATCCAGTCCATCAACATAATCTGTGCCCATTCCAGCAAACGAGGGCTTCACAAAGGACCAAACGTTGATTTTAATAGACCTCAAGCGGCACATAGAGGCTAATGGAGAAGGTCTCCCCAAAACTCTGAAGGACATAAACACCCGACTGAAATCCGCCAAGACAAAAAAAAAAAACAGCTTTAGAAGGACACAGCAGAGGAGTTGAGCAGCCATTGCAAGCAGTCATTCTGCCCTGATAAGGTGCGCAGGAAATTGAGCACTCTTGTGGATGGGTACAAGAAGGTGAAAGACAATAATACCACTACAGGGATTCGAGCCATGCACTTCCAGTTTTACTCAGAATTGGATGACATTTTGGGAGGGCAACACAACGTTGTCTTCCCTGTTGCTGGGACATCAGAGGGGCTAGTCCATTGCAGTAGTGGGACTTAACTAGATGACACTGCATGCAGCTCTGCATCCAGCGCAAATTCCACATCAATGCCATCTCAGAAATGCAAAAGGGTGGATGATGAGGTGATGCAGTTTCTACAAGGGGCCAAAGAAGCCAGTCAGCGACGCCATGAAGAGACACTTGCACAACTCAGGTCTGCACAGCAGGGCTTTGAAGCATTGACGTCCATGTTGTTGGACAAGCTACACCAAGTGCCAGGCTAGAAACCTAGGTGTCATATTTGACTCTGACCATTTTGAAACTCATCTATACTCATCTATAAATCGCTCAGTCATGGACCTGAATATATTTCCGGCATGCTCTCAAGATATGCACCCAGTAGATCCCTGAGGTCTGCTGGCACTGAACTCTTTGTAGCCCCCCCCCTCCCTGTGCTAAAAGTTATTATTCAAAATATACAGAGTGCGCACAAGAAACTTTCATGGGGGGCCTAACATTATTGCAAAAACAATTACACTGTCCAACAACTCAAGTCAAGTCAATATTTGTTTCCCTCTTGGGGAAATTTGTTTGTAGACAGGTATTAAAACACATTCAATCCATCGTAAATACTACATACACAGCATACCTGACACTACACAGAGACAACAACACAATACAGTACAGTACAAGGATTACTTCATCTTGAAAACTCAGAAATAAGTTCTGTCAATTAATACTTAATGCCATTCATTGATGAAAATGTAGCCTCCCAATAGCAAAACAAACAGAAGAGTCCCCAAATCTTTTTGTTCTGTGGGTGGAAACTCAATATTTTCTTCTTGAAGGCAAGAGCTCAAACTCCCCCTTCAGGAGATGGTCAGTACAAGCCAATATGGACTGGGTCTTCCTTGCGACCTGCCTAACATAAAGCTCAGAGAGCTGAACTTGGTTTACCCCAACGACTTTACTGGCCACTCAGACAAGCCATCAAGCCTGTTTTTATAAGCCAGATTCAGATTCCCAAACCATACCGCAACACAAAATGTCAGCACCGACTCAATAAAAGTTCTATGAAACAGCGGAAAACTGGAGAAAGATGCTAATTTAACTGCCCTAATCAAGACAAGCACACATGATCTTTGGGTTTTTGACATTGGGTTTTTGTAATTGTATGCCTTCTCCTCAACAGGCAGTTTAAAATATAGCCTCCAAATTGTCTTGACTTGTATAATAAAGGCAGGTCTCAACATGTCAATAACCTGGCAGTGTATGAAGTTAAAAATCACGAACTACTACAATAGTTTAATGAAAGAGGGTGAAGTTTCAAAACCATAAAAAGGTAACCCAAGCCTAAAGAATTGGAATGTAATGCTATCCAAAATTATTTAGTCACATGCCTCTTATAACCCTGCCTGTTTCATGCCCTCAAAAATGAAGAAATTGGAAGGAATTTCTCTATGGAACAGACAGATAATGGCCGGGTTTCCCAGATTCGTTAAGAAGCTCTTAACACTCAGAGCTTCTTAAGAACGTTCTAAGAGCGTTCTAGAGCGTTCTTAGAACGCTCCTAAGAAGCTCTGAGCGAATCTGGGAAACCCGGCCATTATCTGTCTGTTCCATAGAGAAATTCCTTCTAATTTCTTCATTTTTGAGGAAGATCAACATTGTTGTAACAAGTATTATACATAGGCCTACTCGCCATGCTTTTGATGCTTTTCACTGTAACTCACCACATTAAATGTTTTTTTTTAAATAATCTCTTGCTATAAGATTATTGCCAAGAAAACAGACTGAGTTCTGTGGAAACCACCAATTAAAACTGGAAAATGCAGTTTGTAAATGTACACCGTAGTCAAGATCAGCTCAAATGATAACATAATAAGCATCTTTTGAAGCAGAGAAGGCAGAACAATCAATTAACCAAACAATTTGTACATACGTAGGAGTGTTCTACCTGGTTCCTATTGGATCATATGTAGGTGGGCTCACATTCTGTTTTCCTACTGGTCCATATATAGAGATTGATACGGTGGCCTGAATGAGAGTGGGAAGGTGAGACACTGGTAAAGGATGAAGTAGAATTTTTCTGCACAAGATCCAATTCCTGACTATATTAATCTGTAAGGCAGATTCTAAAACTAAAAAACAGGCTTTAAAGTAAGTAATTCTACAATATAATTTCGAATTTGAATAGTATTAACATGCACATACAGTAACAGAGAAAGTGATGTTCCAGAGTTTATAAGAAAAGGTGAAGTTCCTTTTTTTTCTCAGTCTGATGGCTGAATTCATTAAACTAATATGATCTAAAAGACCAAGATAACTTTTATTGTTTAACTTAATTAAACAGTGTTGTTGGTCAGTTAGCAACTGATATTAAATGTGTGTGTTTCCTGAAAGAAGTTGAAACTTTTGTTTTAATAGATTCAGACAAAAGACAAAATATCCAATTGTGATAGAGTAAAAAAAGGCAAGGTATCTACAATAACATTGAGCATGCAGTAGTAAAGTCTATCTGTCAAATCTCTCAATCTAATATTTTCTTACTTTTTATTTATCTAAGAAACAAACTGATCTAGTGCTTACATGTATCAATGTCTTTGTTGTGATTAATTAGAGTGGGTGATTCGTGTTCAATAAATTCTAAAATATAGGCCTGCATCTCCAAAATATTGTTTGGTTAATTAATTGTTCTGCCTTCTCTGCTTCAAAAGATGCGTATTATGTTATCATTTGAGCTGATATTGACTACGGTGTACATTTACAAACTGCATTTTCCAGTTTTACTTGGTGGTTTTGATGAAGAAAGTGTTTTGTCCGTCTCTTCCTAAACAGAGTGACTAAGTTCAGTCGAGTTCTGGATTTAATAAGTATTTATCAATCTGCAGATTGGGAGAGAAACCAGACCTCTGACAATAAAATGACAACACAACACTAGGATTAGGGCACCATGTCTCTCTTGGCTCTGAAGGCCGGAGGACCATCTTTTATAGGGCACAAGAATGTAAACATAGATACATTTACATTTAGCAGACGCTCTTATCCAGAGCGACTTACAGTAAGTACAGGGACATTCCCCCGAGGCAAGTAGGGTGAAGTGCCTTGCCCAAGGACACAACGTCATTTTCAAACCAGCAACCTTCTGATTACTAGCCCGACTCCCTCACCGCTCAGCCATCTGACTCCCTAGACAGTGACAGTCAGGCAGTAATGACGTTACAACAGTCTCAGAGAGATTCACAGCTCCCAACACATGACCACTCAGACAAGAGAGTTGATAGTTGGAGCTCTCCTTGTAGTCATGACAAGGAACATTTAGCCAGTACTTTCTCCTGACCCTGAACATTGTGAAAGAAGTTTTGGGCCTATATGTACAATGAATGTGTTTCAGGAAGAAGCTTGATACAATGTATGTTAATTCAACTCCATTTGGTAGAGATACCACCTGTAGTTTTATAACACCTAACTAGGAGACATGAAGTCTAAGAGACATGAAGTCTGGGTGACCTGAAAGGGTTCTTGTCACCTGGGGGGAAGAGACAGTTGGTCTGAAGAAAATGTGGATTCAACTGTATTGTTCTAAGGATTTAACCAATGACAGAAGAGAATTGGTATAGCTTCAGGTCTGTAGGATGGACCAATGGCTTTTGAGAACTGTTGTATCTATAAAATGGTCTGTTGAAGAATGTTCTGGGGGGTTCAGGGCCATCAGCTGAGTAGTGCTAGTGGGCTGGATTCTCCCGGTTCCATTCTAGAATGCTAGATGGAGCTGTATGGAATTGTCTTTGTGTTATTGTCTTATGTTTGTGTGCTGATGATGTTATGTTGGTAACGTTATTATGATTAAACCTACGTCAAATAAACATTAACTCTATACTTCACCAGACTTCAGCTTGAATGATCGATTGTCTGCAAAAACTACCACGACAGTTTTGGAGGGGGCACCCGGATGTCCATTGAAGTGCGACCTGGACTCGTGAGTGGCAAGAACGGGATTCTTCCTCAGGGTCAGGTGGTTCAATGCGGCATTTTGAACAGGGGAAAAGTGGTGAGTTACTGAGATCGATTACTTTGAGTGAAGTTGTGGTGAGGTTGAAGTTGTTGTTGAATTTGATGGGGTTTTGTTTGAATGGTACAATTTTAGTCGGATAAATAGATATGCAATTCTATCTTAATTCGGGTCCAAATTGTGATATTGCTACATTCCTACTGTAAATCCTCTGTGTTTAGTCTTTGATGTTGTTCAGAGCTGCAGACGTGGCCAGTTTATGTTGCTGCGCCAGTTGTCATATGCATTGTGCATATGGTTGTCCATCCATGGGTGTGTGGATGAGTGTTTGGGTAATGTGGAATGTTCTTGAAATTCACAGTGGAAGATCTGTGAATGGATTGGTTGAAATTGTCATATCTAGTTACCAATTTTTTTTATTTTCTCACAAATACATGTTATTGCGATATTTTAGGGAATTGTATGAGCTATCTAGGTCTATTGAAGTCATGTAATTACTAAAGTATACTAATACATGTTAAAGGGTTCGAGACCCGTTGCGTTGAAGTCGTACAAAGGATCTTGAGTCCCATTAGGGGTTACGAGTTCTGCATGAGTTTATTGCTACTGAGATGTGTGTGTTATGATTAATTCTTAGTTTGGTGGTCGACCAATGCGTGGCAAACATTGGTTAATAAATCCTAACCAAATTGACAAATTGCAGATTGTCGACCAGAACTGAGATGGATGTGTAAACGGCTAATCTGATGTGGTGGTTTCCATGTTGAATTTGAATCCCGACTTCTCTTTTATGTGAGGAAGGAGAAGTTAAAAGAAAAAGTGAGGAAATTGTATAAGTTTGTCTTTTGTGTTAAATGTTTGTTTGAAACAACGAGGAGTATAAGAAAATAACTAATCCATAAAATACACATCATTTTTTCTTCCGAATGTGCTAGTCCGCCGTCTGTTGAACAATGTCTGCTAAAAATTGCCAGAAAGACAGCGCTTGGATCGGAAAGATCACGGCTGTGGTTTCGTGAGTGTCCAGAGAGACAGGGAAAAATGGCAAAGGGATTTGTCACAGTTTAGAGACAGAATCAACAGCGATGGTGGCAAAGGAAGGAATTGCAGTTTCAAAATTGATACTACGGAAGGGTAATTGCCTAACACATGCGCACACACAACCAGAGACGACAACTACACAATGACATTTTGTATCCTGATTAGGAATTGTATTTAAGATGGATTTTTGTTTTGTTTTTGAAAAACTGTTTACTGTTGGATGACATTAATTGTACAAAAAGAAAAACTGTGGAAATGTGAAAGAAGTTTTGGGCCTATATGTACAATGAATGTGTTTCAGGAAGAAGCTTGATACAATGTATGTTAATTCAACTCCATTTGG
This sequence comes from Hypomesus transpacificus, assembly GCF_021917145.1. Classification (NCBI taxonomy): domain Eukaryota; kingdom Metazoa; phylum Chordata; class Actinopteri; order Osmeriformes; family Osmeridae; genus Hypomesus; species Hypomesus transpacificus. The sequence continues at coordinate 1,669,118 of NC_061063.1, forward strand.
TAGAGATACCACCTGTAATTTTATAACACCTAACTAGGAGACATGAAGTCTAAGAGACATGAAGTCTGGGTGACCTGAAAGGGTTCTTATCACCTGGGGGGAAGAGACAGTTGGTCTGAAGAAAATGTGGATTCAACTGTATTGTTCTAAGGATTTAACCAATGACAGAAGAGAATTGGTATAGCTTCAGGTCTGTAGGATGGACCAATGGCTTTTGAGAACTGTTGTATCTATAAAATGGTCTGTTGAAGAATGTTCTGGGGGGTTCAGGGCCATCAGCTGAGTAGTGCTAGTGGGCTGGATTCTCCCGGTTCCATTCTAGAATGCTAGATGGAGCTGTATGGAATTGTCTTTGTGTTATTGTCTTATGTTTGTGTGCTGATGATGTTATGTTGGTAACGTTATTATGATTAAACCTACGTCAAATAAACATTAACTCTATACTTCACCAGACTTCAGCTTGAATGATCGAATGTCTGCAAAAACTACCATAACAACATCTATTAACCCTGACACATACACACAATCTACTCTTATTTATAGCAAGCTTACATGAGAACATACTAACTAGAATCCACTAGTTCTATTGATTAGTGAATAATGTAAGCACACAGGAAATCGTAATTTCTTCCACAGTTTCCACAGAACTCAGTCTGTTGTCTTGGCAATAATCTTATAGCAAGAGATTATAAAACAAGCCTATTATGAGAAAAATATGTTTAAAAATAAAAACGACATTTAATGTGGTGAGTTACAGTGAAAAGCATCAAAAGCATGGCGAGTAGTCCTATGTATAATACTTGTTACAATAATGTTGATCTTCTGTACTACATCATACATCACAAAGCACCTTGTTTTTACGTTTCCACCTGCTGCACAAACAAAATAAACTTGGCACAATTTTATTTCATGCCAACCCCGAACATAATGAAAAATACAGACTTACCAACACACAAGACTACAACACATTTTAAAGCCAGGGTAGGTAATGTTTTTGAGAAGCAAGTTTTGTCATATTTGCTCAAATAAACATCCTGATAGCAATCAATCAAATGCTCTGACAGTCAAATAAAATAAATCGGATATCTTGGCCCATCGCAGGACTGTAGTTAACACACTAATCATTGTGTTCGGACCGAATGCAAGGATTGGACAAGGTGCATGCCTGTTGCCCTCCTGGCAGTAGTCAGGCAGTAGAACATGTGTTTTGAGGGAGTGGCCATGAAGGGAGGGGGTGGGATATTTTGGGTTGATACTTTCAAACTCAATCCAAAATGGCTAGTTTTGCAAAACTTACTTAACTTGCCTTTATGTGTGAATGAAAATGTGTGAAGTGGCAAACAAATTACACATAACTGTCTGTGTGACAATACTTCTGTGCTGGATATGGCTGGGGTGTTTTAACATATTCAATAGAAACATCATATTGTCACTCATATTCTACTTTGTAGTTTACTAAGCGGTACATGATTTACTCTCTCCAGTAATCTACAATGGCTACAAGTACTGCAGATCACCTGTTGAAAACTCTGGATCAGCTAGGGGAAAAACATCTGAAGAGGTTTCAGTGGTACCTGCAGACTGGAGTGGATGAGTTTAATCGCATCCCAAAGAGCGAGTTGGAGAACGCTGACATACCAGACACGGTGGATAAGATGGTGGAGACATACAGACTTAATGGAGCTCTGAAGATCACTGTGAAGATTCTGAAAAATATTCCACGTTATGATCTTGCTGAGTCGCTGCTGAAAAAGTGTTCCATGGGTATTTAAAATCTATATGTTTATCAGATTGAATACTGTATCAAACTGGATTGTAAGTAATATTCAGAAATATGTGGTCTTCACTGCTACAGATACAGTGTAGAGGAGATGTTGCCCTCCTTCCTGTGTATGAAGTTACTGCATGTGTATCTATCACTTAGGACAGCAGACGACTGACACCATTCTCATAATTAAATAAGGTGACATTGGTGGTAGTCCAGCTTGCTAACACCAGCCCCAGTCCAACACAGGACAGAAAACAGTACAGATACAGACAATGTCTCTTACATGTCACCCACAGCTCCATAGAGTGCAAAACCCAAGAATATCAGACAGTGCAGCCCTGACTCTTCCTGTACTCTCTCTCCTCACAGGTGTCAGTGGTGCTGAGGAGGCTGGTGAGAACAATTCAACTTCTTGCCTTCCTCAGGTAGTCCAGGGTTCTTCCAACACGACTGAGACTGGAGACCATGAACTGCCTGGTAAAAACCCCTCAGAGTATGGTAAATAATCAGACTGATTATTATCTGCTGATATCTACTGCTGATTCAGAAGGGAGAGAGTTGATGGACACAGTAAAGGGCATTACATTTGGCAAAAATTACAATCATGGACACCCTACTAAATTCTAATGACTTAGATTAGAGCAACCTTTTCATAATTAAGTGAAACTTTAACCTTAAGCTGAAGCTACATATTAGGAAAATCAATATTAGGCTGGTAATTTACTTTCCAAATAGGTATACCGTAATTGTATTTTAATGATATGAATGAAATAAAAATGATCAAACAGTTGAGTTCACATTTATATGTTCTTTCTGTAGATGAATATGCAGAAAAAATCAAATGCAACAAACACAAACATCAACTACAACTCAAATCAACGTGTGAAAAAATAGTTCATGGAATGAAACAGGATGGCAAGAAAGTCCTCCTCGACAGCATCTACACAGAGCTCTACATAACAGAGGCTGGAGGTGGAGAAGTTAATGACCAACATGAAGTGCGACAGATTGAGGCAGAATACAGGAAGATTAGAGGTTCAGACGAACCAATCACATTCAACAACATCTTTAAATGCCCTTCTGAACGAAACAACGAAACCAAACTTATCAGAAGGGTTCTGACCGAGGGAATTGCTGGAATTGGCAAAACATATTCCTCCCTAAGGTTCACTCTAGACTGGGCAAACGGAAATGAAAATCAAGACATTGACTTCATTTTTCCACTCCCCTTTCGACGGCTAAATTTGTTCAAGCAAGAGCACAACTTGATTGATGTCATTCTTAAATGCTTCAAAGAAATGGAGAAAGAGCTTCTCACTGACATTTTCACAAAAAGACATGAAAACATGAAAAACCTGAAAGTTCTATTTATCTTGGATGGTCTTGATGAGTTCCAGATAAACCTCAACTACAAGACGTATGAGAGCTGTGGTGATGTCACAGAGCCGATGTCCATAGATGTGCTATTACAAATCTGATCATGAAAGATCTGCTTCCTTCTGCTCTCCTATGGATAACGTCCCGACCTGTCACAGCCAATCAGATCCCCAGAGAGTGTGTTGACCTGGTGACAGAGGTACGAGGGTTCAATGAGCAACAGAGGGATGAGTTCTTCAAGAAGAGATGCGGTGATGAGAAAGCCAAAACAATCATCTCACACATCAAGCAACCCTCATCGAAGAGCCTCTACATCATGTGTCACATACCAGTCATCGCTTTCATTATTGCAACAATTTTAGAGACCCATGGAGAAAAAGAGTTTCCCAAGACTCTGACTCAAGTTTACATACTCTTCCTAGTTGACCAAGTCAAAAAGATGAATGTGAAATATAATGGAAAAGCTGAGACTGATGCACCATGGGACAAAAAAGACATTAAGATGATTCGATCACTAGGGAAACTGGCTTTCAAACAACTGGAAAGCGGCAACCTGATTTTCCATGAGTCAGACCTGAGAAAATGTGACATTGATGTCAAAAGAGCTGCAAACTGCTCAGGAGTGTGCACAGAAATATTTTCTGAAGATAAATGGGATGGTGAAGAGAAGATGTACTGCTTTATCCATCTGACCATCCAGGAGCTTTTTGCTGCTCTACACGTGTTTCTGTCATTCACTAATGACAATCTGAATTTAATGGCAAAACATTTTTACAATAGATTAACCTTCCTCCAATCGCCTGTCAGATTCTACAAGAGTGCTGTGAACAGAACCTTAGAAAGTGCGAATGGAAACCTAGACCTTTTCCTCCGCTTCCTCCTTGGCTTCTCAATGGAGTCCAACCAGGAACTCATGACAGGTCTACTAACACAGAGACAAAGCAACTCACAGAGCCTCGAGAAAACAGTCAAATACATACATAAGAAGATCAGAGAAGATTCCTCTCCAGAGAGATGCATGAATCTATTTTACTGTCTTAATGAACTGAATGACCGTTCTCTGGTGGAGGAGATCCAACGCTACCTGAGCTCAGGAAGTTTCTCCAGTGAGAAGCTCTCATCTACACAGTGGTCAACGCTGGTCTTTGTGTTGCTGACTTTAGAAGAGAAACTGGATGTGTTTGACCTGAATATATACTCCAGATCAGAGGAAGGACTTCTGAAGCTGCTGCCTGTGGTCAAAGCCTCCAAAACCGCTGTGTATGTATAAGGCATTCAAACTTAAAATAACAAAATAACTTATAATATTATATCAAATAATATATATGCCCTTTGTCTGTTATTTAATGATCATATGAGAACATGACCCTGATGATGTCTTATGTTCTCCCACTGTCATTTAGGCTGAATGACTGTAACCTCTCAGCACGGTGCTGTGAAGCGCTGGCCTCAGTTCTCCCTTCCTCAGATGTTAGAGAGCTGAATCTGAGCGACAATGACCTGGGGGATTCAGGCATGAATCTGCTCTCTGATGGATTGGGGAATTCATGCTGTAAACTGGAGACACTGAGGTGGGTAATCAGGCTGAACTGAAAACATCTAGTTACATTTCACACGCTATATTTGCAAGCTTGATTTGGGCTTGAGTAGTCATATTGTTGACTTGTGCTGCAAAGAATTTTACACATCTTTAATGAAAGGCTAGATGGTTATCTAATGACCTAAGAAAGTTATATACCTTTTAATTTTAGAGATGAACTTGCTATTATTTTACTATTCAAATATTGTCCAATAGCATGAAGTCTTTCTTGGTATGTTCTGATCTCTATCTCTCAGTAAACCCTGTTGTAGGAAAGTTGGCAATAGCTGCTCTCTATGCTAATGTTAAGTGAAAGGAGTAGCAGCTTAACTACAGTTTCAAGCTACGGTTTGAACTCATACAACAGTGTTTCTGTCAGTACCTCAGCACTACAGGCAACGTTGTTTTAGTTTTGGTGTACATGTATTCATTCTAAAGTGGTATGTTCACATTTAGGTTACATTGCAAAACAGCAAGCTGACATGACAGACAGTCCTAACTATGAGGACAGTAGTGTCTTCATGGTAGGCACTTGGACACTTCTGGTTTAAAATGTAAAAAAGCTCAACTGAATAGTTAAAATGAGGGTCTGGGAACTAAATAATTAATGTGTCTTATAGAAATAGTTAACAATTGTCTCTGTTGTTAAGGAAACCAAAGCCTGTATCATACTTTGGCCATGCTGTCCATTTGGTTTAAAAGGTTACTCCTCTTCTGGCTCATGACTCCTCTTTTGGATGGCCCTATTTTGAGTTTTAAGACCACCAAAATGAGCACAAACAAAACCTTCCTGAACTGGGGGGAAAAAGTAATTCTGTCTAATGAAGGGGAGGAGCAGCTCTGACAGCACCTGCCAAATGAACCCCTCTGTGCCGACTCACTCTGGAGGCCCAGATGGATTCTGTCACAATATTGATCCTCTTTCAACAGACTGTCAAACTGTCTGGTCACGGAGGAAGGCTGTGCTTTTTTAGCCTCAGCTCTGAGGTCCAATCCCTGCCACCTGAAGGAACTGGATCTGAGCTACAATTATCCAGGAGAAAAAGGATTTGAGCTACTCTCTGATCCACTCTGTAGACTGGAGAAACTCAAGTAAGGAGATTTTGTGTTTTTTTTATATACCTCTTAATGTCATTTTGCTCAACAACGAATAGACAGGTGAACATAATTGCAGCATATTCGACATATACTCATAAATGCATTTCCTGGGGTGTTTTCCAGAAAACAGGTTTTGTGAAAACTGTGAGTTTGCTAACCCTAAAATGAAGGAAACTCTGTGAATCTAACCTGCTGGCTGGCAGCTTATTAATTAACAAACCATGAGTTTCTCCCTATCCTCATGCTGAGCCCGATCAATATTGAAGCCAACACAATTCTCATAACCTTATGTCGGGACAGGATTCTGAGACCCTGATTAGATATTCTGTCATTCCCTGATTACTCTGACTACTTAATCAGAAGTTACTGTTTTTCATCACACTATCTATTGTCAAATAATTCACGTTTCATTCGATGTTTGTAAACATGAAGGATGTATGAAAATAAATACAACTATTAGCATTTTACTATACTACAATTTACAACCATGACCATGCACCCACCTGTAACCAGAGAATCAACAACTAAATTCAAGATATGCCTTTCTAATCTGCTACTCCAAATACACAGTTTCTAGGTCATCTTTTGCAATTTTCGCCCTGACATGCATTTGGTTAAACTCCTTTATTTATAGGCCTAACTAGGAAAACATAAAGATGACTGAACTAACTCAGATGGAATATACCTCTTCTGAAAAGATAGAAATGACATGTTTATTTAAAAAGTCACTAGGTTTAGGTTAGGTTAGGTTAGGGTCATCCTCATCATTCCTATCCTTATCCCTACAGTGTGGATTATGGTGGAAGGTGCAGGATCAAACCTGGTCTTAGGAGATGTGAGTATTGACTGCCACTTGGTTATAGTACACATGGTCATACAAGGGACGCATACATACATACAGACATACTACATACATTAACACATATACACACATTCACATACACACCCATAGCACACAAACACTCATACGTACACATAGGCAAACACACACATACAAACGCACACACACAAGTGCACGCATACACACAAACAACATACACGCATACACACACAAACACACAAATGCATACACACACACAAACGCATATGCACACACAACACATATACACCCAGCATATACACACAAACACACACTGTGTTAGTGTGTGTTTGTGTGTATGTGATAGCGTGTATGTGGACCAGTGTCTTGTCTATCTCCAGTAACTGGTTAGTGTGCAATGTGTGTGTGAGAGAGTGTGTGTACCCTTTTCTCTCCTCTTTTCTCCTCTCTTCTGCTCTCTCTAGTTACCATTCATTACAGTGCAAGAGGAATGGGATGCAGAACCAGATAGAGAGCGAGGGAGAAAGAGAGAGAGTGAGAACAAAGTGATAGTAGAGGAACACACAGGATGGATAGATGAGGACAGACAAAAGGGGACCTAGTGAAGGGGTGGAGGAAGGAGGAGGGAGGGGTCATTCTAGTGTGAATGATGATGATCAGTAATATTGTTTCTTGGTCTCCCCCATCAGATGCCTGCGATCTCACACTGGACCCAAACACAGCACATGGAAACCTCTCTCTGTCTGAGGAGAACAGAAAGGTGACATGGATGAGAGATAAGCAGCTGTATCCTGATCACCCAGAGAGATTTGACTTTTGGCCACAGGTGCTGTGTAGAGAGGGTCTGTCTGGGCGCTGTTACTGGGAGGCAGAGTGGAGTGGTGGAGGGGTTTTAATAGCAGCGACGTATAAAGGAATCAGTAGGAAAGGAAGGGGTGCTGACTGCAGGCTTGGATTCAATAACAAGTCCTGGAGACTGTACTGTGGTGATCACAGTTACTTTGTCTGGCACAATAATAAGAGAACTGACATACTTGTCCCCCCCTCCGGCTCCCACAGAGTAGGAGTGTATCTGGACTGGCCGACCGGCACTCTGTCTTTTTACACAGTTTGCTCTGACACATTGACCCACCTGTACACATTCCACACCACATTCTCTGAGCCCCTCTATCCAGGGTTTATGCTTTATGACTATGACAGCTCAGTCCCTGTGTAAGGTAGAATAGCCAACATTAATACATTTTGAGAAGACTCAGTGATTTTTATTGGCAAAGGGAGTTTGTACAAAGCATTAAATGTAGGCGTGCCAATAATTGTGGCACACATTGTTCCATTAAAAATAAGTATTTCTTGACATATTTCCTTTAGAGCCTTTGCAGTTGCTGGTCCTAGGCTGTGGAATCAATTTCCCCTTTCTATCAGGCAGGCTCCTTCATTGTCTGTTTTTAAATCCAAACTTAAAACACACTTATATGCACTAACGTTTCCCACTATCTCTTGAGTTGTGATGTTACTTATTTTACTGTTATTGACTGTTTGTATTTTGTTTTTGTTATGTATTTTATGGTGTCTTTTTTATATTTTTTTTTTTTTTGTGCCTCGTGTTCGGCACCTCGGTCAGCCTTGCTGTGTTAGAGTGTGCTTTATAAATAAAATGTACTTACTTACTTACTTTAAAGAAATGCATTTGTGCTCCTTTCTCAAACATAATTGACTTCAGTTGAAGGTTAGATTGTAAATTGACATTAAGCTAAATTACTGTCACAATGTGTTGAGTCGATTGTAGGCAGGAGAGAGATATCATGCAAGAGGTTCTTTTAATTGATGTTGTAGGGCTGTTTTGGCAGCCCCTTTGTCACTGTTCACCCAGACACTCTGTGTCTGGGACAGTTGTTGATTTGCATGAATGCTAAAATGAATGAAATGAATGTGTGAAAAATCACACCTTAATGACACACCTCTGGAGAGGTGGTCTCAACAGTTGAAGAGGAAGGCGGACAGAGGAAGACTCTGAAATTATCATTAAAAGTTGTGTTCTTGAAAATAAGGTTCTAAACAGCTTTTAATGTCATGTTTGATGTGCTTTTGTTTCTTATTTTATGTATTACATGCTAGTAATAATTGTAATACTGTAACATGTACATGTACAGGGTTTACAGAGTTTGTGCCTACAGCAGACCAACATGTGTATAACATATTCCCTTGTCTTGCAAGGGCACCACTTGGTCTACTGCAGCCTTGATTAATGATCCAATTTGAATTTGTATGCGTTAGACAACTTTTCAATCATGTGACCGGTGTCCCCATTTTAGTCAGGTTTGGGTGTATATAGGAAGAAGTTTTTACCAAACACTTCGAGTTCTGTTTACAATACAGCTCCGGTGCGTTAGGCGCCTAGTCTTCATTGTGACATACCTTTGTTAACCATTGCTCTGAAGGTATGTTTTGTATTTGATGATATTTCATTATCATTGTATTGATTATCTTACTATTTAGATAATAAACTATTATAACGCACTTGTGCACATGTCTTAAAATTGGAGTCAGATATTAACGAGTCAATTATCTCCCTGAGAATCTAACCTAAGGTGAATTGTGGTTCCCAAGCCAGAGACAAACACCAAGCGTCTCTGGCCTTTCGATTCACCGACTACAATTTCCATCAGTAAAAACAAGATATCAAACAACTTAGGTGTCTTTGAAAAAACTACAAAAACTGAAATAAAGTATTACTCAGAATTTTTGCGAAGATCAAAAGACAATCGTAATGCCCGACATACTAGAATATAGTGACAATTTTTTTTTTTGGACAATACCTCACAAAGGACTTACACAAAACTCCCACCTTATATACAGAAACATAATTAGTAACAGCTGAGGACATGAAATAGGTGCACGTAATTACGCAACCCTCACTCCTGAGCTTGGAGGTGTTCGAGGGAATCCTACAGTAATACTCGGGAGACAGACAGCGCCATGATCTGGATCCTCCAGTAGGCGTAACAATTACAAAAAGGAGTCATTTTTAGAACTCTTTTTAGTCATCTTTGCCAGGGGTGCCAATTCATCTGGAGTTGACTGTATACACATACATACACATGCACACACACACACACTCTAAACACTACATTCAGGCCAGGTATTTTGACATTATTATCCACTTGAATATGTGTTGTGCATGAACGTATGCTGTGGTCCAGTGTGATCTATGCTCCTCTCTCCCATCCCTCCTATCATTTCCTCTCATCCAGCTCTCTTCCCTTTCTTCCTAGTGCATTGTACACAAACTTGTTAATGTTAATGGCAGTATGCACAGTTGCATGTGAAATTGAATAATAGTGGAACACTCCTTTTCTTAATCCATGTAAACAAACCGAAATACACAAAGACAAACACTTCATTCAGGACTACACAAAACAGTGATTTCTGCCACTTTTACACAATTTCTGGAACAGTTTGTGTGTGTCATTTGTTCCCTCTCTTTCTCCTCTCCTACTTTTTATTCAACTCTCAAAGACAACTCGAAACAGACTTGTAGCTACCTGTGTGTGTCTGTATGCGTGTCTGTGTGTGTCTGTATGCGTGTCTGTGTGTGCATGTCTGTGTATATGTCGGCTCCTCTGTATGTTGTAGCTTAGCCATATATACCCACTTGTTTAGTTTGATACTTTATATTGAGTTTACTTTCTTTGGCACCGCTCATAGTTCCTATTCCCTCTGGCGTGTATGCATTGTCATTTGGCTGCATCACTGTAAATAAACCCTCGCACTTCAGTTTTGGTTCTGTCTTAGTCTGTTAACTAAGAGTGTTGAGGGTGGTATAGTTACTTATGGACACCTCCCGACTTCTGCACTGCAAGGTCAGCCTTAGGTAACGCATGCAAACACAACGGCACACCTGCAGCTGCAGCTGAACCAGGGGAAGTCTGAGGAGGACAGGGATATAGCTGAGAAGGACGAGAAGATGGACCTTCTGAAGAGGAACCACCAGAGAAAGGTGGACACTCACTTAATTGTTGATACATCAAGACATGCAAGGCATGAGTATGCCTGAGTTGTTTGAGTTTCCAATCTACCGTGTACGAGTTATAGTCTGTTGCGTTATTAAGCGTATATTGATTGGTGTACGGGAAATGATTGTGCCCCCACAAAACAGAGCCCCCACCCCTTTGTCAGAAGAGTTCGATGTCGATGAATACACACATAATAATTTTTCTGTATTTATTTATCAACCTGCATTTTCTGTTGCTAATGAAATGGTAGATACCAGCAATCAGACTAGTATCTAACAAGATTGTCCATTATATAAACAGCATGATCAGTAATGAACAAATTTGGTCAACTTTTTTCGTATGTGGTTACCACGGCCACCGTCGTGACCAGCTTAAACCATAAAATGTAAACTGATTCAAAGACATTCTCAGCTGTGCACCAGCAGCTGGTTGAGTGTGTTTTTTCCCTAATTTCCCAGAAACAACAGTGATTAGGTGTGAACAAGCCTTTGTATCAATGTATTCAATACATTAATATACTTACCCTTTTTTTCAGGATCAGGTACAACCAACTAAATGTTTCCCTTTCAAAAGGTTTAATAGGTTAGTTATGTAATTTATAATGTAAATAAAATGCTTTATTACCCAGGCACACACAGATCAATTGTAAAATACATTATAGAAATAGTGTACATTGTTTCAAATATCATAAAAAAAAAAAAAAAAGTTTATTTCATCCAATCAATACCTTGATTTTCTCAGATTTCTAATGTATAATTGGCATGTTGTCATCTTACATCTTGTTTTCCATATCTTACTTTTAACCCTTTAACCCTTATACAAAGGATGCTCCACCAGAACTCTTTTACACCTTGTGCTGTTGTCCTTACCCAAGCATAGGGGGCTGTACCAGTTTCACACTCCTGAACAGTAGACAGCGAAGTAGGAAACGTCTACAAGAGAAAGAAGGAAGACCCAATGCTCATAGGTGCGTTCGACTTCATGCATCGCCGGCAGCCGTCGGCTGACGTGAAGCAGCCAATGGCATTCTCAGCTTCAAGACAGCCCTGTCGGCGCCACCGGCGCTGCATGAACTCGAACGCACCTCGTGTAATAACGCCAAAGTTGTTTACAATGCAGACGGCATGTAAAGTGAACTGTGTGACACCGTACATTTTATCTCTGGTTTTCAAGTTCAAGGCTCTGTTGGAAATCTAACAGCTTGCAAGGTTAGCATCATATGTCCTTGCCTTTTGCATCGTTGTACCCCGGATCCACTTTGTGTTTAGTGCTAGCTAGACCGTCCGTAGAGCTACGTGACGTATACGCGATGGCGGAGGTGTCTGTCTCCGGAGCTGGCTCCGATGTAAACACAGCTGTCAGTCTGACAGCGACAGCTATGGCATATTTACAAGACGAGGTAACATTGCTAACACTTAGACTCCAACAATACGACTAGAGCTATATATACTTTGACTACTGTTTTCGTTATAATCGCAAATGAATTGGTTTCATGCAAGCTAGCTAACGTTAGCTACTGTAGCGATTGACACTCTACTGAAATGAACTCGTCTCGACTAGGCTAGTACAGTATTGACAATGAGCTAGTTAGCGACTCTGGTTTCAAGGTTTAGAGCAATATAAAAGATATAGCACTGCAGTTAACCATATGATCCAGGACATTAATACCCACTGCGTCTTTGAAGTTAGCAGGCTAGCAGCCAAACTGTAATGTATCACCTACATTTTTAACAGCATCGTCACATTAATTTAGAATAGGATGCTTTAGCTATATTTCCGGGGGCCCAGTCATTTTACACTGATGCACCTGTATCCTGTTACAGATGAAGCCTGACGGAGATGGCATTTCTCCTCTCAATCTGGGCGATCTGGACTTGACTACGGACGAGTTCATCTTGGACGAAGTTGACAGTAGGTCTACGTCTTCTCTAACTATCTTTTTGATGGTCAGTGTTTTACACTGGTGTCGTGAACTTGTTGAGACTCGGACTCAAACCAATTGTTCTTTATGCCTTCCAGTTCACATCCAGGCCAATCTGGAAGATGACCTAGTGAAAGAAGCTCTGAAAACGGTAAGAGGTTTGCAATTACTTTATGGTTATGCAATCCTCAAGAGATTATTCATTTTCTAAATGAATACATTTAATGATTTTAATATGATTTGGCTGTGTTCCCAACATCTTTCCAGGGAGTTGATCTCAGGCAGTATTCTAAACAAGTTCAAGCTGAACTTCAGCGAATTGAACAGGCTTCCATCAAAGACTGTATCCTTCCTATGCAACAGTTTCAAAATAAGTCAGAAACGTGAGTAATGTTAATCATTCATTTGAAAGTTTTAGGGTATCTTACATGGATCATTCACACATATTCATAGTCCTTGACCAGTTGTTTGTCAGATATAAAGGAGAGTCAAAATATTGCTTCTCTGCACAACCAGATCACTGCCTGTGACTCTATACTGGAGGTGGGTAAATTATAGATATTTTCACTCTGGACCTCTCTGATGTCTGTTATATGTTCCATGCAGCAAATAATCAAATGTTCTATCTTTTATTCTGTCCTCCACCCTTAATGTCTCCATTAAACCTCCTCCTCTTGGCCTGTCTCCCCCCTCCTCTCTCCCCTTTTCTCCCTCTCCGTCCACCCTCTTCCTCCTCCCTCCCTCTTCTCTTCTTACCTACTCTCCCTCAACCCTCTCACCCATATCTCCCTCCCTTCTCCCTCCCTCTCTCTCTCCCTCTTCTTCTCTTTTCCCCCTGCTCCTCTCTCCCTCTCCTCTCCTTCCTTTCTCGCCCTCCTCTCTTTTGCTCTTCCTCCTCCTTCCCCCTCTTCTCCTTGTCCTCCTCTCCCCCCCCCATCTCTCTTCCTCCCCTCTCCCTCCTCTCCCCCCCATGTCCTTTCTTCTCTCCTCCCTCCTCTCCCTCCTTGATCCCCTTTTTCTCCCTCTTCCTACTCTTTCTTCTCCCCTCGTCATCTTCCTCTCCCCTCTCCTCTCCCCCCTCCTCCCTCCCACCCCCCCCCCCAGCGTATGGAGGGCATGCTGAGTGGTTTCCAGAGCGACCTGTCTTCCATCAGCAGTGAGATCCAGACGCTGCAGCAGCAGTCGGTCAGCATGAACCTGCGTCTGAGGAACAGGCAGGCCGTCCGCAGCCACCTCAGCCAGCTGGTGGACGAGCTGGTGGTGCCTGGGGCCATGATCTCGTGAGTGTGTGTGTGTTTGAGAGAGAGAGAGACAGAGATGGGGGGAAAAAGTGAGGGGGTTCAAGAGACATCGATGACACGGAAAACAAGCGGAGAGACATCCAGTGGTGTTGTTGATTTAGTCAAGGACTAGAATGCGCGTTGTTTGGGAGCGAGCGAGAGAGCGAGAGAGGGAGAGCGGGTGCGGATGGAGTTGACCGTGTTCCGTCACGCCGCAGGATCATCCTGGAGACGCCGGTGACGGAGCAGGAGTTCCTGGAGCAGCTCCACGAGCTCAACAACAAGATCAACTTCGCCAAGGAGCTCAGCTTCAGGGAGACTCTGGCCTGCTCTGACATCCAGGACATAGTGGACCGCCTGAAGATCAAGGTGAGAGAGGGAGGGGGAGGAAGAGGGGGTTAAGAGGGAGGGAGGGAGCGAGCGAGCGAGGGAAGAAGGAAGGAAGGAAGGAAGGAAGGAAGGAAGGAAGGAAGGAAGGAAGGAAGGAAGGAAGGAAGGAAAGAAAGAGACAGATAACAGAGGTAAGGCCCAGGCGTTAGTGGTGAGACTGTATTTGAAATAAGCACTTATCTGTTTATTACTCAGGCTGTCACCAAGATCCGAGAGTTCATTCTGCAGAAGATATATGCCTTTCGAAAGCCCATGACCAACTACCAGATACCCCAGAACACCCTTCTCAAGTACAGGTAGGTCCAAATGAGATGTATTTAACACATAAACAGATTATATTTTATTGAATCCTCTTTAATGGGCACTGTCCATGAAACACTTTCCCTTTGAAAGTCTTAACCACTTGAGCACCGCAAATCGGCTCATAAGTCAATTTCTGCACATCTTTTCTTCTTCCTTCCTATAGGTTCTTTTACCAGTTCCTCCTGGCCAATGAGAGGACTGTTGCTAAGGAGATCAGGGACGAGTACGTGGACACCATGAGCAAGATCTACTACAGCTACTTCAAGTCCTACAGCGGCAGGCTTCTCAAAGTACAGGTCCGTCCTTTACACCCTCTAGGCACCAGGGAGCGAAGAAGAGACATCACCTCAAAATTTATCTGTTTATGATGTTATTTAGTACTAAGACGTATCTCTCTCTCTTTCTCTCTGTCTCTCTCTGTCTCTCTCTGTCTCTCTCTGTCTTTCTCTCTCTCTCTCTCTCTCTCTCTCTCTCTCTCTCTCTCTCTCTCTCCCTCTCTCTCTCTCTGTGTTGACAGTATGAAGAAGTAGCAGACAAAGATGATTTGATGGGGGTGGAGGATACAGCCAAGAAAGATATCCTTTTATTAAACGAACGATACGTAAAGCATTTGGTGCACCCTATGACCTGAAGTCAGTCCCATCCCCACACACACACACTTACACGCACACACACACAGACATCCCTCCAGACAGTCCTTGACTGCTGCACCAGGTTTCTTCTCCAAGCCGTCTCTGAAGAGCAGGAACACCATCTTCACCCTCGGCCAGCGGGGGGCGGTGCTGAGCCCTGCCGAGCTGGAGGGACCCATCCTCATCCCTCACACCGCCCAGAGAGGAGACAGCAGGGTAGGATACACACACACACACACACACACACACACACTGCCCAGAGAGGAGACAGCAGGGTAGGATACACACACACACACACACACACACACACACACTGCCCAGAGAGGAAACAGCAGGGTAGGTTACACACACACACACATGAACACACGCACACACTGCCCAGAGAGGAAACAGCAGGGTAGGTTACACACACACACATGAATACACACACACACTGCCCAGAGAGGAAACAGCAGGGTAGGTTACACACACACACATGAACACACACACACACACTGCCCAGAGAGGAGACGGCAGGGTAGGAAACACACACACATGCCAAAGTAGTAGGCATGGTATAACACACACGCGTCACCTGGGGCCGTTGTCTCTCCAGTACCCGTACGAGACGCTGTTCCGCAGCCAGCACTACGCCCTCCTGGACAACGGCTGCAGGGAGTTCCTCTTCCTGTCTGACTTCTTCATGGTGACAGGAAACTCGGCCTTCGACCTGTTCAACAGCATCATGGGAAAGACCCTCAGCATGTTCCTGGTCAGAGGAGCACATTTAGGCTTTAGTCCCCAAATATAGATACATACCTTTAATTTTCTTTCTTCCTATGAAAATGACATGAAAATGGAAATGTTTTGTGTGTGTGTCTCTCTCTTCCCCCCCCCCCCCCTTCCCTCCCCCCTCTCCCCCCCTGTAGAAGAGCATGTCTACCTATGTGTCAGACTGCTATGACAGCATAGCTGTGTTCCTGTGTATCCACATCATCCTGCGCTTCAGAGCCATCACCGTCAAGAGGAACATCCCCGCCCTCGACAAGTCAGTCACCTCCTCCCACGACACACACACTTGACCCCCTTTCCCAACACACTTTCCCCTTTTCCCCTTCCCCTAATCCTCTACTCCCAACATATCTCTGTAAACCTGAACAAACACAGACACCTTTGAAGAGTATGTGGCATTTAGTGGAAGCAGTTTTGATCATGCTGTTTGAACCCTCTGCAACTTGTGCTTGTGTTTGTGTGTGGTTGTCCGTGTGTGTGTATGGTCCTGCACGTGTGTGTGTTTGTGTGGTTGTCCGTGTGTGGTTGTCCGTGTGGTGTGTTTGTGTGTATGGTCTTCCGTGTGTGTGTGTGTTGTTGCTAGGTACTGGGAGGCGGTTCTAGAGCTGCTGTGGCCCAGGTTTGAGCTCATCCTGGAGATGAACATCCAGAGCATCCGTAACACCGACCCCCAGAAACTAGGAGTACTGGACACCAGACCTCACTACGTACGTACACACACACACACAGAAAACCAAACACGTTGTTTTGATCATCATCAATGTTGTTGATCGTTAAAATGTGTGTGTCCCTAACGTGTGTGTGTGTCACTAACGTGTGTGTGTGTGTGTGTCACTAACGTGTGTGTGTGTGTGTCACTAACGTGTGTGTTGTGCTCTCAGATCACGCGGAGGTACGCAGAGTTCTCCTCAGCAATCGTCAGCATCAACCAGACTTTTCCCAACGAGAGGACACACACACTGCTGGGACAGCTGCAGGTACCACACACTCTACACACTGTTTACACTCTCTCTACACACTGTCTACACACTCTACACACACTCTACACTCTCTCTACACACTCTCTACACACTCTCTACACACTCTCTACACACTGTCTACACTCTCTCTACACACTGTCTACACACTCTACACACTGTTTACACTCTCTCTACACACTCTCTACACTCTCTCTACACTCTCTCTACACTCTCTCTACACACTCTCTACACACTCTCTACACACTCTCTACACACTGTCTACACTCTCTACACACTGTCTACACTTTCTCTACACACTCTCTACACACTGTCTACACTCTCTCTACACTCTCTCTACACACTCTCTACACTCTCTCTACACACTGTCTACACACTCTCTACACACTCTCTACACACTGTCTACACACTCTCTACACACTCTCTACACACTGTCTACACACTCTCTACACTTAGGCCTGTCGCACAATATATGCACAATCATTTTTGGTGACGCAATATACATACACACGCATCTACACACACTACACTGTCTACACACACTCTACACGGTCTACACACTACACTGTCGACACAAACACACACACTCATGTCTGTCAGGTCAAGTCCAATGTATTTCTATAGCACATACAGAAACAACCAGTGTTAGCCCAAGTTCTCTACAGTCAACGAGGGAAAAAAAGCTTGAATATAACTAGAACTTATCACAAGGACACATACACAGACGAATAGGATAATATTTTTGCACTTCCTCACCACAACAATGCATTACTACAGAAATGAAAGTAACACCTCCTAACTTTCTATTCCTGCATGATTCTATCTTTGTGTGATACAAAAATAGTCCCCCCAAAAACTCCCCCCGTGGTGTACCACAGACTCCGGGTAGAGATATGTGTGTGTGTACGTGGGAGGGGGGGGGGGGGGGGGGGGGGTTGGTTGTGTGCGCGGTTTTCCAGCTAAAGTGGAGCATGTGACTGAGATGACGTTGTTTGTCGTCTCAGGTTGAGGTGGAGAACTTTGTCCTGAAGATGGCAGCAGAGTTCCCCTCCCGGCGAGACCAGCTCATCTTCCTCATCAACAACTACGACATGTTGCTCAGCGTGCTCATGGTGAGAGGGCCCGAAGAACTACAACCGAGGCCTGCTCAGAACTACAAACAACAAAACACCGTTATTACACATATAGACGCCATTTAACAGAGTCAGAGAATTAAGGCTTGTTAGGTCAATCAAAGATCTGATATGTTCCATTTCCTACATTTCCCAGGAGCGAGCAGCGGATGACAGTAAGGAAGTGGAGGGTTTTCAGCAGCTGCTACTAGCCAGAACACAGGTAACCTTGCACTGGAATTTTGGGAAATGGAGTCTGGGTGGTCCCATCATGGTTGGAATCAAACTCACTAATGTATCAAACATGATGTCCTATTCTGTTCTCAAATCTAACTACAACACGGTCTCAGAGTAAATATTCATTGTAAGTCACATTTATATCCATTCATAGACTTCTCCGTTTCCTGCATTTAAACTTTCTTTTGCTCCCTCTCTCTCCCCTCCCTTCCTCTGTCCCTCTTCCTTCCCTCTCCTCCTCCCTCTCTTCCCTCCCTCTCCTCCCTCTCCTCCCTCTCCCCCCCCCCCACGCCCCATCACCAGGAGTTCATTGAGGAGATCCTGTCGCCTCCCTTCGGAGGGATGATCGCTTTTGTGAAGGAGAGCGAGGCTCTGATGGAGAAAGGCCAGCTGGACAGGCTGAAGAACGACGAAGGTGAGGAGGGTGGGGGACTAGGGGAGGAGGAGGAGGGAGAGGAGTGAGAAGTCCCAATACTCGACAACAAACCAAGACGTTGGACCGAACCAAAACAAACAACGGTAGAAGGACTTCCTGGGAGCACTGGGTGAAAAGGCTGTGACGTCAGGAACATGCAAACCCGATCAGGCTTCCTTCACCTCTGCATTTGTCTGTTTAACCGTTTGTCAGTTCCTCTCACACATTCTCCCACGCCTTCCTCTCTCTCCTGCCTCCCCCCCACCTCCCACATATGTGGGCTGGCGGTTTGATGTCTCATATTGGGGTCACACTCGAAACAGAAGGCAGGGGCTGGTGGTTTCCAGTGCGTCACCCCTGCCACGCAGTTCAGCAGGTCTGCGAACCGAAGGCCCACCATGCTCCGCTCACCGACCCAAAACAAAATAGCAGACGTTGCTCTTTTGTAGCCTCCACATCCGTCCACCCTGTCTGAATGTGACTACGTTCACCACAGCCCAACATGCGCTTTGGGGGGTTCAAATAGTGTATTGTGTAGCAGACCATTACCTTATGTTTTGACATGTTACTGCTCAGGTCCCAGTGTTGTTTGTTGGATTTAGTCGTGTTTTGTGTGTCGGTGAGTAACTGAGGCGTAACCCACTTTCCCGACTTGTTTCCCTCCCTGTTTCCCTCCCTCGTTCCCGCCAGCTCGTATCACCCAGCTCATCAGGGGTTTCTCCAGCACGTGGAAGCAGTCTGTGGAGGCTCTGAGCCAGGAGGTCATGAGGTCCTTCACCAACTTCAAGAACGGCACCAGCATCATCCAGGTACGGCTGTTCACCCGCTACTCTCTCTCTCTCGCTCAACTGCTCCTCTATCTCCTTCTACCCTATCTGTCTTCCCCTCTGTCCTCTCTATCTGTCTCTTTCAGGGAAGAAAGGCTCTCATCCATAAATCCAGTTATTGAAAAAAGAGATCAACGCATCCTTGAGCCTCTATCTAAAGACAATTTTCTACCCCTATAACAATCGGGGACAGGAAAAAACAATAACTTTTTTTTATTTCATTGAATCTCAAACAATATCATCTTCATAAGTCTTCTTCTCTGCTCTCTCTGCTTGTGCTTCCCGCCTCTAACGGTGCTTACCTGCCGGGCCTCCAGGGGGCGCTTACCCAGTTGATCCAGTACTACCACGGCTTCCACAAGGTGCTGTCCCAACCCGCCTTCCGCAGCCTGGCGGCGCGCTCCGAGCTCATCAACCTGCACCACCTCATGGTGGAGGTGAAAAAGCACAAGCCCAACTTCTAACCTCGTAGCTTTTCAAAGCGTCTCGCTTCCGGAACTGTCCGGACAGAAGTTCTTTCAAACAGGGTCTGGGCTGTTCTCTCTGGAGTGTAAAGTCTGTTTGTGGGGCCGGGTTAGGAAATGGAGAATCCTCTCATTCAGTTGGGTCTGGGTGGGTCGAGATCCAGACCCTCTCGTGTGGGTTGAGATCCAGACCCTCTCGTGTGGGTCGAGATCCAGACCCTCTCGTGTGGGTTGAGATCCAGACCCTCTCGTGTGGGTTGAGATCCAGACCCTCTCGTGTGGGTTGAGATCCAGACCCTCTCGTGTGTCTTGCGTGGGGGTTGGAGAAGCAGGAGTGGACAGGCAGACAGGGGAGCCAAGTGGTGTGTGTGAAGTACGCCTCCATTCTTGAAGGAGCCATCGCTGGCAATGTTGCATTCATGTCATGTGCAGGGGTATGTATGTTTTCGGTTGAGGTGTGATACATGCACACACATAGTTGGTGAAACGCACGGGGGGACACACGTACGCACTCACACACGGAACAAACGCATTGAAACACCCGTACACAGTCTGGAAAAACATACACAGAAAAACACCCGTACACACTCAAACGTCAAAAAACACTCGCTCAAACACAGAAACATACATACAAATACTCATAAGAAACATACTCAAATACACTTGCTAAAACACACGACGCGCCTACTGGTTTACTGGGATATAGACTGGAATTTTGCTGTTTACTGTATGCCTGTTCACTGTGTATCCTGTCCACGCTCTGTACATTGCTGCTCTGTTATGAACACAGTCCAGTTATTAAGTGAGACTGATGTAGTCATTGGGTATTAACTAACATGTATCACACATCCTTGCCTGTACGATAATGCATTTCTTTATTGAATGAAATTAAATACATAAATAATTAGAACATTTTTGTAATCAAACTCTTGATTGAGATAATTAGCTGTGGATTCAGGTTTTTTACAATCACGGACCAACGGCACTCATGATCAACAGAATTGTGTCAAGACAAATATCATGAAAGTAAAGTGCATTTGAGAAACACAACAAGAAAACATTACAACACATTACAGTTGCACCACAGCTGTCCAAAAGCAACGTCTGATTGAATGGATGAGTAAAGAGAAATGAGGGCCTGCGGATGTCTAGGTTGTCCTATGTGCACGCTTCCTTCACCGACAAGTGGTCACTTGCATGCAGCATCATACCTTCTCTGGGCTGCTGGCGGTGGATTCTGCTCAGATGATCCACATGTTGGTTTATCCACAAGAGTACTGCTAAGACAAGGGACTTTTGTTCATTTGTTTAGGTTCAGCCAGTGCATCTTTGCTTTTTGTTTCGTGTTTTTAACTAACCATTTAGTGCCAATTTTCTTGAAATAAACTTCACCAGAACACTAAAAGAATCGAAAATTACACTGTACTCATATCAGTTCAGTTTAGAGGCATAACATGAAGCCACACAAACACCTAACAATTCAAAACCTTACTTATGATGTGCTAACCTTAACTGAACACCCAGGCTTAACTATTCAACCAAGTCTGACCTTAGCTGAAGGCCTGACTGCACTAGGGTGACTGTTGCTAGGGTGACAGTCAGAGGAGGACAATGAGACAACTTAACAGAAGAGCAATGCCCAGAGAGGAGGGTCTGTTCATTCTGCCTTCACCTGAACAGAGAGACAAGCACAGAACACACCTACGTTCACAACAGGAAGTGCAGTCCGATACAATATCACCTTTTCCATCTCATTATCTCATGTGGCTTTGAGACCTTCCTATGCATGTGATACATATATAGCGTTCTGTTACGTTTTGAGGTCATATTCGACTTCCAAGCTGAGAGGATGTCTTACCGACAGGGTCACCTTGTCTTGTCTCTATCCGAGGGACTTCCTGGATCTTCGGGACCTCTGTTGGAAGGGAAGGTTTCACATGTTAGCATCCGTCATTTATATATTTCCAGTTTTTTTTAAGGCAGAGTCAGGTGTGGTGTGCATTTGAGAGCATTTAAACATGCCTTATGACGAGTGTGTTACTGCAGAAAGCTACTAAAGTTCATTACATTCTAGATGGGACAAATTCCAATCCTGCTCTGTATTGTCAGTTGTAGAGGTGTAGGTTTAGGTATGGACAGCACAGGAACATATCCCAATGTCAAAAGACCATTGAAACATCCCCACCAATAATTGGCAGCAGAGCTGGGATAATTCAAGTAATGTTCGCATACCAGGGTGATAGAAATGTGTCAACACCAGTATTTAAACCAATCCTATGCTCCCTAGTCACAGGGAAAGTTCCAGAATGTTTGAAATCCAAAGAACCCCCTGTGAGCTGGTGAGTTCCAGCCTTCTTACCGTTCACGGTGACTTTCAGCGTGCTCACCGCCAGCCCCTGGGCATCCAGGACCCTGTAGGTTCCCTCGTCCTCCCTCCGTAGCCCCCTGAGGACCAGGTCACCTCCTTCCTGCTCCTCTAGGCGCTCCTCCAAGCGTTCCTCCCCCCTCACCCACATTTCCTCCCAGCTGGAGGTGTTCCCTCTCTGGGCCACCACCCTTGCTGACTTGGGGGTGTGGAGCTTCAAGAGCAGGTTGTCTCCCAACCTCAGGGACTGCTTTAACTTGTGGTCTGGAGATGTGTACATGGGGAGGTTAGAAGAGGTAAGCCTACATGGAAAACTGTTTTGATGGACACTCCATCCCTCCATTCATCCCTCTCCCACCCTTGATTTGTCCCGACCTTTCTCCCTCTTCTTCCCTCCCGTACAGTGGTCTTCACATTCTAAACCCCCCTCCTCCCCCCTCTCCCTCGTCCTGATCAACCACTGTAATTGACGAGAATGATAATTAAGGCCCTGAATATTAAACCCAAAAATGCGGTTAAAAAATAAGCAGCACGTTATGTATTTACCGTGGACAACGAGTCGGACCCTTTGTATGAAGATCCTCTGTTTCATCACCACCACATAGCTCTCGTAGAGCCCCACATCTCCGTGCTGCACGTCATTCAGGATCAAAGAGCAGTCACCTTGGTCCAGCTTGTCTTCGGGCACCACCAACCGCCCTTTAAACTCGCTGGCCTCCCACCGCTGCGTCCCCCGCTGTTCAAACACTGTACTGGCGGGAGTTTGCCACTGGATGTGACAGATCGGGTTGTTGATAACGTTAAGCTCGGACTTCCAGCTGCAGGGAAGCACCGCCTGGCTGCCCACGGTGGAGACGATGGGCACGGGATCCGGGGAAGAGGAGGCTGGAGAGGCGGAACAAAAGGAGGGCTAGGTTCAGTGAGACGTTTTTATCTATTCATTTTAGGCTCTAAATTAAGTGCTGACAGAGTATCCCACTTTGTAACATTGTGTGCCTTTCTAAAATAAAGGTTTCATCTTGAATCATTATAGTGGTCAGACAGACGACCACTTCCAAACAATCCATTATACGAATCCTACTTTTTTGTATCAAATGTTTTGTCTTTTTACTTGGCGTTGGTTCTACGGTTGTAAAGGTACCATACAACCTAGTAGGCCTATTCTATAACACCTGGGTGGTAGGGCTATACTGACCAACACAGCTGACAACCAGAAGACAAAGGTGCTGGATAGGCCTACATCTAAAAACAAACAAACAGGAGAGTTAAACATCACGATACATGAGATCAAACTATCACTTTCCTTTGTGGGTCTAATATAGGCCAAATTATACAAACATAAGCTATCTTCACATGATCATTCATTCTATGTTGGTTAAATAACGTGGTTGGGTAATGTCTGGGTTCTCGTGACGAAATCGGTGTCTAGTGTAGCCTTTCAAGTTTCGTTTCTCCGAATGCGACTCAGCGCTGCACTCGAGAATCGACGCTTAAATTGTTATAAGCTATCGCACATTCCATATTATGGGCTCTAAACCTAACGTGAACCCAGAGCAACATCACACACCCAAAAAAGTTTTGGCAAGTAGGCTATAGCTATTTTTAAGATGTAAAATTCCACTAAATAAAGCGTTAAGTAAAAAAAAAATCGTTATCAAAATATCGAAATGGTAAACAATCTTTATGAAAATATGTAGCGTTAAATTAAAGAAAAAGTCAACATATATATTTACGATTTATAAAATGTACAGGCATACCTTAGCGCACTTTGTTTCACTCAATAGCCTACCTCCACACATTTTTACCTGGATAGATATAGGTGTAGTTTCCCACACATTGCCATTGTCTCAGATTGGAGTTGGTTGGGTTAGGCTATCTCTCCTCCGCAAACCGGTCAAGTCTGCAGTCAGAACTGCGCTGGCAAGTTGGTACTATGCCGGTGTGCCAATCTAGAGTCATGCATCGGGTGATACAACACCGGTCCAGAATGACTGAAACGAAACTTAGGCTAAATTCTTCAGAAATACTTAGCCTAACTCTCGTTTTCATTTTCATGTCGAAACTCAAGAGCTATTTGAAATGTCAGTACCATGTTAAAACCACAAGCTGTGAGTAAACGATGGTCATTAAAAGTAAGCCTACATTGCAACTCTGTCATCAACTATGCATCATTCACTTAATTAAAGCCCTTTGCTTTGAGCTTGCCCCCCAGTCTCACCTCAGGGTCTCACACAGTATGGGTGTACTTGTTTACATGCTCATTTCTTTGTGTAAGTATGCAGATTCCTATTACTACCAGTAGATGTTTATGAACATACATTGATTGATTAAATGCATTATTGTCATGCATTCACACGCAAATACACACTCTTCACACACTTACACACACAAACACAACAGACAGCTTTGCTGGTGTTCTTTCAGTCTGTGTGACAGAGCTGTCTTGCTTCCCAGGTGCTGTCAGGCTCCACGTGTCGTTGTCAACATCCATCCCTGTCCATCCAGCCAAGGAGGGTCAGAATGTGAGTCTGCCCTGCAACCTGACCCTCCGCTCTGACACAGCCTGGTATCTCCTCCGCTCAGAGGAACTGCAGCTCGTGATGGCTGGCGAAAAGTTATCCAGGTTAGACAATGCGAGCAGTGCTATTTACAATAAAGACCCAGAGCGCTTCAAAGCAGTGAAGGATTCGTCTGGATTGATCAGTATTGAGATCATCTCGCTGAGAGAGACCGACCTTGGATACTACTTCTGTGCTGGCCGCTCTCATGATGGAAGTATGGTATTCGGAAAGGGAATTTGTCTGGTGTTTGAGGGTAAGTTCCTAGTCCCTATTTACAGTAAGTAACCAATTAAAGAACCAACTGTCTAAATTACAGTTTTTCACAATTGCTAATATACTAAACCACATTCTCTGAACAAGATTATCAGTGGCCTATACCCATGTGTCGAGTCAGTCAATATTTGAGCCAAACTCTAAATACATTCTCACTCACTAAAAACACTTTGCACTGTGATGCACTTTGGTTGCAAAATGGTAAGCTCAGGAGGCAAACAGTAAACACAACTTCAACACTGTTGTCATCTTTACAGTTTTTTCCGATTGCTTAAGCACAATTTTGAAAACAGGGCTCACTTTGTCAAAACACAACACACGGTTCACACAACCAGACACACAAGTAACAGAATACCTCCAATCTTTTGCAAAATGAAACATTTCATTCAAAACTATACAATCATGTATATAAACCCAATTCTGTCACCATATGCCACACACATGGTTCATAAAGTTGGAGAAAAATTGATATAATATCAAAACATATTTCAAATCAAATACTGTAGTAGGCTACATGCTGTAAACACAGCAAATACATTTGTGGAGACAAAAGAAAGCATACAGCAAATGAAATCCAGTACATTGTTTCAATCATGGACTGCAGTGAATGTGTACAAAAAAGTAGTAATGTAGTGTACATACTAGGCTACATTTTACTGTATTGTACTGGAGACAGTAGAGAAAAGTAGTTTTCACCTGTGCTCTTGTCAAAAATGTCCTTTTTACTGTTGCAATACTGTTGCAACAGTATATCTCCTGAGGTTGGGCTGAACTCTCTGTCCAGCCTCTCTCAATGTTGCCCCATGGTTCACAACATGGTCAACCAATGCTGCTCGAATTTCATAATATACTGTCAATTTGGCCCTCTTCTTCCACAACCTCCAGGTCTACCTCCCCCTCTCCCTACCACTCTTCCTCCATGGGCTCCCCCTCTCATCCTCACTCTCCCTCTCTATAAAATCTTGTTTGATAGTTATAAAAGAATGACGCTACACGTTACACATTCAATTGCTTTACAGTTTTTTTCCAAGGTACCTTTCAGGTACAACAAATGTAGCCAACCAGCCCATTTCAGGTCCTGGTATTACCTTATCCTAACAGTAGATGGCACTTATGCTCAACTCACGTAACAGCAAATACCAAGATACTACACTCTCCCTCTTCCTGCAACATTTGATTTGATGAGGACAAGTACACTGACCTGTTGCCTTTTTGTAGTGCTCACACTTTATTTGTCTGTTTACAATTCAGCACTTTAGTGCTTGTACACCTGAGGCCCGTGTTTGATCCATCCGTTCACATGTGTGGCATTTTACAAGGCAGTGTCTTGAAAAGGCAATTACTGTAAGTGACATAATCTTATATTTCTGTGTCTAATGTAGAAAAGTGTGTTTCGTGATTTGCAAAACACAGTGTGAAATATTTTGCAAATAGTGTGAGGCTGAGAATGTGCTTATAGTTGTGCAGATCTGGGCTGCTGTTTTGCTCCTTGAGTGTCAGGTTTCACTAACTGTGTGTTATTTGACATTTTTGTGTTGAAGCAATCGGAAAATTGTCCCGCTTTGTCCTTGACTGTAAACACAATGACTGATTCTGCATGCGCAAGGTGTCTTTAAAGACATGAACATACAATGCTATGCTTTGAACATGTGGCAGTGTGTGTTACAAGTACTGACTGTTTTGAGTTTTGTATCTAGAGTTTTGAAAAAGGACATCAAGGTTCTGAAATTTGTGTCAAAGTGATTGTAAAAAACTGTAAAGACATACCATACTGTATTACTTAAAGTACTTACAGTATGCAATTCATTCACAGTACTACAGTAAGTAATGACTGTTATACTTTCTTTATTGTGAAATGTGTTCACTGCAGTATGTACAATCAACATATTTTTTCTGTAACTACATGCCCTGCATCAATTTTTTGTGTTGTGTTTAATGATTGCTCCATAGTGTTTTTATATTGATTTGCTGTGTTCATGATATGAAAGTTTGATTTTTAGCACAGGTTGAATGGTTTAGGGGCGAGAGTTTGATTGTGCCAGAAGAGTCAGAGGTTTTGGAAATGTAGTTTGGAAGATTTGGTTTTGTGTTTACAGTTTTGAGAAAATGGGTGACCGTTTCAAAAAATGTGTTTTAGCAATTGTGAAAAACTGTAAGTAAACGCTCAACTGAATGTTGTGTGTTCCATGTTTTATCTGACTGTTGTGTGTCCTGTCTTCTGACTGTGTTCTAGCTTACTGTTGAGTGTTCTGAGTTCTGACTGTTGTGTGTTCTAGCTGACTGTTGTGTGTCCTGTGTTCTGACTGTTGTGTGTTATAGCTGACTGTGGTGTGTTCTGTAGTCTGACTGTTGTGTATTGTGTCCGTTGTGTCCTATCTGACTATTGTGCGTTGTGACTGTTGTGCGTTCTGTGTTCTGACTGTTGTGCGTTCTGTGTTCCAGCCCATGAGGGAGCAGGGCACAGGGAGTCCCCTCCATGCTGGGTCCTTACGGCCTGTGTCGCCCCCGCCTCAGCCCTGCTCTCAGGCCTCGCTGTCTGGGTACTCTGTTTCCAGAAAGGTGGGTGCTCCCCTCCGCCTACAACCCTTTTAAAGGGCTGCTTTACTTAGAAATGACTTAACAGGCCACAGTTCTTTCAGAAACATGCCAATGATGGTTTAATGTCTTTATAATTAGAGTCTACAAACATCTTGTGTGTCTATTGTTTCAATTTAATCAATCAATCAATGAACAAATCATGATCAATATGTTATCATATGCCTCACCACTTCACAGTCTACATATGCACCAGTAAATGGCGATGTGGTGTCATTTTTCTGAGCTCTTCCTGAGTTCTGAGTTCTTGGTAGCTTTAAGAATTATACAGATTCAAGTAGAAAGCAATCATTGTTTTCCAGCTCCTGCTTGTAGTTCTGTAGTTCATTATGTAGCCTCATTACTTAACAGCTGAAAACAGGAAGTGATTTCAAAATGTTCCTACCACTTGCAACACATTTTCCCATTAATTCCTACAATTAGTTGATCAAAGGCACTTTTGTAAGCATGCTTAACAAGAGGCAACAACAAATGATTTAGACAACAACATTCTCCTCGACTGACCTCTACCCATCCCAGGTAGAGGTTATTTACTCTACCCATCCGGTAAACAAACTTATTTTAAATATTGTAATCGAACTAGGCTGGCAGAGATACTGTATGCTACTGTATATGATATATAATGTCATAATAATGTTTTAGTTCAAGGGATGGAAAGCTGTCAAAAGCTCTACCCCTGAGCTACGCCCACCCCCTGAATTACCCTGGTTCCCCAACATGGTTACACCTGCTGCAGCAGCAGGCCATAAGGCCGCAGGGCTCCCTCGATGATGGCTCTCTCCTGGATGGCCGTGGATCCTTCCGGCACGTAGACCAGCCAGTAGTTCTCCCTCTGACACTTCTGACGCTGCTCCGGGTTAATCCGGTTCTGCAGAACCACCTTGTACACCTTGTTGTCCTCTCTGGACCGGAAGGTTTTGGAGAACTTCTCAGCGATCTTGACGTCTGGTGTGGAATAAACTCCTCTCCCCAGGGTGGACCCGGCCGTCGACAACTCCCCGGGACCTCCATCGTCAACTTTGTCACCTTTGGCTTTCTTTTTGGTGAAGATGATGCCGAGGGAGCCGTCCATGGCGGAGCCGTGGTAGGAGACAGGCCATGCCTCGTCCCCGGTCCCCAGCCAGGCGTCCCCGTCTGGGTACTTCTTCAGAACCTTGATGGCGGCCCGGAACCATCCGCAGGGCCGGAGGTACGGTTCCTTCCCCCGGGTGAACACCGTCTCTCCGTCCTTCACGTTGGTGAAGTCGTAGTTCCACCCGGGGTCGAAGAACTCCTGGGCGTTGACGTAGACCGTGGGTCTGTTCGTCGGGGCGGAGTCCGACTCGGGGAGGGCCAGGGTGGTGGTGGTGCTCATGTCCTGCAGGGAGAGAGTCCCCAGGCTGGGATACTCCAGCGCCTGCAGACCCTCCTGTGTGTAGAACTCCTTGAGAGCCACGACGTTGACAAAGTCCTGGGGTGTGAGCGTGTGGGCCGCTCCGGCCGCCAGCTGCACGTTGCAGCCGGAGACAGCGGACAGAGCCTCCAGGAGCTGAGCCTGGCTGGGCATGGTGAGGCCACGGAGCTGAGGGGAACTCTTGGAGGACGGGACTCACCGATCCGCCTGCTGCTGTGGTGCTGTCTGCATGGAAGAGACGACCAAATGGGGTGGACGCCGGCGCGACGGAGAGAGAAAGAAAGAAAGAGAACTCCGTTCGCACCGAGGAGTTGTTGTTTGTCTGACTTACTTTCTCTTCCGTCCTTTGTAGAAATCATATGAGCGCAAGGTGAAAGTGAAAGTGTACAACTAAATGCAGCCAAACTCGTCTCGGTGTGGTCCCTTTAAGACAGGGTGGAAGGTTGTCTGTGTGTGGTTGTTTAGCAGCCACTGTTGGAATGTGTCTCTGGCTGGCCTGATACCATAACAGACATCTGCTCTCTACACATTTCCGTAGGCAGATCCATTTACTTGTGCAGTGGCTGTTTGAAGGGGGACACAAGTCTAAAGGTAGAAAGTCTCTGTTAATGCTTAAAGTCATTACAGTTAAACTGATACCAACTGGACGGGTGACTGGTGACTAAAGTGGTGTGTGTTCGAACGAATGGGTGAAACAGATTTCCTTTTCAACCCATTCCCGCTGATCTGATTGGTTTATATTTCTTTCTTTACAGGAAATGGGCTTGCACTATGCTAGCCTAAAGCACACAGCCAAGCCCCGCCCCCCAACTCAAGGGAAGTTCCCATTGGAGGGAGATGTGACATACTCAATAGTGGGTTGCCATGTCAACTCAAGCACTTAATGATGTCTTATATTATGTTATAGTATAGTAATATTACATACTGTACAAAGCACTGTCACATATTTGTCTATAGTACCCAATAGCTTTATTTCTGTTTTGTAAAGTTTTCTCACACAGGACAGGACAGAATTCTCTACATAAAGGGCAGTAGATCGTTCTTTTCTCATCAACTTTTTATTGCTGTAGGTAAACGAACCAGTTAATCACACATGCACACACATGCTCTTCACTCAGTTGCACAGTCGATGTACTTTTTAAGCTACGTTCTCTCATCCCAGTTTCGTTTTGACTGGAATAACTACGATCTCTCTTTGCTTTTCTGTGGGCGCATCGTCTTATGCAGTGAAGACTGAAACTGCCCTCTTCAACTGAGTTGATCCCGCTTAGCTCAGACTCTTCTGCATATAGCATTTAAAGGTTGATCCAAAAATAGTTTGACTTCAAATGCTTCTTAATAAATCTTAAAGCTGCAAATACAGAATCTGTCAATTATTCCGAATGACTATAGACAGTCCCTCCTCTTCATGAGCTGCAACTGTAGTGATGTTGACACGTTGATGTTAATGAAGTTAATACTGCCATTTGATTGGTCTTGTAGAAGAGGGGAGGTGGTTCTATTTGGAGGTCAGGTGATCAGGGTGGTGTTGGTGCTGAGGGGGTCAGCTGACCAGGGTGGTGTTGAGGGTCAGGTGACCAGCGTGGCGAGGGTCAGGTGAAGACAGCAGAGTAGATGACGTGGTTGTGCAGGTCGGTCGTAGCTCTCGGTCTTTCCAGGTCCTTCCAGTTCTGACGACCCAGAGAGGCATAGTGGAGATCCTCCACTTCCTCCATATGAGGAGAAGCCTGAGACACACACACACACATATATACACTTACACACACACACAGACGCATGTATGCACGCACATACACAGACGCAGACGCACAAACAAACACCGGCCCATGCATAACAGACACACACGCACACACAAAAACGGCACACTCAAACGCACACACATGTAATCACACATACAACACGCAGACACGGTATTAACAAACTGTCCCAGTGATATGTTTCCACGTTGGTAAACACCTGCAGTGCGTGAGGTCCAGCCGTCCTCACCCTCTCTGTGCCCCCGTCTGCCAGCTCCCAGTCTGGAACACAAAGAAGAGGCGGCCTTCAGGGGGCGCTCTCGTCCTACATCGCTTCACATCTGGGTCTCACCTGGGTTCAAACCCAACGTTTCCTTTCGTATGCCTGCCACTGTATGAATGTGTGTGTGTGTATATGTGTACGTGTGTGTGTGTATATGTATGTGTATATGTGTGTGTGTGTGTGTATATGTATGTGTATGTGTGTGTGTGTATATGTATGTGTGTGTGTATGTATGTATGTGTGTGTGTATATGTATGTGTGTATGTATGTGTGTGGGTGTATATGTACGTGTGTGTGTATGTGTGTGGGTGTATATGTATGTGTGTGTGTATGTGTGTGTGTGTCACGTTGTGTCTATGTAAGGTCCTGTACCTGTACTTGACGGTCCCCGGTGTTGAAGCTCAGTATCTTCCTGTCTGTGCTGTGACCCTGAATACAACAAATATACAGTTCAAACAAAAAATATATGAGAAACGTGTTACACAATACTGCACCTGCATGTTTCAAAAGGCGTCTTGGCAAGTATATTAGGCCGGTGCCAGTCAGCAAGTTGATTGTGAGATGATGTGTCTACCTGGGTTTGTGTACTTCCTCTTCCTCCTGCACTTCATGTTGACAGTCAGAAGACACATCAGAGAGGCTAACAGGGCAGCCACGCCCAGACCAATCACTGCTGCCACCACAGAGCCTTGTGTGAAAACGTAAGCATGTGTAGCAAGTATTCATGTAGAATGAATGGTAAAAAAAAACACACAACTAGTTCACTCCCAAATGTTCTCTGAATCTCCATGGTTACAGTAACCTCACCGTTGTCAAACTTTGCTTCTATGTCCTCCTCCTCAATAGTATCTGGAGAGAGGAGTACCATAGAACAAAAAGATTATTAGTGTTATTTAGAAGTAGTTAGTTTCAGACTAAGTTTTGTGTGGGAACCATTTGTGTGGGTGGTGTTGGATTGTAGGGTACACCTGTGTTCAGTACAACCGTGGTGGATGTCTGGGTGCTGGAGTTATCTGGGTCTGTTTATGCCAACCAAAACATAAAACAAAGCCAAGTCACAGGAATACTTCTGACATCTGACACCCCCCCCCACCCCACACACAAACACACAACTACACAAACTCGCACTTGCTCTCCCTCTTTCCCTCCCTCCCTCCCTCCCTCCCTCCCTCCCTCCCTCCCTCCCTCCCTCCCTCCCTCCCTCCCTCCCTCCCTCCCTCCCTCCCTCCCTCCCTCCCTCCCTCCCTCCCTCCCTCCCTCCCTCCACCTGGCAGCACGGTGACTCTCCCAGCCGTCTCAGTGTTGCACAGATACTCTCCAGCGTCCCCTGGCTGCAGGTCGGCAATCTGCAGCTCGTCGCGGTCGTAGGAGAACCTGTTCCCCGGGTCGGCCCTCTCCTCCCTCACCTCCCCGTTCTTGTAGCGCGTGGCGAGGGGCTGCCGTTTCGCCTGGCCCTCACCCCTGAAGAACCACCTCTGCTTGGGCTTAGCAGAACCACGGCAGGGCAGGACCAGAATCCGGCCTGCTGACACTGAGAACACCTGGCCTGGACGCACGCACGCACACACACACACGTGTACATGTACACAGACACGTGTGAAGGGGGTTAAATATTGTCCCAACAACCAAAAAGAATTCCTCTATGGTTTAAAGGAAGATGGGAAACTGAACAGTGTATTTGCATGAACCAAATAATGCCAATACCAATAGAATTCCAGGTATTTGACTCTATGGGTTAAATCAGAGCAAGAATGGTCAAAGTATGGTTAAATGAAATACGCATTTAATAACATTGCAAATGAATGAAATCAATGACAAGGCAAACATGTTACAAAATGAAAGCTTTAAATCCTACCTACTCTACCATGATCATTGTAAATCAGAGAGAGAGAAATAAGTGAGCAAGGAGTAGGACAGTAGGACAAGGGAGAACTGAGGAGAATGTCTCAGGAGATGAAGAATCCACAGAACAATGAATTACAATTCCCTTTATACACAAGAACAACCAATCAGACCAAATCTTGAATGGGGTGTGAGAGCCATCAAGTTGAGACCGTCCAGGAACTCCATACTTTAGCATATGAGAGGTGGGGGTAGGTTTGACCCCCAGCCTTTCACGTGCATATGCATACAGATGGAGAGGCACGCGCATGCACACACCCAAACACACGCAGACACCCAAAAACACACAGCAGTGCATAAAAACATATTTCAGATAAACCTTGCCCCTTTGACCTCTGCTCAGCGTCCTACCTGAAAGCACCTGGACGTGGGCGACCAGACGATCGTTGCAGCGGAACTCGCCGGAGTCTGCCTCCTCCAGGTCCCTGATGAACAGCGAGCCGTCGGGGAGCAGGGCGTACTTTGGACGCTCCGGTTCGGGCGTCGCATCGCCGCGCTGGCGGCCGATGACGCCCTGGACCTGGTGAGTCCAAACAGCGTTGCCGGGGCGACCACAGGGCAGGGAGAGGTGGTGGTCTTCTGGCACAGACACTCTCCTGACTACAGGGGTGTGTGCGTGGGGTGTGGGTGTGGGGCGTAGGGGGACAAGGGGAAAGAAGGAGCCAATGTGAGGAACAAAGGGAACATGGAGGCCGAGGGGAGGGGGTGCAAGGGGGGTAAGAGAGGGACAGAGGGAGGGGTTATAGGTGGGGTGGCAGAAAATAGTCAATCCTGTTCTTCTATGTGACGTTACATACAACACATAAACAACACAACAAGATAATGACCACACAAAGGCTTCTAAAAAAGATACACCCAGAAAACGAGTTCAGGGCGTCTTCAAACTCATCACTTGGCGAGGGGCACTAAAGAGGAGCAGGCCTGGGCGGTCTGGAGGGTCTCACGGGCGGGTGTTCCATCACAGCAGGACAGTCACCAATGCCAGACTCCACGAGGCTGCCACAAGAGTGCTACTCACAGCCTGCTGAGGGCTCTGGATTTAGCTCCGGCTTCCTGTGTCGTCCTGCCATTCCTCTTTATCTCACGGAAACACAGCGTCCCTCTCTCTCAGACTCAAACACAACCCCACCACACGCTGCTGTCACGGAGGTCATAGTGGACTGGCAACATTTACATTTCCAGTCATTTAGCAGGTGCTTTTTTTTCCCAGATAAAGATACAAATATTGCTTGATGATTAATGTCTCACAGTAAATTTGTGGAAAGGGTCAGGGTTATGATTAAGTTCTTCATGGATTTCAGACTTCAGTTAGTTGAACCCCGTCATTTCACGAGAGCTGTGTACAGCTACAGGACCCCACGATACAGTATGATTGTGTCCCTGTGCCTCTGTCATCAAGCACCCAGGACCCTATACTGCTGGTCTGAGCCAGAAGTGAATCCAGCATAGCTGGAACACACATTTACATTACATTTAGTCATTTAGTAGACACTCTTATCCAGAGAGATTTACAGTAGCACAGGGACATTCCCCTCGAGACAAGTAGGGTGAAGTGTCTTGCCCAAGGATACATCGTCATTTGGCACATCCGGGAATCGAACCAACAACCTTATGATTAATTGTCCGACTCCCTAACCGCTCAGCCATCTGATCCCACACCAGGATACTGCTAATGTATGATATCATCTGAAACATTCTGAATGAAATCTCTCCTTGCTTTATTGCATAGTTGACATCAACTAAAACTATGTGAGGGAAAATTATGAAAATAGCCTTCATTATTGTCTTACATAATCAGATGGAAATGGTCACACTTGATTTTATAGATGCTTTGCACCTTGGAGGTCAACATTTGTAATTTATTAGACCACTACTCTTTCTCTAA
Organism: Hypomesus transpacificus; assembly: GCF_021917145.1. Lineage (NCBI taxonomy): Eukaryota > Metazoa > Chordata > Actinopteri > Osmeriformes > Osmeridae > Hypomesus > Hypomesus transpacificus. Next base: position 1,704,095 of record NC_061063.1, read on the forward strand.
AAACAATGAAGTATACAACATCAACAAAGCATCTTACTGTAAAAGGTACTTCTGTCGTAAAATGTCATGACACTGTCAGACATGTCATGTAAATGTTGAAAAGTGATGGGATATTTTATATTAGTAACTCCAATCAGACTATCTTACCTGAGGAAGTTTCAGCTGAGGTAAAGGAGGTCATGACAAGACACAACCAAACGATGACAGAGCCTGACATGTCCACCAGGCACTGGGTTGAAGTTTGTAACTGTAACTGGAGGAAAACAGGGAAGCTGTACTGTGTGGAGGCTGTTGCCACCCTTTCTGCACACACACAAACACACCCACACACACGCACAAAAGCACACACTAAGATACAAAATGATGGACACAGCTGCATGCTACAGAAGTACTGAAGTGTGTCTACACTACCGTTCAAAAGTTTGGGGTCACCCAGACAATTTCGTGTTTTCCATGAAAATTCACACTTTTATTTTTCAAATAACTTTCTAAATGAATAGAAAATATAGTCAAGACATTTACAAGGTTAAATATTATTGTTAGAAATAATTATTTTTATTTGAAATATACATTTTGTTCTTCAAACTTTGCTTTCGTCAAATAATACTCCATTTGTAGCAATTACAACATTGCAGACCTTTGGCATTCTAATTCTAATCCTTCTAATCATCCATTAGTCTTCTAAAGGCAATTAGCAAACACAATGTACCATTCAAACATTGGAGTACAGTTTTTTTTATTCGCTTTGGTACTATTTTTACAAGTATGTGGTAAAACCTCACAACTGTTTGTACAAAACTCAAAGCAGATCATCAAAAAGTCAGTTTTTTCAAACATGTAATCACATGTTCAATTGACTAAGTACAATGCACAAAATACACAAACACTTTTTCATATGAAGTAATTGTCTTTCACAATGCAATGCTCACGATACTTTTGATATGCTTCTCATGTAATTTGCGTAAATACATTTGACCAACACTTAATCCAACAGATCTTAATGGTTAATCACTGAAACGTTTGGTAAACCTATATATTTTCATTTCAGCAATAAACAGTATATCGATTTTGAGAACTAAAGAAATAAAATGTGTTTTTGTACGAACATATAAATTACTGTAACCAAACCACACAATAACGAGTAAACCAACGAATACTCGTTATTGCTACTTGATTTCAAATTTGGGTAACCACAATTGGTCATTAGATATACGTACTGTAAAAGTGGGGGCGTAAACATTAGTAATTTCTTTCAACATGGAGACGGATATACAGCAGGGAATAGGAAGCGCTTGTGGACAAGAGATCCGTCAGAGAGGTGGCTATGGGCTCCAACAGAGAGGTCAGAGATGTGGGCATGGGCTCCAACAGAGAGGTCAGAGAGGTGGGCATGGGCTCCAACAGAGAGGTGGGCATGGGCTCCAACAGAGAGGTCAGAGAGGTGGGCATGGGCTCCAACAGAGAGGTGGGCAGGGGCTCCAACAGAGAGGTCAGAGAGGTGGGCATGGGCACCAACAGAGAGGTGGGCATGGGCTCCAACAGAGAGGTCAGAGAGGTGGGCATGGGCTCCAACAGAGAGGTGGGCAGGGGCTCCAACAGAGAGGTCAGAGAGGTGGGCATGGGCTCCAACAGAGAGGTGGGCAGGGGCTCCAACAGAGAGGTCAGAGAGGTGGGCATGGGCACCAACAGAGAGGTCAGAGAGGTGGACATGGGCTCCAACAGAGAGGTCAGAGAGGTGGGCATGGGCACCAACAGAGAGGTCAGAGAGGTGGGCATGGGCTCCAACAGAGAGGTCAGAGAGGTGGGCATGGGCACCAACAGAGAGGTCAGAGAGGTGGGCATGGGCACCAACAGAGAGGTCAGAGAGGTGGGCATGGGCTCCAACAGAGAGGTCAGAGATGTGGGCATGGGCACCAACAGAGAGGTCAGAGAGGTGGGCATGGGGCCTCTAAATGTTATATTTTGTTCTCATTCAGTTACATACGTAATAGAAAGTATACATATGTTACAATTATATCTGAAAAATAATATAAAAACTAATTTGGCCAAATGATTGTAGACAATGTTTTCATTGATCTTTCACTTGATTACACATAGGATGGATATTTTGGAAGTTATAGATGACGTAAATGTGAGTAATGTAAGTGCATTGCCTAATGTGAAACTGTAATATGTCTTTTACATAGTACTTTAGCATATTACAGTAATTTCAGCACTTCTAAGGCCGATTTGAAACATGTATCTTGCATTATTTGCTGTTGGATGAACTGATTGTTAAAAGTGCTAAATTGAAAGAAGATCATACTATTGTGTTTTGGTGATTAAACCAAATGTTCCCATTACATATTACAATAATTTTGTGTTTGAAAGCATTCCATGAGGTTTTGAAAGAATGACTAGCTGCGTTACAAGTGTGATCAGTTTGGATCTTTGTACTAAGAGTTTTGAAAATGTACACCTTACTTGTGAAAATAGTATCAAAGCGAATAAAAAAAACTGTAATAGTTGCTGCAAATGGGCCTCTATACAGCTATGTAGATATTTCATTAAAAACCAAACGTTTCCACCTAGAATAGTCATTTACCACATTAACAATGTAGAGTTAGGATGAAGTTCTTCATGGATTTCAGATTAATTTAATGTTATCTTCATAAAAAAACTGTGCTTTTCTTAGAAAAATAAGGACATTTCCAAGTGACCCCAAACTTTTGAACGTTAGTGTATGTCTGTGTGTCTGCATGTGTGTGTGTCTGTATGTGTCTGTATGTGTCTGTATGTGCCTGTGTCTGCGTCTATTTGTGTGTCTGTATGTGTCTGTGTGTGTGTGTGTGTCTGTTTGTGTGCAGGCTCAGATCGTGGTTTCCTGTTTGAAAGCTGGTTGCTCCTTCTCTTTCTGTGTGTACGTGCGCTCAGTTCCTGGTTTCAAAAGAACAGCGCAACTGCTGTCTCAACTTCACCAGACAGATCAGAGCATCACAATGAACACTTACTTCTACCTCCTAGTCTCTGTCTTGATTTGCAAGAACTACGCAGGTGAGCTCATTTCACATTGCTTCTCTACGTTGTCTAGTGAGACTTTGAGACAGTAATTTTGTATCAAGGTGTGAGCCATTTTTTATTGTATGTACATTCTCAGCAGTCTCTGTCTTTTTCCTGAATATTTTAGTGTTATTTTTCAAAAGCTCACCTAAAGAATGATATTTTCTGGTGTAATTCAGTCCAAATGTAATTCAATTGTAATTCATAAGGTTCTGGAGCCTTAGTTGTAGGATGTAGGATGTACACAGTGAAGTAAGGCTTCCTGCATCTAGTCACATTCTGAGACAACAGCAGTTATACTTTGCCCATCCATGTTTGTCATGACAGAGATGACCTGTCAAACTGTCCAGCAGAAGGACACCGCCACGCTGAGTTGTGGCCACTTTGAAGGTGATGTAAGATGGAGCAGAGACCAAGATGGAGGAAGAGTTGACATTCTGACTGTGAGAAAAGGACAGGACAGCGAGGACAAACACATTCATGACCCAGGCAAACGTTTTAGTTCAGTGGCAGACAAATCACTGACTATTTTGAGAGTGATTTCCTCAGATAGTGGGGTGTACTACTGCAACGGTGAACCAGTGGTGAATCTGACAGTGACACCAGGTGAGTCTCTGAGAGCCAGTAGACAGTGTGGTAGAGATACACCAGGAACCTGCTCTGTTGTGGCCTCAAAATACAGGTCAGCTGATGTATTGTTTCATGTCACCTCAACATCACAGAAACAGTCCTAGAAGAAGATCAGAAGAGAACATGTGGTCCTAAAAGTTCACCAACTACAAGTACAGTATTGTTCTGGAAGCGTCCGATAGATTTACAGTTACTGACATCACATTCACCTTCTCCTACTAATACCAATACTGTATTCATTTAGCAGACACTTTTAGTCAAAACAGTACACAGTGGGGGGGGGGGGGGGGGGGGGGGGGGATAATCAGTAATCAGATCTCCTCACCTGCCTACCATGATAAACACTTTTTGTCTAATTTAGCTTTTGTGATTGAATGACAAAATTAACAGCAGATCGATTATTCCAACCCCCCCCCCCCCACACCAACGCACACACACACATACCCTTCTCTGTGTCTGTCCATTTCAAATCTTTTCTCACTAGCTAACTGTAACTTTCTCACTTTAGTTTCACTCTGTACGTCATGTCCACGTTAAACTGCAGGATTCAAGTCTCTTCTGTTTAGTTCCACTCTCAACTAAACACGTTAGACCCTGTTTATGGATATACAAGCTTTTTGACTTGATTGACAGTGACAACGAGGACAGTGTCAGTGGCCGAAGAGAGGGAGGCCACAAAGAAGGATAAGAAGAAAGATAAGAAGAGTGAGAAGAGCAAGAATAAAAAGAATAAGGAGGATGGAAAGAAAAAAGAAGACAACAAGGAGGAAAAGAAGGAAGTGAAGAATGAGAAGAAGGATGAGAAGACAAAGATTAAGTCTCCTCATTTGTCCTTCAACCATGTGATGAACAGGATATCTTCTATTTGTCATGTCTGCTCATCTCCATCTCTGAGGTCATTATGGAGTGATCTGTGCGCATGAAAATATCAACTCTACATTTACATTTAGTCATTTAGCAGACGCTCTTATCCAGAGCGACTTACAGTAAGTACAGGGACATTCCCCCCAAAGAAAGTAGGGTGAAGTGCCTTGCCCAAGGACAAAACGTCATTTGACAGGGCGGGAAATCGATCCAGCAACCTTCTGATTACTAGCCCAACTCCCTCACCGCTCAGCCATCTGACTCTCTACACACAGTATCGTTACATTCAGCTCATTATAAAGTCTCTCACTAAGGAGTGGTCCTCTAGTTTCTATCGCCCCTTTTTATGCCTGTTTCATTACCTTCAAATTTCTTATGTGACAATGAATGTTGTTCACCGGTAAAAATCCATCCAGGTATATGGAAATAAGAGTACTGACTTGATTGACAGTGACAACAAAGACAGTATCAGTGACTGAAGAGTGAGTTGTAGCCTCACTCTGTTCAGTCCTGTCCTCGTTGTCACTGTCAATCAAGTCAACGGGATTAAAATGAAGTCAATCAAGTCAGAACGATTACATTGAAGATAAGAAGGGTGAAAAGGACAAGATGAGTTATAAGAATAATAATGGGAATGGAAATAAAAATGAAGACATGGAGGGACAGATGGAAGTGTAAGATGAGAAATATAATAAGAGTAAACATGTCCTCTATCTGTTAGATGATTGTGATATCCCCCTTTTGTCATTCATGCTCTGCTCCATCGAGGTCATGATGTAGCCCACACAGGAAGTTGGTGATCAGTGCTGATGACTGACTGCTCTGTCTTTACTCTCTTTCTGAGGGTAGCAGGATCACCTTTTCCTGTGTCTCTCTCTTCCTTGCTGTTTAGAGGCAGTTCTGATAGTGGAATTTTACTGAAGCATTTCTAACAACCATGTGAGCCTGTACCCAATTGCTGAGTCTGACTGTTTACTAGCAAACAGTGACAAAATACAGTATGTACAGTATGTAAAATGTCCTTAATATATCTCTCCCTGTGCTGTCTTATCTTTTAGTTTGGTCCAGTTTTAAAGGGCACACTTTCTGTCTGGCCAGTAAACAAGGTAGGCTACTGAGAGAGAAGGCATAGCCTGCATAGTTATTATAATAATGTGTTCCAATGTGTATGCATTGCATACATATTTCATGAGTGCAATAACTAATCAACAATTGAACGTTTAGGATGTTTATTAGAATGATGGGGCTTGTAGCACACCAACCTGGTAGCAGAGCTCAGTCTGGTGCAGGTGGAGGAGGCTGGTAGCAGAGCTGAGTCTGGTGCAGGTGGAGGAGGCTGGGAGCAGAGCTCAGTCTGGTGCAGGTGGAGGAGGCTGGTAGCAGAGTCGAGCCTAGTGTCCTGTGGAGACAAGAGTGTCATTCTCCAGAGTACAACTGAGATGTGATTGAAGTCGGGAAAGGCTGGTTAATAGTTCACCAGGCTGGAACTTAGGGTGTGGTGCTTGTGCTGAACAGCAGCACAAGCAGATCCCTGGGGATGCCTGGAGAGCTGAGTTGTGGAGCAGGGAGAAGCAGAGGAGAAGGAGGGGTGGGAGGGCGCCAAAACATGTGAGCACGAAGAGAGAGGAATAGAGGAGTAAATATACAGAAATATTAGACTGGGAAAAGAGAAGTTGAGTTGCGGTCACATTCCTCTGCACTTTGGCTGGGCTGAGTTGCAATATCCTTCTACCGAACTTCACTTATGCCTAATTCCATAAATTGTTAGATGCAATACGTACTTGTTTCAGTATACTAAATAGTTACATTATGTGTGTTCTCGTTCCAGGATCCTAAAACACAGAAGATGGGAAGATTCAGTCTGCATAATCGACAGTAAAGTCTTTGATAAAGAATTATAACATACACAATTACTGTGATATGTGATTTAATGTTTCATTTGAATATCTTGAATCTTTATCATTTCATTTGATCATTTCCTATTGGTATTGATTCCATGGGTGTACAGCTTTGACGACATAATTTAAATCTCATACAGAAATTCAGATTATAAAAATGTATGTACATTTAAATTATTATAACACAACTTTGTTATTGATTTATTTGTATTGGTAGAAAATGTGGTATTGGACATTGGTAGAAAATGTATTGCAGACATATTTGTGTTATGTTTTAGAGAAAAAGGATTCTGGTTCTTGCACTTTATGTACACTTGAATCTATGTATATGGTGCTGATGTTGAATGCAATAAAAAGCTGAGCTGATCTGCTGTGCCTTTGATGATGAAGGGTAGTGAGATGTTGGTCAGAAGACAACCATCACACTAAGAAGAATTGTAACTTGTCTAACTACATGCTCTTATGGTTCTTTCCTTCGGGACTTATTTGGTTTTTCACAATGTATGATTCATGTCTTGGCAACCCACAATGTTTGGGGCAATCTCGTTGTTATGATCTGTGACCTATGCACTTTTACAAATCTCTCCCTTGGAAGTTGCTTTGAATAAAAGCGTCAGCTAAATGCATAAATGTAAGTGCCCTGACTGAATTTAAACCACAAGGGGGCACTGTGAAATAAAATTCAAGCTGGACTGTAGATTTGAATAGTCGAAGATGGCAGTTTCAATTTAATTTATTTAGCTTGTACAAACTGAAGATTAAACAAAGCACTTTATGATCAGTCATTACAAAGGGTGTGCTAGTCAAAAATCGTTCGCAAGAGTGATGCCGAACATCCAAAAATCACAACCTTATTTACACTCTAGATCAAATGGCATTCTATAAGGTCAATCAATCAATGTAGCAAACTTTGTGATTGGCTCACTCAACTTAGTGACAGCTTGAAACTGTTCTTTGATGTGACATCTCTCCCCAAACCAGTAGATAATAAAACCCTAGGAGTTGGCCAGCCAAATGGTCAACTGTCCTTTGTGTGGTCATCTTCAAACAATACTTTTAATGAACACAAACAATGAAACGGGACACAGTCCTTCTCTAGCCAAAGTTCAGAGCAACTGCCTCTATAGCCCCTTACACTGACCAGAGGACAGAAGGCCATATAAGATGCTTCACACATCCCCCAGAGTAAAATGCCCACAGAGCCATCAGCACCTCACATTCCTTTGATCTCAACTAAATTATCTTCCCTTCCTGTCTCTTACCAATGAACATAGAAACTTATAGATTTCATACACATACATCTATGCATATGAACATTTCTACCACAGCAGTTAACACATCTACTAATGTCTTCAAATGGAAACATGTAGACACACACACGTTTACACTTTTTCCTTGTGTGTATATTATTTATTTAATAATTAAAACGTTTACAACTATTCAGTAACATTTACAGAATAGGGTCTGATAAACATTGGAATATAGAGTAAACAAACTTCTCTGAATCAGATTTGAAGACAAAAATGAATCTAATCAAATCAACATTTATTTGTATAGCCCTTTTTACAAGCAATGTCACAGAGGGCTTCACATACGCCCACAAAACTGCCCCTCAACCAACCTAAACCCTCAAGGAAGAGAAGGAAAAACTCCCAGAAAAAGTCATTAGAGAAGAAAAAATGACTACTATTCTCTACTCTACAGTACAGTAAAATGTAGTCTACTACATGCACTACATCAGTATTTTTTGGGGAAACATTCACGGCAGTCCATGATTGAAACAATGTACTGTATTTTATTTGCTGAATACTTTCATTTGTCTCCACAAATGTACTTGCTGTGTTTACAGTATGTAGCCTACTATACAGTATTCAATTTGAAATGTGTTCAGATTTTCTGTACAAAATGCAACCTTTACGTAGACAATGTGGTGAAATACAGTAAATATTTTCAGCAGTGTGCTGTACTGGTCTTGTGTGTTTTGTTTGGTCAACATATTCGTGGACTTTTACTTACTCTACTGTAACAATATCTCTGACAAAAACAAGCAGATTATATCATTAGAAAAGAATAGTTTGTTTAAAAGTGTTTTATATTTTGCACAACAGTGTGTAACTGGTTCAAGCAGAGTCCAATTTTATGAACCACGTGTGTGGCATAAGGTGACAGAAACATCATTGACACCATCATCCCCTCCAGTCTCCAAGCTCGTGGACTTGGGACTAAGCACCTCCCTCTGCAAGTGGATCTTCCACTTCCTGACGAGGAGGCCACAGGTGGTGAGAATCGGTGACCGCATCTCATCCACACTGATCACCAACAATATTTTATGGCAACTTATATTTTATTTTATTGTACATTTTATTTAATTCTAATTCCACTTAGTACTGCTAGTTTATGTACCCTTAGTATAGATAGTCCACAGATTTTAATTTTGGGTTCCTATATGTTTATTGTATGCACCTTCCTGCCAAAGTAAATTCCTTGTCTGTGCAAACTTTCATGGCGAATAAATCCCATTCTGATTCAAATTCTGAACACAGGCAACCCCCAGGGCTGTGTGCTCAGCCCTCTCCTGTTCTCCTTGTTCACTCACGACTGTGCGGCAACACACAGCTCCAACCTCCTTGTTAAGTTTGCTGACGACACAACCATCGTGGGCCTCATCTCTGACAGTGACGAGTCAGCCTACAGAGAGGAGGTTGATACCCTGACATCATGGTGTCAGGACAACAACCTCTCTCTCAACGTCAGCAAGACCAAGGAGATGATTGTGGACTTGAGGAGGTGGCAGGAGGAGGAGCATACACCCCTACACATCAACGGATTAGAAGTGGAGAAGGTCAGCTGCTTCAGGTTCCTTCACTAACTTTTACAGATGCACTATAGAGAGCATACTGACTGGTTGGATCACAGTGTGGTATGGGAGCTGCACAGACAGGGACCGCAAGGCCCTACGTAGTGTGGTCTGTTCTGCTGAGTTCATCATCGGCAGGAAGCTCCTTGCCCTACAGGACACCTGCCACCCACGTTGCCTCAGGAAAGCTGGCATGATTCTAAGAGACTGTTACCACCAATACTTCAGTCTTTTTACCTCATTGCCTTCTGGCAGGCAATACCGTAGCATTCGGTCTCGCACACGCAAAATGGACAACAGTTTCTACCCTAGGGCCATCAGGTATCCTGTATCCTTTCTAGTCCACAACCATCTCCACTGTCTTACATTTAGTCATTTAGCAGACGCTTTTATCCAGAGCGACTTACAGTATGTACAGGAACATTCTCCCCGAGGCAAGTAGGGTGAAGTGCCTTGCCCAAGGACACGACGTCATGAGCACCGGCCGGAAATCGAACTGGCAACCTTCAGGCAACCTGACTGATGCTCTAAGTTGTTCTGGCTACACCAGGTCACCAGGTTGACCGCTTCCCACCTGTGGTCAGACTCATCCCCCCTAGAGATGAGCCCAATGAGGGTGGTGTCATCCGCAAACTTCAGGAGTTTGACAGAGTGATGACTGGAGGTGCAGCTGTTGGTGTACAGGGAGAAGAGCAGAGGAGAAAGGACGCAGCCCTGAGGGGATCCGGTGCTGATGGACCGGGAGTCAGAGACTTGTGCTCCCAGTTTAACGCACTGCTTCCTGTAGTAAGTCTGTGGAGTCGGGCACGTTCAACTGGGAGAGCTTGTCCTGAAGCAGGGCGGGGATGATGATGCTGAAGGCAGAGCTGAAGTCCACAAACATGATCCTGGCGTAGGATGCTGGGGAGTCCAGGTGCTCTAGGGTGAAGTGGAGGGCCATGTTAACTGCGTCATCCACAGACCTGTTGGCTCTGTAGGCAAACTGCAAGGGGTCCAGGAAAGAGTCTGTGATTGATTTGAGGTGTGCCAGCACCAGGAGTTCAAAAGACTTCATTACCACAAAAGACTTCATTACCGCAGAGGTCAGGGTGATGGGTCATTTAGTCATTAAGTCCTGTTTGCAGTGGCTTTTTGGGCACAGGCATGATGGTGGAGGACTTGAGACAGATTGGCACGTGGCACGTATCCAGGGAGGTGAACTGGAGACAGCTGGTCAGTGCACTGCTTGAGGGTGGCTGGAGAGTCCAGCCCAGCTGGACTCTCCAGCTGGGCTGGAGTCGGGAGTCGTGAGTCGGGAGTCGTTAACGTTAAATCAAAGATTTCAAACCACTTGTGTCGAAAGGCCCATATTTTGCCATCCAAACGTTTGAGGGGATTTTGAAGTAGCTTTAGTTTAGTTGCCTGTGTCCTGGTCTCCAAAATCTGAATTTGTTCCAGTTGCCCAACTGTACCAGTTGCTCTTACCTGCTGCTGATCTAGGTTCTCATCTGCCCTCACACTTGTCTCATATGAAAAGTAGCAAAGTAGAGATGGAACTTGGAAAGTACGACTGATAAAATCATTTATTTGGCTTCTTTTTTAAATGAAAGTTACATTCAGAGCCTAGGGAACAAAGACAAATGTTTATGCTTTTGCACATTATGAACATATTATTTTAGTATGTGGCAGGCAGCCCATTACAGCTCTCCACTTTGGCAGGTCTGGGTTGAAAGCAGAAGTCTATTGAGGGCCACCTGCCCTGCCGTGGTCCAGTTTTGGGCGATACTTTTTGGTTTTGCCTTCTTTTGTTGGTTGATGAGAAAACCGTTGACTAATGATTTCAAAAGACCACTGTCCTTTCTTTCTCTGTCTCTTGCTCTCCATGTATGGACTATTTTGAATCTCTCTAAATATTATTTCCTTTTTCATCTGTGAATTGTGTCATTCTGTGTCACATTTCTTCATACCTGCCCCCCACCTCATTTATCTGGACAAAAACATGGTGCTATGGGACTCATATTTTCCCACAACCACTAAAAATAGCTTTACTCTGTGACAAACTACATGGAGGCGGACATTTCACCACAGTGCAACCTCCACACACAGGAAGTTGGTGATCAATGCTGATGACTGACTGCTCTGTCTTCACTCTCTTTCTGTGGGTAGCAGGGTCACCTCTTCCTGTGTCTCTCTTGCTTGCCTTTTAGAGGCAGTTGTGATAATTAGGATAATGGACACATTTTACTGAAGCATTTCTATCAATCATGGATGACCTGTGTGCCTGTATCCCAATCACTGAGTCTGACAGTTCACTAGCCAACACTGACAAAGTGATACTGAGAGAAAAGACATAGCCTACTTATAATATCAATGTGTTCTATGTGTATATACAAACTAATGTTATATGTTAAACATATTAATTTCAGTATACTACATATGTGTGTGTTCACTGATACAGACAATTAAGATGAACTTTATATTGTCTGGCTGTTAGCGAGCCAGCATTGCATTCAGAAGATGAGCAGTGCTGACAGACAAACCTGGCTCGATAGTTTGAATCTGTTCCTTACAAAAGGGTCTCTTTATGGATGAAATGTCTTCTATCAACACACTTCTGTGCATGCAGTCTATCAGGCACACACATCAAATCAAAATGTATTTGTATAGCCCTTTATACAAGCAATGTCACAGAGAGTTTGACATGCACCCACAGAACTGCCCCTCAACCAACCTAAACCCTCAAGGAAGACAAGGAAAAACTCACTAGAGGAGAAAGACTGGAAGAAACCTTTTGGAGGAGCTATTCAGTGAGGGATCCCCTCCTCCAGAGACGGTTGGTGAAAGAGAGGTGCAGAACACACGCAAAACATAGTCATACAACAGGGAAGAGTCAATGGGTGTTTAAACACCAATATCCAATGTTCAACTTGGGTCAGAGTTGACAAATGTCAGTTTAAGGAGAGGTAGCCACAGGGCTGGGGGACTGTGATTGGCACAGCATCACAGGCAGGTGGATGAGGGAAGGGACCGGGAACTCGCTGTTGTCCGTCAGGTAGACCGATGTCCACTTGGTGACTAGATCCAGCTTTGGCACACTGTCACAGATCGATGTCCACTGGCGACCAGGTCCAACGTTGGCAGACTGACGACCAGGCAGATGCTGACAGCTCAACCCCCCACACCACAGGCGAGGTGTGTAGGGGGGACCGAGAGTTGAGAGCAGGAATTAGAGAATAAAGGGAGAAACTAACAGTTACTGTAATATTAAGAACGAGGTCCCCACCGATCAAGTGTGGACTAGTGCAGCAATTTAGCAGACCAAAAAGGGTATTTGATGCAGCCCTAGACATTAAGATAGCGCCAGCCCCCCTCGGTTGGAACATGATATCTGTTCCAGGGAAGAGAAAATCTAAAATACACACACACACACACACACATACTAGCACAAGCAACATACGTCATACAGATGCATGTTGATTGAGTGCAAGAAGTAACTTCTCGACCTCTAGAGTCGTGGCTCTGGGTGTTGACTGTGTTGATCTGTATGTGAGTCTGTGGGTGGGCTAACTTTGGGGCTACGTCGGCTCACTTCCCTTTAAAAAATAATTGCAACTGCTGTCTCAGCTTCACCTCAGACCAGACAGATCAGAGAGTCATGATGATCACTTACTTCTGCCTCCTAGTCTCTGTCTTGATCGGCAAGAACTATGCAGGTGAGCTCATTTCACATTGTTTCTCTACGGTGTCTTGCTGAGTGGAACACTGAGAAAGTCATTTTATATTGTGGTGAATACATTGTAGATACTTTAAATCATGCATATTGTTTTATAATTCATGTACATTTTCGTCAGTCTCTTTACTTTTCCTGTGTATTTTTGTTTTGTTTTTCAAAAGCTCGTCCAAAGAATTATATTTTCTGATGTGCAGTGGATATGGATCTTTCTAATCCAATTGTAATTCACAAAGTTCTGGAGCCTGAGCTGTAGGATGTAGGATGTACACAGTGAAGTAAGGCTTCCTGCATCTAGTCACACTCTGAGATAACAGCAGTTATACTTTGTCCATCCATGTTTGTCATGACAGAGATGACCTGTCAAACTGTCCAGCAAAAGGACACCGCCACGCTGAGTTGTGGGCACTCTGAAGGTGATGTAAGATGGAGCAGAGACAAAGATGGAGGAAGAGTTAACATTCTGACTGTGAGAAAAGGACAGGACAGCGAGGACAAACACATTCATGACCCAGGCAAACATTTTAGTTCAGTGGCAGACAAATCACTGAATATTTTGAGAGTGATTTCCTCAGATAGTGGGGTGTACTACTGCAACGGTGAACCAGTGGTGAATCTGACAGTGACACCAGGTGAGTCTCTGAGAGCCAGTAGACAGTGTGGTAGAGATACACCAGGAACCTGTTCTGTTGTGGCCTCAGAATACAGGTCAGCTGATGTATTGTTTCATGTCATCTCAACATCACAGATAAAGTCCCAGAAGAAGATCAGAAGAGAACATGTGGTCCTAAAAGTTCACCAACTACAAGTACAGTATTGTTCTTGAAGCATCTGATAGATTTAAAGTTACTGACATCACTTTCATCTTCTCCTACTAATACCAATACTGTATTCATTTAGCAGACACTTTTAGTCAAAGCAGTGCACGGGTGGGGGGGGGGGGGGGGGGGGTAATAATCAGTGATGTATGATGAAAGTAAGATTTCCCTAATGATACATAGTAAGATCTCTTCACCTGCCACCAGTCCCAGATAGCCTGTAAACATGTATTCACTTTAGCATCCGCAAACCTGAAACGATACTACCGAATACAACTGTTTTAGTTCTGATAGCAGGTGTACATTTCAGGGCCTTGAGTGACGCAAATCAAACCGCAGTTCCATTGCAACTTGTCACACATTTTTTTCACCATTACTTGAAGACTTTTTGTCTAATTTGCTTTAGTGATTGAATGTCAAAAATAACAGCAGATCGATGATTCCCCCCCCCCCCCCGCCCCACCAACGCACACACACACATACCCTTCATAGCACATGTTAGACCCTGTTTGTGGAAATACGAGTTTTTACTTGATTGACAGTGACAACGAGGACAGTGTCAGTGGCTGAAGAGAGGGAGGCATTCGTCCTTAAACTATTTGATAAACAGGATATCTACTATTTTTCATGTCTGCTCATCTCCATCTCTGAGGTCATTATGGAGTGATCTGTGTGCACGAAAATGTCACTCTACATACAGTATTGTTCCATTCAGCTAATTATAAAGTCTCTCACTAAGGAGTGGTCCTCCTTAGTTACTATCGCCCCTTTTAATGCTTTGTTTCATGGAAAAGGAAATATGTGTTTGAATTGCTTACTTATTACCTTCGATTTCATATGTGACAATGAAGGTTGTTGACCGGGAAAAAGCCCTCCTTGTTTATGGAAATAAAAGTACTGACTTGATTGACAGTGACAACAAAGACAGTATCAGTGACTGAAGAGTGAGTTGTGGCCTCACTCTGTTCAGTCCTGTCCTCGTTGTCACTGTCAATCAAGTCAACAGGATTAGAATGAAGTCAATCAAGTCAGAACGATTACATTGAAGATAAGAAGGGTAAAAAGGACAAGATGAGTTATAAGAATAATAGTGAATGGAAATAAAAATGAAGACAAGAAGGGAAAGATGGAAGTGGAAGATGAGAAATATATAATAAGAGTAAACATGTCCTCTATCTGTTAGATGATTGTGATATCCCCCTTTTGTCATTCATGCTCTGCTCCATCGAGGTCATGATGTAGCCCACACAGGAAGTTGGTGATCAGTGCTGCTGACTGACTGCTCTGTCTTACTGTAACTCTCTTTCTGTGGGTAGCAGGTAAAGTAAAGTCTTGTTCTGGAAGCATCTGATAGATTTAAAGTTACTAACTTCGCAATACTTCTCCTTTGTTTATTGCTGAATTAATGTGCTGAGAATGTTTATAACAGGCATACATGGAGTCCATTATTGATCAATGTAGAATTCCTTAATGATATATTAAGCAAGAGAACATTGTCTAAAAGACAGGGAAATTGATGAGATAGACTGGAAGAGGTGGACCTCCTACCTCCCACCCATCCCCGATAACCCTACCTGCTTGTTCACATATAAACATATACAGTAGGTATTCACTCTGGCATCCACAAACAATGGCCGGGTTTCCCAGATTCGTTAAGAAGCTCTTAAAGCTAAGAGCTTCTTTAGAACGTTCGAAAAGCGCTCTAGAACGCTCTTAGGACATTCTTAAGAAGCTCTTAGCGTTAAGAGCTTCGTAACAAATCAGGGAAACCCGACCAATACCAATACTAACTAAGGGGCTGAGTCAGAATGTAAAATCTCTAAAGCAGGCGAACATTTTAGGCCTTGAGTGACGCAAATCAAACCACGATAACATTGCAACTTTTGTGTCACAATGACAGTTCCGCTTTTTGTCTAATTTTGCATTTGTGGTTGGATGACAAAAATGACAGTAGATTGATAATTCCACCCACCCCACCCATCCTTCTCTGTCTCTCTACTTTTCACATCGTTCCTCATTTTAGCTAACGGTAGCATTCTCATTTTCGCATCAGTCTGAACTTCATGTCCATGTTAAACTAAAGGCTGAAGGTCTCTCACTAAGGTGTAGTCTACTTTCGATAAACATGACAGACAGTCTCTGACACAATAACCTTCTGGAACCCAATGGCAGGAATCAAACTTAAAATTAAACAGTTCTTCATCTAGTCCAGAGAAAATCCAAGAGGTGAACATTCATGCTTCATGTTTTGGCTGCTTGCAATGTTTGGGACTACCTCGTTGTTATGATCAGTGACCTATGCTCTTTTGTAAAGCTCTCTCTTGGAAGTCGCTTTGGATAAAAGCGTCTGCTAAATGCATAAATGTAAATGTAAAACAGGCTGCACATTTCCCCAAGCTTTGTCTTGAGAAAATATAATCTCACTTAATCTTTCTTTTCCTCATGTGTTATATAAATTACATTTGACAGTAACAACGAGGATTATGTCATTGTCTGCTACAGCTGAGGACTCAAAGGAGAATGAGGAATCAAAGGAGAATGAGGAATCAAAGGAGAATGAGGAATCAAAGGAGAATGAGGAACCAGAGGAGAATGACGATGGTGAGGATATGACTCACTGAAAATGTTTGATTCTCCACCTGTCAGTCTCTTGTTTTTCTCTTGTGTCATGTTAAACACTGTTCTTGACAGCTTTAGTAGAAAGGATGGCTCAAACTGCAAGTTATCCCATATCATGTACAATATGTATATGTATCCCATATACTGTACAATTGTGCTGTATGATACCTTCTTTCAGATGTCAGGATCTCTCGTACCACTGAGAACCCAAACACATCAGTTAGGAATACAGGTCAGTGTCTCCTCACAGTAAATTACAATAACAAAACAGTACATTACATTTTTGTTTTGTGGAGGAGAAACTGACAAATAAATATGATCAATAAAATCATTCATCAGTATTTGTATTGTGACTATTTATGTATGTATGTATTTTTTTACAATATGTATATCATGTACAATATGTATATGAATCCCATATACTGTACAATTGTGTTGTATGATACCTTCTCTCAGATGTCAGGATCTCTCGTACCACTGAGAACCCAAACACATCAGTTAGGAATACAGGTCAGTGTCTCCTCACAGTAAATTACAATAACAAAACAGTACGTTACATTTTTGTTTTGTGGAGAAGGAAAAACTGAAAAATAAATATGATCAATAAAATCATTCATCAGTATTTGTGTTGTGACTATTTATGTATGTATGTATTTTGTTGATGTATAAGTGAAATCACATGCAAGTATATTGAACTTGATCATCTCAACAGTTATTGAGAATTGGAATTGGTGTTGCTTATGCAGCTGTGAAGGCAAAAAACGTGATTATAAATTAATTAACTTATTTTAATTTTAAATGTACTTTCTGTACAATTGTGCTTTATGATACCTCCTTTCAGATGTCCCTAGTACCACTGAGAACCCAAACACATCAGTTTGGAATTCAGGTGAGTATCTCGTCACAATCTCCAAATGTTTTAGGTAAATTACAGTAACAAAGCTGTAAATTAACTTATAAAGAAAAACAGGAGAAAAAAACTTTAGATCAACAAAATCATTAATCAGTGTTTGTACTGTGACTTTGTAGATGTATGGTATGATAGTCTGTACTAAAATACATAAATGTTAAACATTTACGTTTAACATTCAAATTTTATATTTGACATTTATATGTAATATTAATATTTAACATTTACGTTTAACATTAACATTCATATTTAACATTTATATTTAACGTTTACACTTAACATTTACATTAATATTTTTCTTTTACATTTAACATTTACATTTAGGATTTAACATTTGAACAATACATTATTTCATAGTTTTGCAATACTGCATTCATTTACATGACTTTCTCTCTACTGCATTTTTTTCACGTTTGGCAAATTTTGCGGTGTGGCACTGAGTGGACCCAAACTCAGCACAGATACACTGAGGCAAGAGTAAGTCCAAGGTGATTTTGAGGTTGTGAACGAGCGGGTCGGCAGGCAGGCAGGTACTAGGTACACGAATGATGATCCTGGGCACAAAGAAAAACAGGTATAGAGAAGGCAAAAATCCAAGTGATACTTGAGGGTCTAAAAGTGCATACTACCACGGTAGCTGTGACAACGATCTGACGAGGAGTGGTTGGAAAGCCGGGTTGAAGTATTGCAGGATGATGAGGTAATCAGTGGCAGGTGTGGAGGGTCTTGGCAGGATAACACAGGGGAACCAGCAGGGGGTGTAAAAGGGACAGCGACCAGGCCGTGGCTGTGGCCGTAACAGGCAATGCTGAATGTGCAAAAACTGAGCAGATTTTAGAATGTGCAACATTTTACAAACGGTGCCCTGTTACTCTTTTGCATCCATTATTGGTCTGCCTCTATTATGATCCAGAGCCAACTCCTCTACAGTGGTAAAGCTGGGGGGAGGGGCTCTCCTGTCCCTTTCTGCTCCACCTCTTTTCCTTTTGGCTGATGAGTAAAATAAAATAAAAATTTAAGCTTCATCATTTCAACACTTGTACATCTGAATTGCTGTTGCTATACACAGCTGTGAAGGCAAATAAAGAATTTATGACCTTTCCATTTGGAGCAATGGTCTCATACTTTCCTGTTATTTGCTGCCATGTTCAATTCACAACACATTAATGAACTTGTTTTAAAACATTTAATGTTCTACAATTTTTTTTAAAGATGGATAACCAGGACAATGATAAGAAGAAAGGAATCTAGCTAATGACACCAAAATAAATGAAACATTTTTACTTAGTATTTCATGAGAGACCTTGGCAGTTTTTGAATGGGAGGCAGTTGGAGCCAGAGTTTTTTGGAGCCAGCCCCTGGTGACCATCGGCGGTATTGCACTTTAAGCCACTTCCCCATTGGCATTTTCAAGCCCCGGAGGTTGCCCCTTGGTTGAACCTGATTACTTAAACTGGAATCTTTGTGGAACTAACAAATTCTGAACTGTCATGTCTGTTTCAATGAATTCAGAGTTCAGACTATGGTTGAGGATTTCTTCAGCCACCTTTCTGGAACACCCCCAGGGGTTGATTTGACTGACCAGAGTCACTTCCTTTCTTCTTTCTGTCTTTCTCTGATGTCATATCCTGTCTCAGGTAATCAGCAGCTGGCTGTGGGTGTGGCTGCCGGAGGACTGGTGCTGGTGCTGGTTCTGGTGCTGGTGGGGTTCCTCATTAGAAGATGCTGGGTTCAGAAAGCAGGTAAATAAAATCAATAAGCTAAACAAAATCACCTTTTCATTTGTGAATCAGATATTGTAGCACTGCAGCTGCATATGTTTAACAGAACACATTTCCTTCAGTTGTGAGACATCATTACTTACTTTTCATTCCTTCTGAACGGTTGCACTGTTGCTGTCTACCTAACCCCTGTTCTCTGATTTTTAAATTGACAAAATGCAGAGCAGATAAGCTTTTTTCCTTTTCACCAGGTTCTTCAAGTTCTAAAGAACGTTGTATCTACTATCTGGCTAGTGCACAAGGCACACAGGGAGAAGGTATACATAACAATTAAATAATCAATACCGCCGCATCTTCAATAGACCCATACAGACTATAATTGATATTAAGTAATTAAGTTACTAAATATAAAGAATTAGCAGTCATAAGGCATCTATAGTATTTTTTACAGGTTTATTCACACTTTTGGTTACACTACAAGACATGCGTATGTCATTTCTTTTTGACAGTCATTCCCATGAGCATCCATCCCACATATGACACCATCCAGAACCCTAACACAACAACCCAATCCAGCAATGGTAAGAATCAATCTCCACCATCAAAGAGGAAGTTTGATTTGGCTTTTCTATGTATGTGACATAATGCACTAACAACATGCGACATTCCTCTGAACAGGGGAAAACCCTTACGCCTTGGCACAGCTTCCATGCGTCCCTGAGACCAGCTTTGACTAGATTCGGCACTAACTACTGAAATACTGTTCGAACTGTACTTACTATATGCACCATTTGTACTTTGGATAAAAGTGTCTGCAATGCTAACACTAAATATGTCTAAAGGAATCAAATGTGCTTATAATATAATCTTCAGGTTTTCTTTGATCTAATTTCAAAAATATTTCCAAACATAAATCCATTGTCACCTTGTAATACATTATTTTGAGTAGAATTGTTTTAAAATAAATGAACAGAAATGTATTTGTACCTACCATTTGTAATTCAGTAATATAGTAGTATGTAAGAACTGGTCAGAAGTTTGAACACTGTACTTTTGCAAGGGACTGTAGCCTATATTATAAAACTAAAACGTTTGTGAATAATTTGTATTCAAAATGTAGTATTGCAAGGACAACCGCAGTCTTTAAATTTGTTTTTTCAGAATAATCTCACACAAACTTCACTTTGAATTTAAATTCAAATGTGGGCAGGATTGAGCTGTAACGTTAACTGCCCTTAACCCTTGATGACACTTTTTTCCTATCAAGGCAGAAATCTCTGTGTTAGTGTGTCTGTGAATGTAATCTAAAGGACAGATTTTTTATTGAATATTACCAACATTACCCACACAAAAAGGCACATAGGGCTTAGTTGTCACAAAATCAACAAAATATCTGCCTCTGGTTGAACATAACCGGGAATTATATTAAGGATAGGAAAAATCATAATAAAAACACATAGGGCCTACATATACAAAAGACAGGGCACACATACACACACAAACATAAACACACACAGATACACACACATGCTCATACACGCATACACGCTTAAACACTAATCAAATCTCTATTATTTTTTTGTCTTTTAGTTTCAACGATGAACTCAAAACCTCATTCTCCCGGTGGTTAAAACTGGTCTTAGCCTTACAACATCTTAAGCATAAAAAACAACAAAATATTAAAAATCAAGTCTAATTTCTTATTTTCAAAGAAAAACATTCACTTTATTATTTTCACTGTCAGCTGTAAGAGTTCGAATTCCCTGGACTGTAGCCATCTCTGCACATCCCTCCAAATAAGTTGCACCAACTCACAATGAAAGAAAATCTGATAATGATTTTCTATAAATATTTGTATGAGAAAATTACGATTATGTATGTAATTAATAAATCAAATGGATCATCAAACACTGTAGATGATAGAGAACAGAAGAGAAGATCTAGTCAAAGCTGGTCTCAGGAACATCTGGATTCTGGGCCAAGAAGTAAGGGTTTTCCCCTGTTCAGAGGAAAGTTTACATCAAATTAGTGATAGTGTTAGTTAGTGTATCATTACGAGAAAACTAAAACATCAGAACAGATGTTCTCCTTGATGATGGAGATTAAATCTTACCATTGCTGAGATTTGTTGTAATGTTAGGGTCCTGGATTGTGTGATATATGGGGTCCATAGTAATAACTGGAATTAGAAGTAAAATAGAAAAACACAAAAGTATTTCATATACAGAAAAGAGTGAAGAAAGCTAGTTAATGTAGTATGAAGACATTCTATAAAGGAAAAACAAATTTTAAATAAACAACCTTCCTGTGCACCAGCCAGATTGTAAACAGAATGTTCTTTAGGACTTGAAGAACCTGGTGAAAGGGAAACTTTTTTCATCTATAAAAGTAAAGACACAGCCTATAAAGAATTCAGTAAAGAAAGAAAGAAAACTTTTCTGTTACACTCACAAGATTCATCCTTTGGTTGTTGCGTCACATCTGATATTTCTGCATAGACGTGGTCTAACCGTCTATCTCTGTCACCCTCTAGTTACACATTGAGAGAACATGAGAGACCATAAATACCAGCTCCAGATATATCCCAGGGGGATTTGTACAGACAGGGCTGCAGACATATTACTTTATTGAGTCAACACTTTTGTCCAGAGGGATTTACAAATGGTGCATTGTATTTGCAGGGGGGTGTAAGGCTTAAACAGATTACAAGACAGATTTCCTGACTTCTTTTGACTGAAATGGATTTGAAATCCTAACAGCATGTGTACAAAGCACGTTATATCATGAATAACTCCTTGTCAGAGTGAGCCATCCAGATTTGGATGTGGAGATTTATGTAGTCTGAGAGACACCCTTGTCCCCTCCTTTTACATGCTAGACTGGAGTAGCACCTGGTTAATGGACCACACCCCTCAGCTCAGGAGATTTAAGAGCGGATTGGAGACAGAGAAGACGAAAAAATAAGAACGGATATTGGGACAACCAGGAAAGAGTGAGCGGCCCTTGGGGGTGAGCTTATCTGGAGTTTGCGAAGCATCAACATAAGAACGAACAAACGAGAAAAGAGCAACAGGTGACAAAGGAACAAACGAGAAAAGAGCAACAGTCCCCCTCCCCACACACATCCCTTGTGGTGTGGGTTGTGTGGGCTGTCAGCACCTGCCTGGTCGTCGGTCGGCCAACGCTGGACCTGGTCGTCAACCGGAAACCAGTCTCCATGACGGCCAACAGCGAGTCTCCCGCTCCTGTCCTACATCTTTAAAGTTGAACTGTATGACTATGTTTAGCCTGTGTTCTGCTCCTCTCTCACACCAACCGTCTCTGGAAGAGGGGATCCCTCTCTGAATTGCTCCTCCCAAGGTTTCTTCCATTATTTCTCCTTTTGGGAGTTTTTCTGGGAGTTTTTCCTTGTCTTCCTTGAGGGTTTAGGTTGGTTGAGGGGCAGTTCTGTGGGCGTATGTGAAGCCCTCTGTGACATGCTTGCGTGTAAAAAGGGCTATACAAATACATTTGATTTGACTTAGGTGACGAACGAACAGGGAACCCGCACGGACGACCCCCCGCTGCTGCTGCCTCCCGTAGTGACACGTAAACTGCCCTTCCTGGGATCGATTGTAGGCCTATGGTCTAGAGACATTTGGGACTCTTTTTCGATTGTACTACAGTGGTCATGCCATTAATTTAAAATCTTGTTTTCAACCCAAGATGTATTAGATAGGAATTAAGTACATAAAGCTATTCTGTGCTGTTGCCCTCTTTTTGAGAGTGGAAAGTGAATCTATTTGGTATCAACAAGAACCTCAGACGTTGCCCTCGTCCCTCCTGGGGGACTTCAATGCTCATGTGGGCAATAACAGTGAGACCTGGAGGGGCGTGATTGGGAGGAACGGCCCCCCCGATCTGAACCCGAGCAGTGTTTTGTAGTTGAACTTCTGTGCTAGACATGGCTTGTCCATAACAAACACCATGTTCAAGCATAAGGGTGTCCATATGTGCATTTGGCACCAGGACACCCGAGGTCTCAGTTCGATGATAGACTTTGTAGTTGTGTTGTCGGATCTGAGGCCGAATGTCTTGGACACTCAGGTGAGGAGAGGGGTGGAGCTGTCAACTGATCACCACCTGGTGGTGAGTTGGCTACGATGGTGGAGGAAGATGCCGGTCAGGCCTGGCAGGCCTAAACGTAATGTGAGGGTCTGCTGGGAACGGCTGGCAGAACCCTCTGTCAGAAGGAGCTTTAACTCCCACATCCGGGAGAGCTTTGATCATGTCTCGGGGGGGAGAGGGGGGGGGGGGCGGGAACATTGAGTCCAAATGGGCCATGTTCCTGGCCTCCATTGGCGAGGCCATGGAGAATTACTTCCGAACGGCTTCGAAAAGGTTCTGGACCACCATCCGGCGACTCAGGAGGGGGAAGCAGTGCACTGTCAACGCTGTATATGGTGGGGATGGTACGCTGCTGAACTTGACGGGGGATGTCCTGGATCGGTGGAAGAAACACTTCGAAGACCTCCTTAATTCCATCAACACACTTTCCGGCGTGTAGGCAGAGTCTGGGGACATCGGTGGGGGGCCTTCTACCTCTGGGGCTGAGGTGGCCGAGGTGGTTGAAAAGCTCCGCGGAGGCAAGGGCCCCTAGGGTGGATGAGGTCCGCCCGGAGTTCCTTAAGGTTCTGGATGTTGTAGGGCTGTCTTGGTTGACACGACTCTGCAACATCGCGTTGGCATCGGGGACAGTGCCTCTGGACTGGCAGACCTCTGGTGGTTCCCTCTTTAAAAAGGGGGACCGGAAGGTGTGCTCCAACTTTAGGGGGATCACACTCCTCAGCCTCCCTGGGAAAGTCTATTCAGGGGTTCTGGAGAGGAGGGCCCGTCGGATTGTCGAACCTCAGATTCAGGAGGAGCAATGTGGTTTTCGTCCTGGCCGTGGAACTGTGTACCAGCTCTACACCCTCGGCAGGGTCCTGGAGGGTGCATGGGAGTTCGCCCAACCAGTCTACACATGTTTTGTGGATTTGGAAAAGACATTCAACCTTGTCCCTTCAGCTCTCACTGAAGCGGTTCGCAACCGAATGCAAAGCGGCTTGGATGGGAATCAGCACCTCCAAATCTGAGGCCATGGTTATCGACCGGAAAAGGGTAGAGTGCAATCTCCGGGGATGACCCAGGACACGCTGGAGGGACTATGTCTCTCGGCTGGCCTGGGAACGCCTCGGGGTTCCCCAGGAAGAGCTGGTGGAAGTGGCCGGGGAGAGGGAAGTCTGGGCCTCCCTGCTTAGGTTGCTGCCTAGGTGGCGACCCGAACCCCGGAAAAGTGGTAGATGATGAATGGATGGTACTATCTTATGTAATGCACAGATGTCAGACACATGTTTAGCTTGTTAATGTTTACCTGCCCAGCGTCTCCTAATGAGGAACCCCACAAGCAAGAGAAACAGAACCAGCACCAGTCCTCCAGCGGCTACACCCACAAGCAGCCGCCAATGACCTGAGACAGGATATGACATCAGAGAAAGATAGGAAGTAGAAAGTGACTCTGAAAGGGAAAGTGACTCTGAAAAGATCCTCACTTTAGTAATAGATTTTATAATTAGCTGAATGGAAAAATACTATATGTAGAGTTGACATTTTCATGTGCACAGATCACTCCATAATGACCTCAGAGATGGAGATGAGCAGACATGACAAATAGTAGATATCCTGTTCATCACATAGTTGAAGGACGAATGTGGAGACTTACTCTTTGTCTTCTCATCCTTCTTCTCATTCTTCACTTCTTTCTTTTCCTCCTTGTCTTTTTTCTTTCCATCCTTCTTTTTCTTTTTGTCATCCTTCTTGTTCTTCTCATCCTTCTTTGTGGTTTCACTCTCTTCACCCACTGACACTGTCCTTGTAGTCACTGTTAATCAAATCTCGTATTTCCATAAACAATGACAGTATGCCCCATGTGAATGATTTGCGCCTTCTACAACGTACATTGTCTTCTACTTACTCCATGAAACAAAGAATCAACAAGTTTTTGTGACATTAACATCTGGAGAAACTGACCTTTGTTCTTAACTCTTGTGGTTGGGTTCTTAGTGGTGTGAGGGGTCATGGTGACATCTGAAAGGAGGTATCATACAGCACCTTTATACATAGTCAGGACCAGCCCTGACAGTATTGGAGCCCTAGGCAAGATTTTCTATAACCCCCCCCCCCCCTCCAATATGTTCATAAGCCTAAACTGTAAAACACAATTTCTGCAAGAAATTAAACATTGTAACATCTTGGAGGGATTGTGCACAATATCCTGCATGCTATCATTAGATTGGCCAAGTTTCCTGTCATGAAAACAGACCATCCTTTGTATTGCAGCTGTCAAGAATGCCTGATACACTTCACATGAGAGGAACCATACAGGACCTACACCTTAGTAAGACTTCCAGCCTCTAGTGTAACATGGACTTTTCAGTGACAATATTCTCAGTTGGCTGAACTGAGATAAAATATCAAATAGATCACATTAAAATTGAACCCAGACAGACAGAGAGAGGGACGGGGGCTGTGGGGGTGGTGGAAGCTACTGTATTTGTGTCACTGTCACGCAAACACAAAACAAGATGAACAGCAGTGGTGTAAACTAACTGAAACAAACGTAATGTCATGTTGTCATGGTAATGTGGTTTGGTTTGCGTCAGTCATATCTTTCGCCTGCTATGAGGGAGGAAAAAATGCAAAAAGTCCGACCCGTAGTAAGTATTAGTATCGTTTCTGGGTTCTGAATGCAAATTGAATACAACATGAATGTGTGTTATAAACTTGAAAATACTATATGTAGAGTTGACATTTTCATGTGCACAGATCACTCCATAATGACCTCAGAGATGGAGATGAGCAGACATGACAAATAGTAGATATCCTGTTCATCACATAGTTGAAGGACGAATGTGGAGACTTACTCTTTGTCTTCTCATCCTTCTTCTCATTCTTCACTTCTTTCTTTTCCTCCTTGTCTTTTTTCTTTCCATCCTTCTTTTTCTTTTTGTCATCCTTCTTGTTCTTCTCATCCTTCTTTGTGGTTTCACTCTCTTCACCCACTGACACTGTCCTTGTAGTCACTGTTAATCAAATCTCGTATTTCCATAAACAATGACAGTATGCCCCATGTGAATGATTTGCGCCTTCTACAACGTACATTGTCTTCTACTTACTCCATGAAACAAAGAATCAACAAGTTTTTGTGACATTAACATCTGGAGAAACTGACCTTTGTTCTTAACTCTTGTGGTTGGGTTCTTAGTGGTGTGAGGGGTCATGGTGACATCTGAAAGGAGGTATCATACAGCACCTTTATACATAGTCAGGACCAGCCCTGACAGTATTGGAGCCCTAGGCAAGATTTTCTATAACCCCCCCCCCCCCCCTCCAATATGTTCATAAGCCTAAACTGTAAAACACAATTTCTGCAAGAAATTAAACATTGTAACATCTTGGAGGGATTGTGCACAATATCCTGCATGCTATCATTAGATTGGCCAAGTTTCCTGTCATGAAAACAGACCATCCTTTGTATTGCAGCTGTCAAGAATGCCTGATACACTTCACATGAGAGGAACCATACAGGACCTACACCTTAGTAAGACTTCCAGCCTCTAGTGTAACATGGACTTTTCAGTGACAATATTCTCAGTTGGCTGAACTGAGATAAAATATCAAATAGATCACATTAAAATTGAACCCAGACAGACAGAGAGAGGGACGGGGGCTGTGGGGGTGGTGGAAGCTACTGTATTTGTGTCACTGTCACGCAAACACAAAACAAGATGAACAGCAGTGGTGTAAACTAACTGAAACAAACGTAATGTCATGTTGTCATGGTAATGTGGTTTGGTTTGCGTCAGTCATATCTTTCGCCTGCTATGAGGGAGGAAAAAATGCAAAAAGTCCGACCCGTAGTAAGTATTAGTATCGTTTCTGGGTTCTGAATGCAAATTGAATACAACATGAATGTGTGTTATAAACTTGAAAATACTATATGTAGAGTTGACATTTTCATGTGCACAGATCACTCCATAATGACCTCAGAGATGGAGATGAGCAGACATGACAAATAGTAGATATCCTGTTCATCACATAGTTGAAGGACGAATGTGGAGACTTACTCTTTGTCTTCTCATCCTTCTTCTCATTCTTCACTTCTTTCTTTTCCTCCTTGTCTTTTTTCTTTCCATCCTTCTTTTTCTTTTTGTCATCCTTCTTGTTCTTCTCATCCTTCTTTGTGGTTTCACTCTCTTCACCCACTGACACTGTCCTTGTAGTCACTGTTAATCAAATCTCGTATTTCCATAAACAATGACAGTATGCCCCATGTGAATGATTTGCGCCTTCTACAACGTACATTGTCTTCTACTTACTCCATGAAACAAAGAATCAACAAGTTTTTGTGACATTAACATCTGGAGAAACTGACCTTTGTTCTTAACTCTTGTGGTTGGGTTCTTAGTGGTGTGAGGGGTCATGGTGACATCTGAAAGGAGGTATCATACAGCACCTTTATACATAGTCAGGACCAGCCCTGACAGTATTGGAGCCCTAGGCAAGATTTTCTATACCCCCCCCCCCCCCCCCCTCCAATATGTTCATAAGCCTAAACTGTAAAACACAATTTCTGCAAGAAATTAAACATTGTAACATCTTGGAGGGATTGTGCACAATATCCTGCATGCTATCATTAGATTGGCCAAGTTTCCTGTCATGAAAACAGACCATCCTTTGTATTGCAGCTGTCAAGAATGCCTGATACACTTCACATGAGAGGAACCAGACAGGACCTACACCTTAGTAAGACTTCCAGCCTCTAGTGTAACATGGACTTTTCAGTGACAATATTCTCAGTTGGCTGAACTGAGATAAAATATCAAATAGATCACATTAAAATTGAACCCAGACAGACAGAGAGAGGGACGGGGGCTGTGAGGGTGGTGGAAGCTACTGTATTTTTGTCACTGTCACGCAAACACAAAACAAGATAAACAGCAGTGGTGTAAACTAACTGAAACAAACGTAATGTCATGTTGTCATGGTAATGTGGTTTGGTTTGCGTCAGTCATATCTTTCGCCTGCTATGAGGGAGGAAAAAATGCAAAAAGTCCGACCCGTAGTAAGTATTAGTATCGTTTCTGGGTTCTGAATGCAAATTGAATACAACATGAATGTGTGTTATAAACTTGAAAATACTATATGTAGAGTTGACATTTTTATGTGCACAGATCACTCCATAATGACCTCAGAGATGGAGATGAGCAGACATGACAAATAGTAGATATCCTGTTCATCACATAGTTGAAGGACGAATGTGGAGACTTACTCTTTGTCTTCTCATCCTTCTTCTCATTCTTCACTTCTTTCTTTTCCTCCTTGTCTTTTTTCTTTCCATCCTTCTTTTTCTTTTTGTCATCCTTCTTGTTCTTCTCATCCTTCTTTGTGGTTTCACTCTCTTCACCCACTGACACTGTCCTTTTAGTCACTGTTAATCAAATCTCGTATTTCCATAAATAATGACAGTGTGCCCCATGTGAATGATTTGCGCCTTCTACAACGTACATTGTCTTCTACTTACTCCATGAAACAAAGAATCAACAAGTTTTTGTGACATTAACATCTGGAGAAACTGACCTGTGTTCTTAACTCTTGTGGTTGGGTTCTTAGTGGTGTGAGTGGTCATGGTGACATCTGAAAGGAGGTATCATACAGCACCTTTATACATAGTCAGGACCAGCCCTTACAGTATTGGAGCCCTAGAAAACATTTTTGATTATACCCCTGAACTGTAAAAACACTGTAACATCTTGGAGGATTATGTGTAATATCCTGCATTCTCGCGTTACATTGGCCATGTTTCCTGTCATTGAAAGTAGCCCATCCTGTGTATTGCAGCTGTCAAGAACGCCTCAGACACTTCGCATGAGAGGGTGCCCATTTCCAGGTGTGTACTGGAGCAGTAGCAGGCATGCTACGCTGCTGCTGGCAAATCTTACACTGACTAACGGCAGCTTCTATCTCCACATCTAGAGTGGGCCACCAGAACAGACTACTGGCCAGGGTTTTCATTTCTATTATCCCCCAGTGGTACTCATGTTTACATTTACATTTAGTCATTAAGCAGACGCTCTTATCCAGAGCGACTTACAGTAAGTACAGAGACATTCCCTCGAGGAAAGTAGGGTGAAGTGCCTTTCCCAAGGACACAACATATTTTGGCACAGCCGGGAATCGAACCAGCAACCTTCTGATTACTAGCCAGATCCCCTAACCGCTCAGCCACCTGACTCCATCCACCTCTAACAATACGTATTACCACACGTAACCCCCACAACACATAAACATTCTTGATAGTAAGCTCAAACTTTCTCTGTAGATACGGCTTTAGTGACACATCCTGTACATGTTTTGGCCAACCTGACATTTCTACATGCATAACCACTTTTAAAACAAGATATTTCTCAGTTTCCTTTGCTATCTCTTTAGCTGAGATAAAGTCATGAAGACAAGAATCTCTCTACACTGGATTTGATACAACCTCTTCACCAGATCTCACAGGTTACCTACGTAAAGCATCTGCATCTCCATGCTGCTCAGATCTTTTGTACTGGATCCCGTATGTAGAATGCTGCTAGAATCAGCGGCCATTTTTGCATTCTCATGGCTGCCAGGGTAGGCACACCTGTTTTAGGCCCTAGAATCTTGAGCAAAGGTTTATGATCTGTGATTAGAAGGAACTTCCTACCATACAGGAACTTCATAACTCCAAATATCAGGCCTAACGCCTCGTTCTCAATTTTTGAGTAATTTTGTTCTGTTTTTGTCAAACTTTGTAAGGCGAACCCTATTGGTCTTTTGCGTCCATCTTTCATTTGATGAGAAATCACAGCTCCCACTCCATATGGTGAAGCATCACATGCCAAGATGAGGGGAAACTCAGGGTCATAATGAACCAACAATCGATTAGACTGTAGGGACTTCTTAGAATCCTCAAATGCTCTCTGACATGTCTCTGACCATTCCCATGGAGCATTTTTCTGCAGAAGAGCTGTCATTGGCTGAATCATATTTCATGAACAATTTCTACTTATAATTTGTGAACACAAACCTATTTGGGTGTTTGCAAACACCACAGAACTAAACAAGACCACACCTTATTGGGAGACTTTCAGTCTCTTATGTAAACTCAAAATGAGTCTCAGTGACACTATTCTCAGTTAGCTAAACTGAGAAAATATGTCAAATAGATCACATTAAATTAGAATAGAGAGATGGAGGGGGGCCTGGGAAGGGGGTGGAAGGTGCTGTATTTTTGTTCCAGTCAAACAAACGCAAAACAAGACAAAGCAGAGTGGTGTTGCAAAGCTAACTATGGTTTCATGTTGCCATAGTAACGTGGTTTGGTTTGCGTCACTCAAGGCCCTGACGGTTTCGCCTGCTATGAGGGAAAAAAACTCAGTCAGACTCTTAGTTAGCATTAGTATCGTTTCTGGTTTCCTGGCAAAGCAACACCACGCATGTGTGTTATACATTTTCTCAACACAGTCATCAGTAGGAAACAGGGTTTTCTCAGTTGTAGAGCATTTGACTACTGATCAAGAGGTCACAATATCAACTTCCCTGTACATTGCCTTGAGTAAAAGTGTCTGTTAAATGAACACATGATTTGTATTAGTAGAAAAAATAAGGCAATAAAGCTGTTCACTGTAAATCCATCAGACGCTTCCAGAACAATACTTTACTTGTAGTTGGTGGACTTTTTGGAACACATGTTCTCTTCTGAACTTCTTCTGGGACTTTTTCTGTGATGTTGAGAAGAAATTAAACAACACTTCAGCTGACCTGTATTCTGAGGCCACAACAGAGCAGGTTCCTGGTCTATTTCAACCACACTGTCTACTGGCTCTCAGAGACTCACCTGGTGTCACTGTCAGATTCACCACTGGTTCACCGTTGCAGTAGTACACCCCACTATCTGAGGAAATCACTCTCAAAATAGTCAGTGATTTGTCTGCCACTGAACTAAAACGTTTGCCTGGGTCATGAATGTGTTTGTCCTCGCTGTCCTGTCCTTTTCTCACAGTCAGAATGTCAACTCTTCCTCCATCTTGGTCTCTGCTCCATGTTACATCACCTTCAGAGTGCCCACAACTCAGCGTGGCGGTGTCCTTCTGCTGGACAGTTTGACAGGTCATCTCTGTCATGACAAACATGAATGCATAAAGTATAACTGCTGTTGTCTCAGTGTGTTACTAGATGCAGGAAGCCTTACTTCACTGTGTACATCCTATATCATACAGGTCAGGCTCCAGAACCTCCTGAATTGGACTAGAAAGATCCACATCCACTACATATCAGAAAATATCATTATTTGGACAAGCTTTTGAAAAACAATTCAAAAATATACAGGAAAAGTAAAGAGACTGCTGAAAATGTCTATGAAATCTAAAACAATACACACTATGATTTAAAGTATCTACATTATATGCACCACAATATAAAATTACTTTCTCAGTCTTCCACTTAGCAAGATACCGTAGAGAAGCAATGTGAAATGAGCTTACCTGCGTAGTTCTTACCGATCAAGACAGAGACTAGGAAGCAGAAGTAAGTGGACATCATGACTCTTTGATCTGTCTGGTCTGAGTTGAAGCTGAGACAGCTGTTGCAATTGTTCAAAGGGAAGTGGGTCCACGTAACCCCAAAGTCAGCACACACACAGACTCACATACAGATCAACACAGTCAACACACAGAGCCACGACTCTGGAGGTCGAAAAGTTGTTTTTTGCACTCAATCAACATGCATCTGTATAAAGTATGTTATTTGTGCTAGTGTGTGTGTGTGCCTGACAGACTGCATGCACATAATTGTTAGTGTAGATGTAGAGTGCACAGTAATATCTCTAAATCAAACCTTGAAACACTTTTACCCAAGTGCACAAACTACATTTAAAATTCACACCGAATCAACAGTAACCAACATCTTAATCACCAGCTGAATCATGGACACAGCACTCCATTAATTGTATAGCTGAAAATGTCTTACCCAAAAATGTAAGCAACGCCTGTACATTCTCAATACCATTAATACATATCAATGAACAATAAAATAATAGGAACATTCTATTTAGTCCAAGCAGTAGGCCCATGGAATCTCAGTTCAAAGTTGTTGCCTCATGTAAATATGTAGATGACAGAGTTCCAACATACCCATAACTACATGACACATACTTGACTAATATACATACTAAGTGAAAGGTGTATTATGAAGGATAAAATGTGCAGTTTCGAATTTTATCAGGTTGATGTTGAGCAGGTGGAAATGTTGTTGAGATCTTTAACTGTGGGTAGGTCTGTTGGTACAGACAACTTGGATAGTCGGCTGTTAAAGTTATCAGCGGGACATATTTCTAAACCAATCTGTCACATTTTTAACAGATGTCTGATTGGTGGGGTGTGTCCAAAACTTTGGAAAGAGGGCAAGATAATCCCTTTACCCAAAGATAAAAAATCAACCTTCTGTGGTCATAACAGTAGGCCTATTAGCATTATGCCTATTTTAAGTAAATTACTGGAAAAGATTGTATTTGAGCAAGTGCAAGATTACTTTTCTAACAACGATTTGACTACTAAGTTTCAGCATGCTTACAAGCATGGTCATTCCACCTGCACTGCAATGACGCAAATGTCGGATAGCTGGCTAACAGGAATTGATAACTCAATGCTTGTGGGTACAATTTTACTGGACTTCAGTGCAGCCTTTGATGTGATTGACCATGACATTTTGATTTCCAAACTTACTAGTTATGGTTTTACTTCATCAGCAATCAGATGGTTTAAGAGCTATTTGTCGGAGAGATCGCAAAGAGTTTATTTTAATGGGGCATTATCGTGTAGTAAGTCCCTGGATTGTGGTGTTCCTCAATGGAGTTGCCTCGGACCTTTGCTATTTTCGATTTTTACAAATGATATGCCGTATATACTCAGTAAGGCTACATTGACTATGTTTGCTGATGATTCCACTCTTTATTTTGCAGCTCCTACATGTTCAGAGCTTAATCAGGTTCTGTCGTTTGAGATTAGGAAATTGTATAATTGGATCAAAACAAATAAACTTGTTCTAAATATTTCAAAAACTAGGAGTATAATATTTGCTTCTAAGTATAGATTATCTGATAATCCAAAAATTAATATACAGGTAAATGGTCAAAATATACAGCAAGTAAAACATGTGAAGCTTCTTGGACTTTGGCTGGATTTAACGGTTTCATGGTCTGATCACGTCAACAAAGTTGTTGCTAAAATGGGTAGAGCGTTGCAGTAACGCGTAAATGTGCACAATTTCTCTCCCCTGTCCGATCCGAGTCAGAGCTCTCTGACCTCATTCTCTCTCATCGCCCCACCTCCTGCCCCCTTGATCCTGTCCCCTCCCCTCTCTTTCAAACTATCTCCCCCTCCATCATAACTTTTCTGCTCCATGTCCTAAACTCCTCTCTTACCTCTGGCACCTTCCCCTCTGCCTTCAAACAGGCCAGAGTTACCCCTCTACTCAAAAAACCCTCCCTTAACCCTGCCGTCCTCCAGAACTACAGACCGGTATCACTGTTACCCAGTGGCGGTCCGAGCACATTGTGTGCCCAGGGCGAGTTTACCCCCCCCCCGAAAGCACACGGAACGAGAACGAGCACCGCTACTACCTGGCGGCGGCAAACAAAGGAAAATGCACCGTCTCAGCAAGCAGAGGTGGCCTGAAGGGGGCGCCAATATGCCAATTCTCCACAACCTGAAATTATAAATAAGAGAAAACCATGCAGAGGTTTCTTATTTTAAATGCTTGTGTGCCCCCCACCTGACATGAAAAAATGCCGCCCCGGGCGGCTGCCCGGTCTGCCCGTCCCTAAACCGCCCCTGCTGTTACCCTTCTTTTCTAAAACAATTGAATGTGCTGTATCTAACCAACTGTCTAACTTTCTCAGAACAACCTGCTTGACCCCAACCAATCATCTCTCTGTACACCACCTCACTTGGACCAATCATCACCTCCCATGGCTTCTCCTACCACTGCTACGCTGACGACACGCAGCTGTACCTGTCGTTTCCCCCAACCGATCCGGGGATCTCAGCTAGGATTGAGGCCTGCCTCGCAGACATCTCCGCCTGGATGACCGAGCACCACCTCCAGCTGAACCTCGCCAAAACAGAACTTCTCATCATCCCGGCCAAACCCTCCATCTCCCACGACGTCTCAACCACCTTGGATCTGCGACGGTGACCCCTTCATCCTCTGCCAGGAACCTTGGGGTTACCATGGATGATGAGCTCTCCCTCACGGCCCACATTGCTGCGGTCTCCCGGTCGTGTAGATTCACCCTCTACAACATCCGGAAGATCAGGAGATACTTGTCCAAGCACTTGTCCTCTCCAAGTTGGACTTCTGCAACTCGCTGCTCGCCGGTTTCCCAGCATGCGCAACCCGCCCTCTTCAGAGGATTCAGAACGCAGCGGCACGTCTGGGCTACAATCTACCCAGACGCTCCCACGTTACTCCGCTCCTCATTTCCCTCCACTGGCTACCCATCACGGCCCGCATCAGATTCAAGACCCTGGTACTGACCTTCCAAACAGTGAACGGGACTGCACCCGACTACATCAAGTCTCTCCTGCAGCCTTACACCCCCACCCGCCACCTACGGTCTTCTTCAGACAACCACCTGGTGGTCCCACTCCCACCGCTCAAGACCGCCACAAGCTCCACCGTCCCAACACAAGCGCTTCTTGCCTGGCCCCCCAGTGGTGGAATCAACTCCCCACCTCCATCAGAGACACAGACTGTCTCTCCACCTTCAAGAGAAGGCTCAAGACGCACTTGTTCCGGGAGTACAACGGTACTTAGGAATGGTTTGCTGAACCCGATTGTCAGGTTGGAATGAAGAGCACAGTCGCAGATGCAGTTCAGAGTTTTTAATGGTTCTGATTTACTTTGATCACATAAAGTAGTCAACAAAAGAATAACGCAAAGCAGGATTGTAAGTCACGACCACACACTGGATCAAATAATACTTGAGGCAAAGGCAAACTTAAAGTTCATCAAGACAGTTGGTTCAAGGGTAATCCACAATCAAGGTCAAGGCACAGTCTAGGGTCAAGGTACACAGAGCAGCCAGCACAATTGAGGTTTCCAGGTAGGGCAAGACAAAAGGGAGGTCAGAGACAAGCAGGGTTCAATACCATGAATCAAGAGTCCAAGTGAACAGTCCAAATCGTAATCCAAAATCCACAGTCGAGGCAAGCAGGATCCAGTACAGGTAAAGAGTTTCCGTATCAAAAGTTTCCAAGTGAGGTAACGCCCGTAGCACGCAAACCATGAATGAGCACTGACAACCAATACAGGGTTCCTTTTAAACATGGCCGTTCACTTCCTCACAGCTGAGCCGGCCTTGCTCCTTGTCCTGGAGGGCACGCTGTGTGTTGAGTCGTGACACCAATGCTAGTTTCCTTAAGGATCACAATGACTCTTGCTTAGACACCTGTTGCTCTTGTTGGTTAGTGGCAACTGATTTAAACTGTTGTATTCGCTGCGAAATATTCTATTTTAGTTAATCTTATTTTTATTTTTACTGTTGCTTGCTTTTTTTACAGGTACACTTGCACTTAGAGGTTCATGTTGTTTAATTGTAACTTGCTTAACTACATGCTCTTATGGTTCTTCCCTTTGGCATTTATTTTTGGGTTGTTCACAATGTGTGCTTCTTGTTTTGGCTACCCGCAATGCTTTGGGGCTATTTTGTTGTTGTTATCAGTGACCGATGCACTTTGTAAAGCTTTCTCTTGGAAGTCGCTTTGGATTAAAGCGTCTGCTAAATGAATACATGTAAAATGTAAATGTAATGTAAACATTTGGTCTACCATAACACATTTCTTTACTGTACTATTTACCACTCTTCTATCCTGTGAACTCACATTGAGACCGGATTACAATAAAGAATATCAAGCTACGAATGAACACAAAGTAGTCACCCTACAGTTAACACACAACAGGATTCACCCTCCCTTTAAACCCTCATAACACTTAACATTAATAAACCACCCGGTATTGTTACTTAATACTTTAAGTATATTTCTTTTTTTCCCTTTTGCAGACTCACAGATCCAAACGATCTGGCTTTGTGATAGACCTGACAGACCTGGTTCTCACAGTTTGGGGAGTGCCCTGAGGCCCCTCCGGAGACACCTGACCAGTGTCTGTCAAAGTATCCTGCCGGTCAACCCCTGCAGCATGCTCTTGTGTTTCACTGCTGTTGTCTGCCGACATGGGCACAAGGTGGCGGTGATTCCTCTTTAAAGTGTAGACCTCTCTCCCCTCAACGAAGCGATGTGCAGGGAAAAGTTTATCCTCCCGTCTGTGGACCAGACCCATGTAATCAGTCCCCTGGAGAAATCACTACTGATCCTCTTGGTAGTGATTACATGGGTATACAGCTTTGACGAAATCATGTGCAAATTGAAATGTCATTACGACATTCTGATCATGAAATGTATGTACATTTTAATCATTATAACAACATTTGATTGATTCATTTGTGTTGGAAATGTAGAAAAGATATTGCAGTTGAATGTTTTATAGAAAACATTTTCAGGATACAATGAATTAAAAGGTTCTAATGTGGCACTTTAAGTATACTTGACTATCTATGTGTGTGGTGTTTTTGAGCTGATGTGGAATGGAATAAATCGCTGTGCCTTTGATGATGAAGGGTGGTGAGTTGTCAGAGGGTTCTTTCTTTAATACTGAATGAGAAGTAGTTCCTTGTAAAGAGCCTGAAGTGTGTGTGTGTGTGTGTGTGTGTGTGTGTGTGTGTGTGTGTGTGTGTGTGTGCATTCAGAATGAATGTACGTTCAGAATGAACACAGGTGACAACAATACAGAGGAAACTGAGGAAGAGAGGAGGGATGGCAAAAACATCCATACAGGACACAATCCCTGTCTGCCTCCAGTTAATTCCACATAGAGGGTTGAAAACGATCCACATTCATACACAACAGTCCAATCAGCTAACACAGTTCATTTGGAGTGGGCAAAAGATCAATTTTCAAGCAAATTTTCAGGTAACAACCATGTATCATATAATTTCTTTTTTAGTTCCTTCAAGTACTGGGGGTTGCAAAGTCTAGCATGCACACACACAAACACAAGTAGGCACACCTGCAGGTTGATTGACTACATCATGAACCACCCAACCTGCAGAGACTCTATCTGAAGAATTGTTGTGTAAGTCTTCAAACAATCTTCAAAGTTCAAAAACAGCACTGGAACTCAGCAAAGTTTGATGCAAAATGTGTATTGGTCTTTAAGGTGACAAAAATCCGAACAAACGTGAGCTGATCCCAAGATCAGACTGGTCTTCTCCCCTCGGGACATGCACTCTACAGCCGTCAACTAGATGCCCGCACACCAGCTTTCTCTTAGAACTGATTCTGTATCTCTTGATTAAGACAAGGGTGTTCACGCCTTTCCACAAAGGAATTCCTCCTCACTTAGGGCTAATGCTGACCATAGACTGGCAGCTCCAGATAAGACTCTTTGCGTAGGGCAATAAACGTGCAACTAGATTTATAGCTTGGGCCTCTAGAGGCCTGCGAAGGGAGATGCACATCTACAACTAATCTTCTCCCACACTCCTCAGCTCTTGACACCCAGATCTCTCACTTAGACTCACTTAGGCTCACTTATCTGTTGTTTAGAGGTCATAACAATCAGTCAACAGCTACAGAGAATATACTAAAAAGATAAATGAGAGTTTCAAATTAAATCAGATAAATCCATAATCATAACCATCTTCATAATTTCAACAGTGTGATGTCAATTTCCACGTCAGAATGGTGTCTCTCTCTGTGTGTGTGTGTGTGTGTGTGTGTGTGTGTGTGTGTGTGTGCATGTGCGCTCAGTTCTTGGTTACAAAATAACAACCCGAATGTTTTCTCAGCTTCACCTCAGACCAGACAAATTAGAGTCACGATGACCACTTACTTCTGCCTCCTAGTCTCTGTCTTGGTCTGCAAGAACTATGCAGGTAAGCTCATTTCACATTATGTGTACAGTGTTTTGCTGAATGGAAGACTTTGAGAAACTAATTTCATATAATATTTAGTGCAATTTTTTGATTTGATGAAATATTCAAACTCTCTTTACTTTCCTTGAATCTATTTGCATTGGTATATCAAAAGCTTGTCCAAATAATTATATTTTCTGATGGTCAGTGGATGTGGATTTGGAGGCTGACCTGTATGATGTAGGATATACACAGTGAAGTAAGGCTTCCTGCATGTAGTCACATTCTGAGACTACAGCAGTTATACTTTATCCATCCATGTTTGTCATGACAGAGATGACCTGTCAAAGTGTCCAGCAGAAGACCAACGTCACGCTGAGTTGTGGCCACTCTGAAGGTGATGTAACATGGAGCAGAGATCAAGATGGAGGGAAAGTTAACATTTCTGACCCAGGCAAACGTTTTAGTTCAGGTTTAGGGTCACTGACTATTTTGAGAGTGATTTCCTCAGACAGTGGGGTGTACTACTGCAACGATGAACCTGTGGTGAATCTGACAGTGACACCAGGTGAGTCTCTGAGAGCCAGTAGACAGTGTGGTAGAGATACACCAGGAACCTGCTCTGTTGTGGCCTCAGAATACAAGTCAGCTGATGTGTTGTTTCATGTCATCTCAACATCACAGAAACAGTCCCAGAAGAAGATCAGAAGAAGAACATGTGGTCCTAAAAGTCCTTAAAAACTGTATTAGTACAGTTCGTTCTGGAAGCATTTGATAGATTTAAAGTTACCAGCATTCCTACCCTCTTTATTGTTTGATACAAATACAAAAATCATTAAGCTTTTGGTCAAAGCAGTGCACAAGGGGGATATGAACCTTTGAGTTCTTGATCTGCAGTAAAATACTCGACAACTGAGCTATACCCAGTCCCCTACTGATGACAAGAGTGCTGACAGAGTTTACAACTCACATGCATGTTGTATTCACTTCGCATTCATAACCCAAAAACGATACTAATACCTACTACGGGTCGGACCTTTTGCGTTTTTTTCCCTCTTCATAGCAGGCGAAAGATTTGAGTGACCAAACCAAACCACATTACCATGACAACATGACATTACATTAGTTTCAATTTGTTTACACCACTGTTGTTTGTCTTGTTTTGTGTTGGCATGACAGTGACAAAAATACAGTAGCTTCCACCACCCTCGGTTTCTATTTTAATGGGATCTGTTTGATTATTTATCTCAGTTCAGCCAACTGAGTAAAGAGTCACTGAGATGTCCATGTTACGCGAGAGGCTGAAATTCTCACTAAGGTGTAGGTCCTGTTTTGTTCCTCTCTCATGTGAAGTGTCTTAGGCGTTCTTGACAGCTGAAATACAAAGGATGGGCTGCTTTCATGACAGGAAACTTGGCCAATGTAATGATAGCATGCAGGATATGATGCACAATCCTACAAGATGTTACAATGTTTAATTACTTGCAGAAATGTTGATTTATAGTTTAGGGTTATGCAGATATTGTAGGGGGTGGGGTATAATCTAAACTGTTTTTTTTTAGAGCTCCAATACTGTCAGGGCTGGTCCTGACTATGTATAAAGGTGCTGTACGATGCCTCCTTACAGATGTCCCCATGACCCCTCACACCATTAAGAACCCAACCACAAGAGTTAAGAACACAGGTCAGTTTCTCCAGATGGTAATGTCATGTAGACTTGTTGATTCTTTGTTACATGGAGTTGGAAATACCTTCCGTAGAATTGGCCACCCGTTACCTTAGATTTCTTCAGTGACAATGTACGTTGTCAAAGGGGCAAAAATACTGACATGGGGCAGACCCTCCTTGTTTATGGAAATAAGAGTTGTGTCTTGATTGACAGTGACAACGAGGACAGTGTCAGTGGCTGAAGCGAAGAAGTTTAACATCAATGATGAGAAGAAACATAACAAGAAGAATAAAAAGAAAAATAAGAAGGATGGAAAGAAAAAAGAAGACAAGAAGGGAAAGAAAGAGAAGAAGGATGACAAGACAGAGGGTAAGTCTCCACATTTGTCTTTCAACTATTTGATCAACAGGATATCTACTATTTGTCAAGTCTGCTCATCTCCATCTCTGAGGTCATTATGTAGTGATCTGTGCTCATGAAAATGTAAACTCTCACTAAGGTGTGATCCTCTTTAGTTTCTTTTGCAAGCAGGGGCGGAGTGGGGGAAAAAAGTGAGTTACTGTCAGACTGGCCCACTCAATACACGGCGTGCGGCCCAGTCAATGCATCGCACGTATCGACCAATCAGTGGCCTACTTGGAAAAATACCCATACACTTAACATTATTTTGGATGATTACAAAGAAATGACATCATATATATCTTTTCTTACGTTGAACGTCTGAAGTCCGTAAGAACACGTTTCAGAAGACACTTCAGAAAATGTGTGAATGTGAATACAGATCGCGAGGAGGAATATAAAAGTCAGTCAGTGCTTTTAGACGGTCTTAGAGCAAATTATGTGTGGTCATGCTGTGTAAAATGGAAAATAGTTGGAGGTGCTGGCGATGTCGGAGGGACGGCGGTTGGTGATGGAAGCGGGCCGGTATTTTGGACCATCCCAACCCCGTCGGCCCACCGGGGATTCCCCCGGTATCCCCGATGGCCAGTCCGCCCCTGCTTGCAAGTAACATGTTAGAACCTGCACTAGATAACTGCTATATAAAGCTTCAACAGAAAAGATGGTTCAAACTGCTATGCAAGTTATTCTCTGTGTCATTTGACTGTACTGTATGTATAGTGCGAAGTATGACTTTTCCCACAAAATGCCTACATGTAATTAGATTCACATCCTGGCAGCCTAAAATTGTTCAGTTTAAATGTTCCTTGCATCTATTCTTTAGCTGATCAATGTGCATTGTCAATATGGAACAAATATTGATATTTTACTGTTTCTCTTAATTCAATACCAACATTGACAACAAACATGAAGAAGAAGATGACGACAACGACGATGATGATAAAGATGGTGAAGGTAAATTTGTACTTCAACTATTTGATGAACAGGATATCTACAATTTGTCTTGTCTGTTTATCTTAATCTCTGAGGTCATTATGGAGTGATCTGTGTACATGAAAATGTAAACTCTACATACAGTATTGTTCCATTCAGCTCATTATAAAGTCTCTTATTAAGGAGGGGTCCTCTTTAGTGTCTCTCGCATGTAACATGTTAGACCCTGTTCTAGATAACCTCAATAGAAAGGATTGCTCAAACTGTCATGCAGGTAATTCTCTGTGTCATGTCACTGTACTGTATGTAGAATAGTGAAGTATGATACCTCCTTTCAGATGTCACCATGACCCCTCACACCACTAAGAACCCAACCACAAGAGTTAAGAACAAAGGTCAGTTTCTCCAGATGTTAATGTCACATAAACGTGTTGATTCCTTGTTACTTGGAATAGGAGTTACGTTTTGTAGAATTTCTTGCTTATTACCTTAGATTTCAAGTGACAATATACAATGTGTCGAAAGGGACAAAGCACTCACATGGGGCAGACCGTCATTGTTTATGGAAATACGAGTTTTGACTTGATTGACAGTGACAACTAGGATAGTGTCAGTGGGTGAAGAGAGTGAGGCCACAAAGAAGGATGAGATTAAACATAAGGGTGAGAAGAACACGGATAATGAAAAGAATGAGAGGCATGGAAAGAAAAGAAGAAAGGAGGAAAAGAAGAAAGTGAAGGATGAGAAATATGATCAGAGTAAGCCTCCATGTGTCTGTCCTCCATCTGTTAGATGATTGTGATGGTTCCCTTTTGTCACTCACGCTCTGATATTCACTGATAAAGAACATTAAGTATTCACTTTATATTGGCCAGTAGTCTGTTCTTTTGGCTCACTCTAGACAGGCTGATAGAAGCTGCCGTTAGTCAGTGTAAGATTCGCCAGCAGCAGCGTAGCATGCCTGCTACTGCTTCAGTACACACCTGGAAATGGGCACCCTCTCATGTGAAGTGTCTGAGGCGTTATTGACAGCTGCGATACACAGGATGGGCTGCTTTCATCACAGGAAATGTGACCAATGTAATGATAGCGTGCAGGATATTACACATAATCGTCCAAGATGTTACAATGTTTTTACAGCTCAGGGTTATGTGTACATATTGGAGGGGGGGAGGGTATAATCTAAAACGTTGCCTCGAGGTCCAACACTGTCAGGGCTGGTCCTGACTATGTATGAAGGTGCTGTATGATACCTCCTTTCAGATGTCACCACGACCCCTCACACCACTAAGAACCCAACCACAAGAGTTAAGAATACAGGTCAGTTTTCCAGATGTTAATGTCACATAAACTTGTTGAATCTTTATCTCATGGAGTAGGAAATACATTTCGTAAAATTGCCCATTTATTACCATACAGAAGTGACAATGTACGTTGTAGAAGGGGCAGACCGTCATTCTTTATGGAAATACAAGTTTTGACTTGATTGACAGTGACAACGTGGACAGTGTCAGTGGCTAAAGAGAGTGAAGCCACAAAGAAGGATGAGAATAAAGATACGAAGAGTGAGAAGAACAAGAGTAAGTCAACACATTCGTCTTTCAACTATTTGATGAACAGGATATCCACAATTTGTCATGTCTGCTCATCTCCATCTATTACGTCATTATGGAGTGATCTGTGTACATGAAAATGTTAACTCTACATACAGTATGTTTCCACTCAGCTAATTATAAAGTCTCAGTAAAGTGAGGAACTCTTCAGAGTCACTTCATTTCTACCTCCTATCTTTCTCTGATGTCATATCCTGCCTCAGGTCTTTGGCAACTGCCTCTGGGTGTGGCTGCCGGAGGACTGGTTCTGGTTCTGGTTCTGTTGCTGGTGGGGTTCCTCATTAGAAGATGCTGGGCTCGGAAATCAGGTAAACAACAACAAATAAACATGCGTCTGGTGTCTGTGCATTACAAAAGATAATACAGTATTGTATTTTCATTTGTTTGAAGGAGAATAAAAATCTCCAGGAAAATGTTATGTATTTAAGTCTTTAAGTCTGTTTGAATGATGGCACAGAACAGAACATGATGTTGCACTGAATCAGTACTTTGGCTTGTGCTTGTGCTTGTGCAAGCTGCGCACTTTGTACTGACAAAAATAAGATGTGGATTTGAATTAAGAACGATGGACAGGGCCAGAGGAAACATATGTGAGCTGGAACAACACATTCTCAACAGGACATGGACTGATCCACGATCAGATGTAGTTATTACATCATCCTGAGTGAGATTATTGAACTGAAGAGGACCTGATTCTAAATCAGCAGATCCCACTATGAGAGTCTGTATAAATACAGGTGTAGGACTGTATTTGGATTAGAAACTGGACAGTGTGCTGGAATTGCACACATCATGACCCTTACTCATCCAGATATGACAACAGGCCTGGATTGGTGATCTGGCATAACGGCCAATGCCCAGTGGGCCGACGCACTTGGGGCCGATATGATAGATTTGTTATATATACATATCAATCTTAATATCATTTTTATTAGCTTAAAATTGGCCAGCGACCGGCCCATAAAGCAGGCACAGCAGCCCATTGGTTCAATTTCCATGCTGACACTGGGCTGTCCCAATCACATCTCTTTTGGTGTACTGGTGGGTGGTGTCCAACCGATTGTGGTGGGCCGTTCTGAGCAAAAATGGCTTTTCCCAGTCTAGCCCTGCAACCAATGCAACAATAAGTCACACTATGAGGTGTGAGAACCATCAATACGAACCCTAATCCAGCAGGAATGTCTCCCAGCCTACACATCTTACTTCTGGACACAAAGCAAAGGCAGAAGCTGCAGTGTTCATCTTGAACTGTGATAGACTGCACCCACACGAAAGAGGAACTTAATTAGCGACAAGTCAGCAGTGGGATTCAGAATCAGAAAGGGGGGATTTATTTGCCATGAATGTTTGCACAGACAAGGAAATTGCTTTGGCAGGAAGGTGCATACAATAAACATATAGGAACCTTAAATTTAAATATGTGGACTATTTATACTAAGGGTACATACTAGCAATACTAAGTGGAATTTGAATTAAAATATACAAGAAAATGAAATATAAGTTGCCTGTAATTTACAATATAAAAATACAAAAAATACAAATATTACAAAAAACACAAATGTACAACATACAGTTATGCAGTGCAGAATGGAATATGTTTTGAGCAGGAAGTCATTAAAGTCAGTGTGAACCCTTGGCCTTGTTAAAGAGGCCAACAGCGGAAAGGAAGAAACTGTTTTTGTGGCGAGAGGCATATTCCAGCCAATCACCTTCTCAGCAGTGCGGATGATATGCTGCAGCCTGCTCTTGTCCTTGGCAGTGGCAGCAGCGTACCAGATGGTGAGGATGGACTCAATGAT
The DNA here is from genome assembly GCF_021917145.1 of Hypomesus transpacificus. Classification (NCBI taxonomy): domain Eukaryota; kingdom Metazoa; phylum Chordata; class Actinopteri; order Osmeriformes; family Osmeridae; genus Hypomesus; species Hypomesus transpacificus. Next base: position 1,748,648 of record NC_061063.1, read on the forward strand.
GGCTGAGTAGAAGTGCACCATCATTGTCTTTGGCAGGTTGAATTTCTTCAGCTGCCGAAGGAACAACATCCTCTGTTGTGCTTTCTTTGTGAGGGAGCCGATGTTCAGTTTCCAGTTGAGGTCCTGGGAGAGGATAGTGCCCAGGAAGAATCTCAAGAACAATGCTCCACATTTCCTTTTATGCCCAATTATTTTCTTTAAGAACAACCAATCAGACCACATCTTAATCCTTACTCATCAGCATATGACTACCAATACAACAGTAAGTCACACGATGTGGTGTGAGAACCATCAAGCAAAAACTCCTTCCATCAACTCCAGTCTAGCATGTAAAAGGAAGGGACAAGGGTGTCTCCCAGACTACAAATCTCCGCATCCAATTTTGGATGTCTCACTCTGACAAGGAGTTATTAATGATATAACGTGTTTTGTAAAGGTGCTATTGGGATTTAAATCCCGTTCAGTCCAAAGAAGTCCGGAAATCTGTCTTGCAATGCTGAGTAATCTGTTTAAGCCTTACAACCCCCTTCAAATACAATGCACAATTTGTAAATCCCTCTGGACAAAAGTGTTGACTCAATAAAGTAATATAATGTCTTTACAAATCCCTCTGGGATAGCTGGAGCTGGTATAGGGAGTCAAGTGGCTGAGCGGTTAGGGAATTGGGCCAGTAATAAGAAGGTTGCCAGTTCGATTTTGACTGTGCCAAATTATGTTTTGTCCTTAGGCAAGGCACTTCAACCTACTTGCCTCGGGGAATGTCCCTGTATTTACTATAAGTCGCTCTGGATAAGAGCGTCTGCTAAATGACTAAATGTGAATGTATTCATGCTCTTTCATGGTCTCTCAATGTGTAACTAGAGGGTGACAGAGACAGACCGCCAGCTGTCTATGCAGAAATAACAGATATGACGCAACAACCAAAGGATGGATCTTGTGAGTGTGACAGAAAGGTTTTGTCTTTCTTTCTTTCTTTACTAAATTCTTTATAGGCTCTGTCTTTACTTTTATAGATTTTTTTTCCCCCTTTCACCAGGTTCTCCAAGATCTAAAGAACATTCTGTCTACTATCTGGCTGGTGCACCAGGCACACAGGAAGAAGGTAGTTTATTTTAATTTATTTGGTCTTTTCTTTATAGATCTACATTAACTAGCTTTCTTCACTTTTTTTCTGTATACATGTTTTTTTTTTCTTCTATTTTATTTCTAATTCCAGTTCATGGAATGAACCCCATATATCACACAATCCAGGACCCTAACATTACAACAAATCTCAGCAATGGTAAGATTCAATCTCCATCATCAAGGAGAACATTTGTTCTGACGTTTTTGTTTTAATGTGATGTAAACTTTCCTCTGAACAGCGGAAAACCCTGACTTCTTGGCCCAGAATCCAGAGGTTCCCTAGATCTTCTCTTCTGTTCTCTATCATCTACAGTGTTTAATGATCCATTTGGTGTATTAATTACATACGTAATCCTAATTTTCTCATTCAAATATTTATAGTTCTTTAACCTGATCAGTATAATATGTAAATCATGCTGATGTACATTGGAGACTGCATTATACCATATATTGTTTCATACAAAAGATTTTTTTTTGTTGAAACTGGATTTGTTTATGCCTGTACAACACAAATATGCTAATCTTGCACTGAATCAAGCTAGTTTACACTTTTGTGTGTCTTCCGTGGCTTCTGAACTGGTGAAAGTAACTTAATGCAGTCAGAGAAGATTAGAGGGCTGAGGAAATGTGTTCAGTATGAGATTATTTGCTACATAGTCCACAGTCTTTCCGTTTTCTTTATGTAGCAATTATCCATACAAGTTAATCAAAAGAAAACTAGGTTATTCACATTGACAGCTGAATCTTTGGCATGTAAAATCAATTCAATTACAGCAGTGTCCCTTCGTGAGTAAATCCTCATGATCACAATTGTGGCAAAAAAAAAAGGTTTGCAGCGTAATCAGACATGACATTTTATGAATTAACTGAAATTTGTAACAATAACAAGAAATGCACCAGCAGAGATAATAGAAGTATTATTCTATTCTGTTGTTACCCCAACCCTGTAAGAAATCAATATGTACTTAAAGAATTAAGTGTGGAAGATATTAAGAGAATACATGTACAAATTCAAATAATTTCCCATTCTGAGGTTAAAGTAGTAAGATTCAATTTTCTTTTCAAATTTTTTTTTTTCTAGATTTATCCGTCAAACAAAATGTTAAGATCTAGATTCAATGTTGATATGAATAACTGTATATTTTGTAAAACAGATATATGTATTTTTTAAATCATATTTTCTTTCATTGTGAGTTGGTGCAACCTATTTGGATATATGTGCGGAGATGGCTACAGTCCAGGGAATTCGAACTTATACATCTGAAAGTGAAAATATTAAAGTTAATTTTTTCTTTGAAAATAAGGAATTAGACTTGATTCTTACTATTTGTTTATCATTGAAACTTAAAGACAAAAAATAACTGATTTTGTTTTTCGTTTTCGGAGATCAGGAAACTGAAGGAGATGGAGGTCAGCTGGGCACTGATTGGCTAAGAGGGATTTGGCAGAAATGACTTTTTTCATACATTGTGTTTTACTATACAGTATACACCTTATGTTATTTTGACCACCGCTCTTGAATAACAGTTGCATTTATTCATTCTGAACAATCTCTGAATTTGATTCTTACGGTGTGAAAAATAAACACTTGATTTAAAAGTCGATATCAGTTCAGTGTAACACGTTCCTGTGACTTGGCGATTATTAGTGGAATTAAGTTCTTCTTGCAACACCAAAAGGACAACAACGAGGAGCAGATCTGCCTCATAGGGGAGAAAAGCAAGGAGGTGGAGAAGAAGAAGATAGAGGCAGAGGAGAAGGAGATTGCTTCTCTGAGGATGCGTTATGAGATAGAGAGACAGGCCCGCATTGAAGATGTGAGAGCACGACAAAACCTTGTATTGTATTTTCATTTTGTGTTTACTAAACTCTTTGGAAGTTGTAAATGTAGAAGTCAAAAGCGCATGTATTTTCTTTTTAAACGCCAGTGACAAGTCATTTGTTAGGAGAGAGTAGAGTATGTGTTCATTCTTGGTAGGTCCTTTAGGGCAGTGAGATTCAGTGTCATTTGATTGTTGTGAAATGTCACTGACCCAATATAGGTCTACAAGGTTAGCGTAGGTCATTATGTGTATTAGAGGTCTAGCATATTGTATTGTATATTGCATATTATTTTGGAGGGTTTATGTTTTATATAATATAAAATTTATGAGGTATATTTAGGAGGTTTAATATTGTTTTATTTGAGCTTATCGTAGATGTAATCTTTGTATCTAAGTACTTACATGCTATGTAATGCCAGGTTGCCTTGCGTTGTCTGGTCCCAAGAATTTCAGTGCCCAGTCTGACCTTGTGTTGGTTTGTGCACCTGACAATAAAAACTTGAAAGATATGAACAAACATAAATATTAGAATGATCCCCATCATGCTGTCCATCTGCAGGTGTGCAGGGAGCTCTCAACCCCATCCCCACCCTCCAGAAGGGAGCTCTCACCCCCCATCCCCACCCTCCAGAAGGGAGCTCTCACCCCCATCCCCACCCTCCAGAAGGGAGCTCTCGCCCCCCATCCCCACCCTCCAGAAGGGAGCTCTTACCCCCATCCCCACCCTCCAGAAGGGAGCTCTCACCCCCATCCCCACTCTCCAGAAGGGAGCTTTCGCCCCCCATCCCCACCCCCCAGAAGGGAGCTCTCGCCTCCCATCCCCACCCTCCAGAAGGGAGCTCTCACCCCCATCCCCACCCTCCAGAAGGGAGCTCTCGCCCCCTATCCCCACCCTCCAGAAGGACTATGGAGAGCATGGTCTGAAAAGGGGTAGAAACGGATGTCTCTCTTTCCCCCTTTTAGAGGTGTTCTCCAAATGGGATCCAGTCCCAGTCACCACCTTTCCCAGCTGTGAGGAAGGAGCTGAGACTTGCAGGTAACACACACACACAACGTGTTTCATATCGCTAGAAGCAAAACATTGTGGATTAGTATTAACTGGTATGTGTGTGTGTCCAGGCGTAGGGAGCGCCCCGAGGTGGACGTGGCCAGACTGCGTTGCAGACAGTGACATCAGACACGTGACATCACACTGCGTGACATCAGGCTACGGGGAACTCCCCACAGTGGAGGGTGCTACTCACTGGTCAACCCCCTCATTCATAACTCAGCTCTTATTCATTAGATCCCTCATTGTATAAACACACCCTGTTAAGCTTGTTGAATATTAGCCCTGCTAGAGCTTGTTTCCCAGCCACTCACTGTGTCTTGTATACAGACAGCATGTGGTTTGCCATGTTAAGGTCAATATTCTTTACATTTGCAAATTATTTTGCCATCCCATAAACCAAACCATTATTTGGTGAGTCATCGTAGAATCTTTAATTTTGCCATTCTAGTTTTTTCATACATCATATGCACAGGGCCTGTCTAATACTTAAACTAAGGTCAAAGTTATTCAGCTGAACCAGCGTATTTGTGTGTTCCCAGAGGGATCCCGGGGCATGGAAAACATACTAGAAAAGACCTGGGACATGGTCTTGGCCATGACACATCCTCCAATCAGAGTCAGCAGAGCGGGTCCAGGAGCTCCACAATTGAACCTGATGAGTAAGAGGAGGAGTTCCAGGAGTCTATGTTTTTTCTTTTAGAAACCTTCAATAAAGAACTCCATGCTTTGGATCAGTGTCTTTGTATTCACTGTATGTATACAAAAGGGAACATTGTTGACTCACTTAAATACATTAGTGTAATAATCCCAAAACTTTAAACCGATCAAAGCCATGGTGAACCTCAGAGAGAAATGTCAGTGTTAATATGGTTACATTTACATTTACATTTATTCATTTAGCAGACGCTTTTATCCAAAGCGACTTCCAAGAGAGAGCTTCACAAAGTGCATAGGTCACTGATAATAACAACAAGATAGCCCCACAGCATTGCAGGTAGTCAAAAACAAGAAGTACATATTGTGAACAACCAAAAAATAGTGCTAAAGGGAAGAAACCATAAGAGCATGTAGTTAAACAAGTTAAAATTACACAACATTAATCTCTAAGTGCAGGTGTACCTGTAGGAAAGCAATAAATGTATGATGGTGAGTGTTTTAAATTGAGAATACAAACATTTAAGGCTGATGTTAGTATCTTACAATACCAGTGCTGGGGATATGTCTAGTGTCAAGTGAGGGCTGCAATACCACTTAGCTGTGCAAAAGAAATTCAGGTAGTTACATTTTGTCATTTTAGCAGACGCTCTTCTCCAGAGCGACTTACAGTAAGTACAGGAACATTCCCCCCGAGGCAAGTAGGGTGAAGTGCCTTGCCCAAGGACACAACGTCATTTGGCACAGCCGGGAATCGAACTGGCAACCTTCTGATTACTAGCCCGATTCCCTCACCACTCAGCCACCTGACTCCCTGATTTATACATACCTTTTTTCATAAACATTTCATTCCTCTTTGATTGTCGAATTGTACTTCCACTTGAAATGCCCATCCCTACTGCAAATCCAGTTTGATACAGGATGTGCAATGTACATTTATGCATTTAGCAAACGCTTTTATCCAAAGCGACTTCCAAGAGAGAGCTTTACAAAAGTGCAAAGCTCACTGATCATAACAACAAGATAGTCCCAAACATAGCGGGTAGCCTCGTCCATTAATTGTATTGCGCGACAAGTTATCTCTTACTTCTCCATGTGAGAAATACAAGGTGTGGCGTGTGAACTGGTTGAAAAGGGTGTCTCACGGTGAATGCTTGAGACTTGAGCCTTCATCCTGTCATTAATTCTAGACCGGAAGTGACCAACTGTGATTTTAGGTCAAGTCGATACAGGTTATGTTGAGTGGCGTAGTACCAAACCATGTCACCGGTAGGCGCAATTTCACTCTTCCTGCACCCTAGAGACGACATCCTGTGGTTTGCCTCACGCGGGACACCCATGCCTTTTTAAAGGAGTACAGTGCAGCTACACGTTCCCCATCTCACAAACCCCCTCCAAGTCTAGAATCAATGAAGTGTCTTGATCCTGTCGATTACCATCGGTCCCAACCATATGGTACCAACAATGAACGTCACAGGGGGATTAGACCACTGTCCTCGCATGCACCCGACAGATATTACGTAACATGGCATCCAGGGCTCAAACGTTGAATATTTTGCCCAAGATCATTACGTTACATGGCATCCAGGGCCCAAACGTTTAATATTTTGCCCAAGATCATAGCTGACAAGTATGGACAAACTACTGAAACGTTCAAGTAAAGTGATAACTAAACGTATACCTCTTTATTTTCCCTACCACACTTAGGTAATATGTGATTAATGTATCAAAATAGCATTTTCAAATCGATACATGTGCTATGAAACAATTCTTAGTCAAGGCATGACTTGACTGGTGTGCCATCTTGTCAATTAAGCTGTAGTTTTTATTTAGATGCAGACTATTGGACTGTTTTTCCATCATTCAAAGTTCTCACTTATCATTGGGCCAAATCAGCTTTCTAAAGCTTGTCCGAGACCACTCTTGTCAATTGGTTTAAATTATAGCCAACCAGAACCGTTCTGTAGTTTTATTGACAGATTTGGACGTCGATCTTAAATGTATTAACTCACATTGGTTACTGCTCAGAAAATGGGCAGGACCAAGCTGAAAAATACGTTTCCTTGTCCGTATGTCATATGCGAGATTGTGCGAAGGACCGAACACTATGAAACAAATAAAATAAAAAAGATTTATCTCACGCCAGAGATGTTATTTTATCCTCAGTTGGGATTGAGTTTTTTGCAGAACGAGAAGGATTCGTTGTAACTAATTACTGATTCTATTCTTGTGTACAGATAGCCTATTTATCTAGTCGCTAGTCGCAGCACCCCCTCTCCAAACATACGCCTTTGTGGCTATGACTGCGGATTTACTGTCTGATTTGGATAGTCGATTCTTCGCTGATAACCTCCTGACAAGCGAAGACTGGGGTGAGTGACACTTTCAAGTATCCTACTTATATAAACATCAAATGGAACATCAGACGGTTTTAACTAATCGGTTGGCTTGGCTATCATTGTAATGGGCATACGCAGCTGAGCATCATCAACATACGCCATTGAGACCAGCTGGCGAATCATACGTTATTTCTCCTTTTAGAGGTAGGGAACAACAACTGTATAACACTGTATTTGAAAGAATCTTAAGCACAGGGATGGAGGTTAATTGTTGGGTTCTCGCGTCAGTGTGTGTGTGTGCGTGCTACATTGTACGGACAGCAAACCAACCCGGATATGTCACCAGTACGTACGGAGCTATGGCAGATCAGTTTTATCTGTCCGCGTGTTCTCGGCCCCCGGATGGGATGTCCGGGTTTGATGTTTCCACGGTGTTGCACATAATCGCGCAAGAATCCCCCCAACCCAATCTAACAACATGTTGATATCACCGCTAAGAAGGAAGGAACATTACTAAACCTCTCCGAGGTGTTGTTTGAAATAACCTTTTATCAGCATAGTTTGTATCTCCCAACATTCTCATTCTAGTATCTGCGATGTTCTTGTTTCATCCATTGGGATGCATGTTTTGGCTTCTCTTGTGGTCAAGGCGATGATCTATCTAAGGCACTGCAGGGACCCCTGATTTGAGACTATAACAATTCCAGTTACCAGTGTCCACAGGTTGGCTCCGTTCCAGGAGAGCTACTTGCACGGTTTAGCATCAACAATAATTTACTGCACCTCATTCAAACAATTAGTATGTTGAGAAGTAGCCTCACCAAAGTAACAACTGGGTTGCTGGCCAAGCCGGATGCTAGTGAGGACGCAACGGACGCAAGCAACACGGTTGGAATTAAAGAGCCTCTCAACACAGTTGCCAAATTTGAGTCTTCCTAGAGTATCCCAGATATCAAATTCAATCAGGTATATGTTCACATTACATGTAAATACACTAGCGTTAGCCTGCGCTCATGTTTTAGCAGAGGGGTGTGTGCTATGTGTCCCTATAAGGGAGGAGGAGGCCATGATGGCGGACAGGGCCCCGTTTGTTGTTGTCGTCACTAAAAAACGGTGTCTGCATGTTTCTTGGGTGTTTGTGTGTGTGTGTCTGTCCTTTTATGGTGTGTGTGTCTGTACCATCTGTTTGTGTGTTTGCGTCTGTGTGTTGTTTGGATGTGTGTGTGTGTGCGCACATCCAGATGCCTGCCTGTACCAGTGTGAGAGCATGGAGGAGGGAGAAGAGGGGGAGTACACGAGAGGACTGAAATACGAAACATCGGTAAGGACAAAGAAAGTGTCACACGTGCGCACGCACACACAGTGACACGCACACACACACATGGACACAGACGGTGGCTGTGTTAGTGTAACTTGAACTCTGTGTGATCTGGGTGCTGAAGCAGGCTTCGTACAAAGCCCAGTCAGCAACCTGACAGGCTCTGTTAACACAGTCAGCAAAGATGTGCATGAAGATCCAGTTTCTCACTCGTTCCGGAAATGGATCATCATACCACTGTAGAAAAACGAAGAAATGCATACTTTATGGCCTAAATAAACAGTTACTTAGTTAGTGAGGACTAGTGAGGGACTACTGCAGTCCTTCACTCAGACATAGGATGGGGTATTTTGAATGGTGCGGCTATATTGGATGGTGAGGGTGTGTGTGGGTGGCCAGGATTAACTATGGTAGCAGTGTGTCTGAGACATGCCAGCTGCTAATCAGGTTAATTGTCTGTCGGTCAGAGGCCAACTGATTGGAGCACTTGTCGCTCGGCTTGCCAGCCTGGCCCCAATCGACCTACTGACTAATCCAGACCCTGGCCTAATTTCTTTCACTTCTCTCTCGCTCTCTCGCTCTCTCGCTCTCTCGCTCTCAGTTTGATAACAACCTCATGTTGACCCTTGACCCTGACAATCCCACATCGCCATGGAGACACCTGGACGACAACCTCCTCACAGGTGGGCAGGCCGACTCACCGACCAATGGGGCGCTCCGTCGGATATAACGTGCTGAATTCAGAAACACGCATTCCAGAGTAATCGAGACCGACGTGATTTTAGTGGGACAACAACACGTGGGGCATTTGCATAACTTCTATTTCTTTGTTTCCATTGCTCTCTCTCTCTGTCTCTCTCTCTCTTTCTCTCCAGGGGACTTCCCTGTGTTGAAGGACGAGATGACCATCACACAGCCTTTACCCGAGGACATGTGTATGTCCTTCAACCACAGTTTTGTCCCAGTCGAGTCATGTGAATGCTTAAAGGGACATGACAAAATGCTGTGCTTACTAAACGTTGTCTAATTGATGTATATGTTCATGGATGCTTGTGTGTGTGTGTGTGTGTCTGTGTGCGCACGCACGCTTGTGGCCGTGCGTGTGTGGTGTCACAGTGTTCCAGGTGAAGGCGGAGCCTCCCTCGCCTGCGTCCTCATTGGCCACTGACTGTTCCATGACCCCTGACCCCCAGGTCAGTACGGCTGAACTGCCCCACCGCTGGGATCTGACAACATACATGCAGGGCTACAGTCTGCCTCCATTGTTCACAGATTGTGCAAGTGCAGGATCAAGGCGTCCGATTGATGTCGCTGGAGAGGGTTGAAGGTATCGAGAGGTGTTGAAAGTGACGAATCATACGCGGGCCAGTGCCCTCCCTTGGTTTCCGTCCTCAAATTGTCCAAAGTCATGTTGACATGCGCGAGCAGAACTCAAGTGCGCGGGCCGAGTTGACCTGTGAGAACCTTACAGAGTTTTCCATGCAGAAACTCTGTCACAAATGTTTTTTTTGTTTGTTTTTTTGCCTTTCCCTAGGTTTTGCTCCTCGCTCGCAGTTGTCTGTTCAACTCTCGGTTGTTTAATTTGTGCAAAAAAAAAATCTAATTTGTTTGTCGTAATCATGTTTCGTCTTGACAAATCTGACACCAAAGTCAATCTTTGTGTATGTCAAATAAGACAACTATGTATTAGGATGCAATGTCATACCCTGATGTAGCAAAACAAAAGAGTGCGACCAACTGAGACAGTCTCCAAAATCTGGAAATATGAGGGAATCTAAATATGGTGATTCCCAGGTCTGGAAAATATCATGGAAATGTGTCAGTGAATAACTCATTTTCTCACAGCCATACCCTACCCTCATGCACACAGAGTATGCATATTGTATGTCTACTTAAATAATGTATATGTGGGAAAGGTTATTTCATTCTGTTAGTGGAAATCAGGTTTTTGGCCTTGACATGGACAATGCAGTTCCAGCTGTACTGATGTACAAGCTGTAGTGAATCCTGCAGAGTGTACATCAAAACATCAAGTGGACATCGCTGGGAGAGTGCTAACACTGCATGCTAATGTTTTCTTTCACCTCTGCTGAGTCCTAACCTTGTCTTTCACCTCTCCTGAGTCCAAACTTTGTCTTTCATCTCTGCTGAGTCCTAATTTTGTCTTTCACCTCTGCTGAGTCCCAACCTTGTCTTTCACCTCTGCTGAGTCCTAACCTTGTCTTTCACCTCTCCTGAGTCCAAACTTTGTCTTTCATCTCTGCTGAGTCCTAATTTTGTCTTTCACCTCTGCTGAGTCCCAACCTTGTCTTTCACCTCTGCTGAGTCCTAACCTTGTCTTTCACCTCTGCTGAGTCCTAACCTTGTGTTTCATCATGCATTTAGTTATTACCAACTCTGACCCCCCCCCCCCTTCTCCTCCACCTCCTCTATCTCTTTCTCCAGATCTCAGTTAAAGGGGAGAACCCCCCTACCCCTCCCTACATGTTTGGAGATGTGCTGTCTCCTCCTCTGGGGGCGATGGAGGTGACTGTGGCCTCTGCAGGCCAGGGCCAGACCCCTGCCCCCGGCCCCCCTGGTCTGGACACATCGCTGCAGGCCACTGGTAAGACGAGGCTAAGGTGCTGTCCCTCAGGTCTGACTGATGGGACAGAGGGACCAAGGAAGGATGGACAAACACAGCTTCGTCACCGCGTCACGTCCTCCCTTCACGTGTTTTTTCTCTCTCTCCCTCCTTTTGTCACTTCATCCTGTCTTCCTTTCTCTTCACTCTGTTTTGTTATCCTCTCTTCTCCACCCGCCTCCTCCCCTCCCCTCTCTCTCTGTCTTTCTCTGTGTCTCTCTCTCAATCCCCCCCACCCACCCCCTCTTTCCTCCGCGTCTCCAGTCGTGCCCGTGGTGTCCTCTGCGAAGGCGTGCAGCATCCTGAGCAGTAAGCCAGCCATCCAGCCCCGGCCGGTGTGCGTGGCCGCTCTACCCGTCCCCCAGGCTTCCAGCCCGGCCAGCACTCTCATCCTGCAGGGCCTCTCCACAATGGAGCAGGCCAGGCCCGGTCAGAACTCTCTCACACACACACACACACACACACACACACACACACACACAAACACACTGGCAAATACATAGAACAAGCCTGACATGATCAGTACAAACACAGGCTGGACCAGACCTGATCAGCAAACACACACTCTCACACACACTCACACACACACACATAAACAGACAGACTAGATTTGACCAACAGTTGTGGACCATGTTAGAGCCAGAATGTTCAAATGACCAATCAGGTAGCACTTCTTTAATGAATATTAATAAGTCCAGCCTTGCCACCCCGCACACTACTCCTATACAATGCACTTTCCACAAGGAGAAGGAATGCCTGTTAGATTATGGTACAATAAAGTTGTGCTTAATCAACGTGGAGGTCCGTAACTATTTGAGGGATTGAGAGGCTGCAGTTTATCATGGCTGTAACAGCTGCACATTCCAGATCTTTCAAGCAATAGTTATCAGTCACTTTCCAGCTTCCTTTTCTGTCAACTGTTGACGAAACCTGTCTGCTTTCCCTTTTTCACAGTTTGGTTTTCTCTCTGGTCACACAGCCAGCTAGTCAATCAGCCAGCCAGCCTGTCAGACAGACAAACAGGGTTTGGTTATTCAACACTCTCTCCTGTTACGTGTGTGCTGATGTCTCTCTTCCTGTCTCCTTCTCAGTAGTCCTCTCCCAGTCGGTGTGTCTGGCCTCCGCTCCGGCCATCGTCAAGATGGAGCCCGTTTCTCCCACAATGCCCCACTGCGCCAGCCCCTCGGCTCCGCCCTCCAGCAAGCCCATCGTCCCAGCAACCCCTCTGCCAGGAAGTAGCTGCAACGACCTTGACGTGAGCGGGCTGTCCATCAGATTTCAGACGCTTTTATTGGCCTTACGCATCTAAATCCTTCCTCCCTCCCCCACGCCTCCATCTCTCTCAAATGGGCCCTCCTCTTCCTCTACTAGGATTGTAAAAGCCATTTCATTGGCCCTTGCTACACCAATCATATGCTTTTAAATTGGGCCAGTTGACGGTCAGCCACAGGAAAATGTGCCCTTTCAAATAAATAGTTTCACTTCTGACATCTGATATAGCCTCCATAATGCCTAGCTGAATGCTGTAGACCCCCGTAGGGCAGAAGGATGTGTCGTGTTCCCTTATATGTCAAGAAGCAACAGTTCCGGAACATTCTTACTGGTGCTCCTATGGGCTTAATAGGTGAAATGAAATTGTATATGCCGCTGTTACAGTTTGTCAAAACATAATGATGGCCTGATTAAGACCTTTAAAGTCCAAAAGTTTAGAAGAAAGGATGAGGGAGGGGGGCTCATTTCATTTTTTTTCTGATCCTCCCTTGATTAAAAAGACAGTAGAACAGTGTTACTAACCCTAGAACCGTACTCAGCACTTCTCCCAGAACGAGGTCTCTTCTTTGTTGGTGCTCAGCTGTGGTCTCTTCTTCGTTGGTGCCGCCAGGTGAAGGTTCTGAAGCGGCAGCAGCGCATGATTAAGAACCGGGAGTCGGCCTGCCAGTCCAGGAAGAAGAAGAAGGAGTACCTGCAGAACCTGGAGGGCCAGCTGAGGGAGGCGCAGCAGGAGAACGAACGCCTCCGCAGGGAGAACCAGGCCCTCAGGGAGAGGCTGGCCGGGAAGGAGGTGAGGGGGTGGAGGGACGGAGGGAGGGGAGGAGGGAGGGAGTTGAGGTAAGAGACGAAGGTGAGGGGGTAGAGTAGGAAGGGAGGGGGTGGAGGAAGTGGGGGGGGGGATGGAGGGAGGGGAGGAGGGAGGGAGTTGAGGTAAGAGACAAAGGTGAGGGGGTACAGTAGGAAGGGAGGGGGTGGAGGAAGTGTGGGGGGTGGGAGGATGGAGGGAGGCAGGATGGGGGGGGGGAGGAAGAGGAGGAGGAGAGGATGGGAGAAGGAGTAGTAGAGGGGAAGGGGGAGGCTGGAAAAGGAGATGAGCGGAGGAGTACAAGAGAGGGAAGTCGGAGCACTGGATTAGAGCACAGTACTAGATGAACAGCATTTGAACTCTCCCTCGTTGGTGCGTTGCAGGGCAGTGACTCGGCGAACAACAAGAGGGCCGTGTGTGTCATGGCCGTGCTGCTCTTCATCACCTTCAGCTTCGGACCCGTCAGGTATGTCCTACAACCCAGGCGTCTGTCTCCCCCGGACGCATCATCCCTCTTGCACTCTTGACTTGACAACTGAAAGAAAGAAAACAAAAAAACTTTCCAGGAATTCCTCTCACTTTCTATTTGTCTTTTTTTTGTCGTCACAACCTTTTTAGATCTGTGTGTGTAGCTGCTGTTTCAATTCGTTTTTTTTGTGTGGTTTTCCTTTTCTTGGGCTTCCAGCATCCCAGACAGGAAGTGGGGGACGGGGTTACAAGAAGGGGTGGTCCCTTACACAGGAAGACGCCTTTTGGAGTTTGAGCAGGCCCATAGCCAGGAGCAGAGCAAGGTGGAGGAGAGGATGGACCCAGAGGAGGAGGGAGGGGAGGTGGAGAGAGACATCGTGGATCCGTATCAGTTTAGGTGAGCGACGTTCGACGCTAGCTGGCTGCAGTTAGTCAGCAAACCACATTGCTGACTAACTGCAGAGAATGTGAAAGAGATGAAGATGTTGATGTTGATGAATTGTGCGCGTGTGTGTGTGTTTGCGCCATAGGAACCTGAGCGACGTGTTCAGCGACATGAAGGACCTGGTGCTGCAGGACCTCGATCGCTACTTCACCTCCAACGACTGCAGGCAGTTCAACCGCTCAGAGTCTCTCAGGTATGTTACTGCCTGCCGCCCTGAAACCTTCCTTTTCAAAACTAACAACTGTCTCTCAGGTGTGCTTCCTCAAAACGACCACCGACCTCCCTGAAACCATCCTCCATTTTCATTTAGCAGACGCCTTTATCCAAAGCGACTTAGTGCATGTGGCAAGTACAGCAGAAAATCAAACTATTTCAGTGGTTCGACAGCACTGATGCTCTTTGTTGATTACCGACTGCTCATGCACTCTCCTGCTCCCTAGAGCCCCCCCACTCCCTCTCCCCTCCCACTCCACCCCCATATTCTCTCCCTCCCTCCCTTCCCTCCAGTCTGTGGAAAGCAGAATTCAAATGAGTGCTCGTGTTTGTCCCCCTCTCTCACACCTGTGCCCTTTGGGCCCTCGTGGGGGAACAGTGTTCTGCCTTCACACCTGTGTGGCTGTGCCTCTGGGGGGGGGGGGGGGGGGTGACTCGCCCCTGTACAGGGGAGGTGCTGTCTGGCTTGGCCACAAAAGCTCAGAATATATTCACTCTAGCTCCCCTGCCAAATATTCATTTGAGCTATACCACTGAAATACTGTTAGAAAGTATGTCAAATTCAGCCTTTATTTTTTGCTCGATTTTTTTTTTGGTATGCTTTTTGTATGTTGCCTTGGATGAAAGTGTTTGCCGAGTGAATTAAATGTAAGATGTAAATACCGACATGTTTCAACAGTTTGGTTCAACGTCGCTCACCAACTCTCACATTTCATTCAGGTCCATCTGGACTGGACAGTTGGCAGTATTGAGTTTCTCATCAGTATGAGTTTAAACACTGTCCTTTTCCACGTAGAGCACCTTTCATATTATGCTGTGCTGTCATGCCATCACACTTTTTTCATAACTGTCAAAAACAGATTTACAAAATATTTAACTTATGGATATTATAGTCCTGCTTGACTCTTCCTTCCGAATATCTTTCTGAGATTAACATTCAGTAGCCGCGTTAGAACTGAGTTTAGGGTGACGGCTAACATTGATCTGATTGGTGTAGCTCCTTAGCTTGCAAACGAGTCTGACTCGTTTGTCTGTTTCCCCCCCAGGCTGGCTGATGAACTGCGGGGCTGGGTCCACAGGCACCAGATAGACAGGAAGAAGTCTGGAGGGAAACCAAAGACGGTGAAGAAGGCCAAGATCGCCCAGGTTCGATTGCATTCTGTTACTCACCTTTTAGTGTTCGGCGTTTCACAGTCCAATATCATGGTTTATAACTGAAAGGCCTCCTTAGCACTAAGGCCTCCAGTCACTGTGTGTGTGTGTGTTCATGTTGTTTTTGTTTGTTTATATTCAATTCTGTTTCCCTTCCCTGTCACGCAGAAAGCAGCTCAGCTGAGGAAAACCAACTTCTCCAGATATCTGCCCATTCAGACCCATCGTTCAATAGAAAGGTAACCATGAAGGACTACATCTCCCATCAGCCACCTGGGCTTCTCAGAGATAGCCTGCACTGCTTACATTAATGTGTAGGAGAGTTCCAAGACTTTTAATCAACCAGACATATTTGTAGTCTCTGTGGTCTGACCCGCTGCGATTGTGTGTGTGGTTAACAGTCAGCTCCAGGTGTTCCCCGGCCCCGAGGTCCGCTACAGTGACTTCTTGGACGCCATTGACCGCCGAGAGGACACCTTCTACGTGGTCTCCTTCAGAAGGGTGAGACGACGACTACATAAACAAACATCCAAAACGAGCAGCAGAAGAAAAAAACGACAACCGACACAGAACACCCGTGTGGAATAGACCCTTTTTGTAGTTCTGCCTTCTAGGAACTGATGCCGTCACCACAGGGAAAACATCCGTTGGCGGAAATGTCTCCGATAGCAAATGCGTACCGCTGTGCCTACTCAAAAACAAAACAAAAACCTGTCTTTCCACAACTTTCCCTCAGACGAAAACTGAGGGGGTGGGGGGGGTGGGGCATTCGTTGTTAGAATGGGCAAGTGTGAAAAGAGCCAGTTGAAACAGTTGAACTAGATCATCCTGTAACCTTGAGTCACTGACACAGATCAGGTAAATGTAGGTGAGAGGTTGGCCACTGATAGACTTTAGTCTGCTTTACCTAATAAGATACTTTCAAACTCTCCCACTCCCCGCCTCCTTATACTCAAACTCCTCTACCCCTCCTCCCACTCCTCTCCCCCCCCCACCCCTCCCTCTCATGTTCCTTCTCCTCCTCCCTCTTGTCTCTCAGGACCACCTCCTCCTCCCGGCCATCAGCCACAACAAGACCACCCGTCCCAAGATGTCGCTGGTCATGCCTGCCATGTCTGTGAATGGTGAGCCTGGTTCTGGTCCATCATGACTGCATGAGGAGCACACTGTATCCACAGCTAAATATGCCGACAGGATAACTAGAACACAAGGCATGCTTATAGGATAACTAGTAGACCAGATATGCTTACAGGATAACAATATGACTAGATATGCTTATAGGATAACCATATGACTCGATATTCTTATAGGATAACTATTTACTAGATATGCTCATAGGATAACTATATGACTAGAAACTGCTTATAGGACAACTGTATGACTAGATATGCTTACAGTAAAACTTTTAAGAGTATATATGCACACATGACTACAAGTATTCCTGTCAGATTAGATATATAATTAGGAGGGACCGCTAGGACACTGAAGAGGAGCAGGACCCAGAATGTTCTTGTTACAAATGTCAAATAAAGCTTTAAACTTGAACTTCAAAGTATGAGACTGTAAGTGCTTGCAGTGTAACTATAACAATGTACGTTTAAAACTGCACATTACAGTTTTACTGGTTACAGTATAACTATAACAACATATGTGGTCACAGTGTACAACACTGTTTTATATTGGTGTAGACTGTGTGCGGCTGTTTAGAGAGAAGCTGACTTTTTGAACCGTTTCCCTCCCTCTCTTTCCCCCTCTTTTTCCCTCTCTCTCTCTCTCCCTCTCTCCTTCTCCCTCATCCATCACTCTCGTCCTCCAGAGAGCTTGTACAACTCATCCCAGGGCATTGAGATGATGATGCAGGTGGACTGTGAGGTGATGGACACGCGCATCATCCCCATCAAGGCCTCGGCCGTGCCCCCCTCCCTCCGCGACCCGCCGCCCCCGCCCCCGGCCAGCCATCACCACGGCAACCACACCTCGCTGCGGGGACGCCATCACCCATCCCCCCGGCAGCCGCTCCCAGTCCGCCGCCGGCCCGCCGAGTATTACATCAGCCAGGAGGGCGGAGTCTGAGAGGGGTAGGGAGGGGCTAGCGCAGGAGAGAAGACGGATGGGATGATGCGGGGGAGGTGAAGGCCAGCCCGAAGGGGTCGTTTGTGGTGAAACTGTCAGGGATTTGAGGAGACTGCCACCTTGTCTTATGCTAAGATGTAGTCGGCTAACAATCTGGCAAACATCTCAAGACTAATTTGTTATTAATGAGTCCGCCACTCTTAAAACTTTAGAACTTGGACGTCAGTAACAACTTATCTTAAAAATAAATGCTAGTTCTTTGGGACATATACCAATGTCTCCTTAAATTAACAATATCTTGATATTAATATATATATATATATATATATATATATATATATATACACACCCTAGCCACATTCAGAAGAAGCAGTTTACTGCCCTTAAAGAGAGAGATACTGTGTCAACAGAACATTCTAGAACACAAATACCTATAAATTAATGCAGGTCCAGAGTAGAGCATACTGCACACGTTTGTTTTCAATATGACTGATGTTTTGGCAATATGACTTTGTATAGTTTTGCGTGTGTATATTTGTGTCAGATTGTTCAGTTGATAATTCCAGTCGGTGAAGATGCCAGTCATCAGAACAGACTACTTTGTTTTTGTGCTGTCTGGATTTGAAACGGGGGACTAATATTATTTAACTATGTTTGTGTTGGTGTAAATATCTGTCTCATTCTTGTCCCGACTACAGACAGAACATATATCTCCTTCAGCTACAAATATTGCTTTCCATATATTAGTTTCCATTTGTTAGTGTTTTTCTAACATCCTCCTTCCCCTTGGGATGGTTACGGTCTGTCTGACCAAGCTGATTTCTCAGCTTTTCTTTCCTACCAGAGCTGGATGGTTGTTTTCTCAGTTTAGGTTCTACCAGCCATGTGCTGTTCTTCGTCGTTCTGTTTGCCTGAAACACTGCACCTCGTCCCCTGCCTCCCCTGCTCCCCCTGCCTCCCCTGCCTCCCCTGTCCCCTGCCTCCCCTGCTCCCCCTGCCTCCCCTGCCCCCTGCCTCCCCTGTACCCTATGTGCAGTCTAGGTACCTTGTCTCTGTGTCCTTGTCCCAGGCTCTGAGAGGAAATGTCCTGTTAACATGTGAGATACCGTCTAGAGATTTTCTTAACTTTTTTAATATAAAATATATGATATGTCATTGTCAAAGAGAATGAAAATTACGAAAAAAAAAAAAACGTTTGGATAGGAATCTGTTTTCTGGTGTTTCGTATAGTGTTTGGGGGTGTATTTTTGTCTTGTTTTATATTGTTTAAAGGCCCCTACCAGGGCCAGTTACCCCAGAGGAGATAATGCTACTTTACTGGACCTGTCTGAACCATTCCCTTTATAAAGTCAACCTGCATTAGCAATGTAAGACACACACACACGCACACAGCATGTGCACACTAGCCTGGCATCGCCAGGTCAATTTGCAAATGCGTATTAGTCTGGAACATCTCTGTTCATTTTCAATTTCCAAGCGGTGTTATTAACAGGTGCAGACCAAAATGCCGCTGGACTCAACTGGATAGATATGACCAACGTTATCTGGGTTGTTCATAAAAACACCTAAACGAAGCTCTTCTGAACTCATCGTTTTTAACCCCGCCCCATATCAGACAAATGGTTGTGATTGGTCTGGCTTCTTTTTTTTGCCAGGTGGAAGTCTATTAGAATTGGAGAGTGACAAGACCCATGTACCAGAGCAAATTAATGAGCTCCCAGATTCATCTTGTTCATCCAGGCAAAGTGCACTCTATACACAACCTTGTGCATGCAAATCTGTGGTTACTATAGTAGTAATGTAAATAGGGAAAGTTGATGTCTTTTTATATTGTTTTCTTATTTAAAAATGAATTTTCATACACACTTTTTTATTTGATTTCACCTTTTATTCTCCCTGATTACATGAAATGTTTGAACTGCTGCCTTTTATGTTTGTAGAAAAAACCAAACATTTGAATTTGATAAATAAAGTGATTTAAATAATACCTGGTTTAAATAACAAAACTTTCCTTTTGCTGTTTGATGCTTGACGGTTGTTGTGGATTGTTTCAAAATTCTCTGCTGCCCAGCAACGAGTTTGCCAAAGATTAACAAGGCAAATAATACCAAGGCAGAACCAATCTGCCGGTTCTTTCGTAGGATTTGCATCAGTGAGAAAGCGCCAAACAGAAAGGCATCACCCTCCCTTTCTCAGTTTCTCTTTCTGGTTCTCACCCCCCTCCCTCCAATGCTAGCCTTTGGAACAGGCAACAACCAACAGCATAGTTCTGAAAACTGGTATGGTGACTTTAAAACTAAAGTTGTGCATGTCACTGGTTGAAGTGAACTACAGTTTGCAGTCATCTCCACGAGTTGGTTCCTCAGGTGAATCACATCGACCCTGAGTCCTAGGTAGAACCCACTGTTCCACAGGGATCTCGTCCATGTAAGACCATTGCTGCGTGGAGGAACTCACCAGGCAAAATAACTCTCCTCTGAGTGTGACCCTGCAGGGGTAATAGGGGCAGTTAAAGGCCCATTGTAAAGCTGAGGGCAAACGGGACAGATAAGAGGGCAACAGAGGGTTTGGGGTCGTAAACCATTTACCCGAGGGCCCTAGCTCGCTGAGTTGAAGAGTAAGGTTACAGTCTGAAGCTAGTGGGGCACGGGAAACAAAATGGAGGAGGGAGGGAAATAGATTACCAGCTCGCTGGGAGAAGGGTCCCGGCCTCGGTTAACTGTAACTCTATTAAAGAAAGACAAAGACTTTCTGCGTTGCCCGTAATCTTATTAAAAAAAATTCCTAGGTTTTATTTATTGTAAGAATGAAAAAACTGTTTAAGAATGACAGAGGCTTCATTCTGGTATGGATGTTGTTATTCTCCTTTTCTGTTGGTATGCAGAAATGAGTGACAGTTTCAAATCAGTCTCGTGTCACTGTGTTCCCAACACTCCAACAGTCAGAGGTCACCAAGTACTCTTTTGCATATAAGCCACCAAATTCCTCAGCAGAGTTGAAACACAGTTCACTGAAAAAGCTGTAAAATCACAGCAAAATTCTGTACCTGTAAATATCTAAATTCATCTTTATATTAAGGCCGAATCCCAATACTCTGTCTTACCCCTTATCCTAGCCCTTAGTTTACCCCAAGCCCTTAGCCCTTGAAACTGAGAGGTAAGGGCTACCCCTATGAAATGAGACACCACTTGGTTACGGTTACGTATATCGATGTCTCCAAAGCAAGTAGTGTTATGCACTGATATCAAACGAAATTCGCTGCTAATGGAGTTAAGTTAAAACTGTAGACATGCATGGAGTCCATTCACATCCTTCCTAGCACATCTAAGGCCGAATCCCAATACTCTGTCTTACCCCTAGCCCTTCATTTTGCGCATTCACGTGACAATAAGTGGTGTCCCAATACTCTTTTTGATCGAATACTAAGTCTAAATACTAAGTCTCTATACTTAGTTTCAACACGGATCTTCACACTTAAGTCTCTACACTCATCTTTATACTGAGTCTCTATTTGAATGTGTATACTAAGTCTCTATAGTCTCCATACTCTGTCATCCCAGTCAGACAATTTGTGTTTGGCCACACAGCAGCCAGATTGTCAAACACAGTCCTCTAGTTTTACCTGAAGGAAGGTGGACTGATCTATCAAAACACACTTCAATTGTGACGTTGAAAGCCAGGGGGCGCTGGAGTCCTGAGTATACAGACCATCACATCACAACTGGTGTCGGAGGCTCTTTTACCTTTACAGATGCAAGGAGGAAGGAAAACGTTGTGCAGCTTGAACATCTACGCCCTCCAGTGGAGAAACTGTGAAAAGGGGGGGGGGAGAACTCATTATGTGAGTGTTGCTTCAATAATATGAATGAACTGTTAATTGTAATGCCAATTAACTCATGCTAATAGAGAGAGAAAAACTCAAATTGAGAAGAAAGCGATCGAGAAAGAGATTAAGAAAGACTGAGCGGTTGCCCTTAACGGCTATTCATTAGCTTAACGAGATTACACATGTCTATGACATCATTTCTTGATTGTGAGTTTCTGGTGAATGATGTCATTCTTTACATGAAACCGTCCCCTCCTTTCTAACTCGGTAATACAGATTTCTTCTCTACGGTGTGGGTATTTCTTTCCTTTAGTTACAGTAGTCTTTCTTTTTGGCATGGGGGTAGGAGTCATTACTAAATTCTGATGACAGGCCATTGTGTGTGTATGTGTGTGCGTGTGTGTGTGCGTGTGTGTGAATGGGAACTTCTCCCATTGCATTTTACAACAGTTTCCAGTAATTATCTTATTGCTGCTGAAGCTCAGAGGGGTCATCAAACTCTTTTGATCTTCTCATTCACACACACGCACACACTCAACCACACACACACACAACACACCCTATGACCTGCCAGGCCCAGACATACATACAACAAGCCCCGCACAACCCTCGATCACACAAGCAACACCAGCTACAAAGGCAGATGCTTTCATTAAAAAACGTTTCATTGTTACATGTCGGCTAACACGTATCTATGCAGCAAAAATGTTAATAGAAAATGCAGCCTACTAAGCACTACTGTCCCTTAACTAAAGAAGCATAATAACGTGAGCCTGGTCGACGAATGCCTGTCGTAAATCACTTCGATTCATGGAAATCTGGGCTTGAGTGTGTACTGTTTCTCCACCTACAGTACCATAGAGTACACATGCATACACACACATTCATCTGTGTGTGAATGTGTGCGTACTACAGTACCATACACATGCACACACACATTCATCTGTGTCTGTGTGTGTGTACTACAGTACGTTTGTCTTGGTCCCCTCTCACAAATACCTAGCATGTCAGGCGGACGGTAAACCAGCCAACAGCCCTGCCTAGTTAACACTGACCCTACTGACGGCTGACCTGATGGGTGTGTGTGTGTGTGTGTGTGCGTGTAGGATTCTGCACATCTGTGTGCCGTGTTTGGACAGTTGTGAGCTTCCGTCTGAGTCTCCATGGGTCGTCCAGTCTGATTGATCTGCATGCTGATGTGGTTCACCGACCCAAGCTTCTCAGAGGTCAGAGGTCAAACTTATTAGGCTGGATGTCGTACACTTCCACAGCCTTTCTCACTCTCTGCTCTTCTCCGCTTTGATCTTTCCTCTTCTCTGTGTCTCTCTTCCAGTCTTTCAGCTTTGTTCTCTTTTGCTATCTCTCTTTGTCTCTCCATCTCTACTCTCTATCTCAATGTTTCTCCATCACTCCTCTATCTCCTTGTTTCCATCTCTCTGTCTCCACCTCCATTCTCTTAGATGTGAGCGTCTGTGTATATTTATTGTCATGCGTGTGTGTATACAAAGTCTGAATGTTTAGATGAACGTATGTGTTTGGGTGTGCGTGTGTGCGTGTGTGCATGTGTGCGTGAGGGCTGGGGGATGTACACATCTCCTGACAGCCTCTGAGTCTAGATTTACGCGTGCCCGTTGGAGATGACGTGTGTGATTTACACAGAGTGTTCAGGGCCAGTAGTGTCTCAACCCGGCAGCACATGTGCTGTTTATTCTGGAGGATATATGTATATGTGTCCCTGCTCTGTTTTTAACTGTGGAACACATGCCTGCCTGCCTGCCTGCCTGCCTGCCTGCCTGCCTGCCTGCCTGCCTGCCTGCCTGCCTGCCTGCCTGCCTGCCTGCCTGCCTACCTGTCTGCCTGCCTGTCTGCCTGTCTGCCTGTCTGCCTGCATGCAGTGTTGGGGAGTAACGGAATACATGTACCGGCGTTGCGTATTCAGAATACAAATTGTGAGTAAATGTATTCCGTTACAGTTAGTTTAAATAGTTGGTATTTAGAATACAGTTGCATTGTTGAAATCAATGGATTACATGACGATACTTATGTTTCACGAGCAACCCCAACAGAGGCGTTGTTAGACATAAAACTCGACTGGGGCACAGGCCCCTATTCATTTATCTTTTTTTTCTTTCAAGCTTGCTGCGCACAATGCACTACTAGGCTATAGAAACTCCCTTGCTTAACCCACTATACAACAGTTCAGGGATGCAAGTTTGATATCAGCTTTGGCAGGGACATCAATAGTTAATGCGAGCACGCACATTTTTTTGCATTCATTTGAGTGCAAATACAGTTTTTTTTAATATAATTGTTAAAACTCAAACTTTAGATTTTACTGGGGCACAGCAGATTTATACTGGGGCACGTGCCCGAGTAAAAAGGGTCTAACAACGCCCCTGAGCGTTAGCTATTTGCGTGATCAGTCACAATGTCAGAAGAGGAGCAGCAGGAGCTAGAGGTAGAGATAGAGCCGGTGTCATGGTTTTACTGGTCACCTTGCTATTTTATAGTTGTACCTGCTTAGCGTTAGTTGACATTTGACTTTACATTCTCCTATGTGCTGATTTATTATCCCCAGAGCCGTTTGCCCTGATTGACATGCTAGCTAACGTTAACCTTAGCTCTGCCCACCTACGTACTTCCACTCAATTTTCATTTTGCTTCTGTACTAGGTCTGGCCATACGTAAGTCAGATATCTCCGGAACATTTTCTACCGGCCAATCAGCGATCAGAGGTAGTGGCTGAGAACGATTACGTTAATGTTGTGCGCTAGTTTGTGTTGTAGTTCCGTAATGGCGGCGGAGAAAGATACGAGCGAAACCATTCGGTCCGTTGTGGCAACGCTGCCGAATATCCATAAGCTAAAGCCGGAGCAAGAACAAGTTTTGTTAGTGGCCATGATGTTGAGGCCATCCTCCACACAAGGTTTGGGAACAGTTTGATTTTCCAGCTACGGCAGCTAGCTTTCTTACAGTAGTGGTGAAGGAATTGGCTAAAGCGAACGCTAGCGATTGGTTATGGCAGATTAGAGTGGCTCTAGACAGATCCAATAGTTTTAAACTTCAACAGAGTACCCGCCTACAAAGAAGTCAACGCTTGTCAATGGAGCGAGTCCAGACTCTCTGTACAAATGAAATGTACGAGACGAGAGTCTGGTTAGGACCAGGCTAAGCTAACGTTAGCTAAAATTAGCAAATTGTGGTAGCTTAGACTGCGGTTAGATATTTGTAGTATGAAGTTCAATGTGCAGTTAGTGCAGTTAGTTATATTTAGCTTTCTGCCTACTGTCTTCAGTTAGGCTACTTATGTTTCCTTACATGCCAAGTCCTTCCATTTTTGTATGAAATATGTGGGTTATATATATTATATATATTATAAAATGCAATTCAATGAGGAAGTAATCCAAGTATTCAGAATACGTTACTCCGATTAAGTAATGTAACGGAATACGTTACAATTTCATTTTTTAGGCATGAATTCTGTAATGGAATACGTTTTAAGTATTCTCCCAACAACGTCTGTCTGTCTGTCCGTTTCCTGTGTTTCAGCCTACACCTGACCATGCTGTGTGCTGGGACTTGGAGTCTGGGACCGAACGTCCTTGAAACAACATATTAAGTGCCCATAATTGATATGTGTGTTCGTGTTTGTGTAGTCTATGCAGCACTAGGGGTGGCCTAACCGTCGCCCCCTATGTACCTATAACTTTCCTATAATACTGTTAATCTCTGTTTACTTTCCCTGAGGAGACCATGTGGTAATTACAACCAATTAGATGCCCGCAGCGTCAGAGACAGGAAGCTAAACAGCTCCATATGTCCACTCAACAGAAACTGCAAAACCGAAGTCTCCAGTCTCCTGAATTTTGACATTTAGACCTTGCGTTTATATTGCTCGCTCGAGCTTTCAGAACAAAATGAAAATGAAAAACGTTTAAGGGTATTTTATCCCCCCCTTCTCCAATAAACACTACTAAAGGTAATGAAACCATGCTGCTTCGCGGGAACAACTGTGGACTGTGAACAACGTTGTTGTTAGGCAACGCCATGTCACCCGGCCCTGACTCGACATTGCACCCACTGGGAGCCGTGGCGACGGCTGTTCAGCAGACGGTTGTAATCAACCGAATGCGAATGTTTTGATGTTGATGACGATAATCATGTTTGGTATGTGTTGAGGGCAAGTCAGACAATCACGGCTGCTTAACGGAAATATGATTGCCGATTTCACCTGTTTACAAATAAACACATGTTTATCCAGCCCTTGTGTGTTTGGTAGGCTATGTGTTGGATGATGTCTGACGAATGCTAAACCAACACAACCTTTTTGGACCCCAAAGAAATGCTTGTAAACACGTAAGCCGTAATGTGCGCGGCATGTCTTGGAGATAACAAGCAACAAACACAGCCACGGTGGGGGGACCAGACTGTAGTCAGGCTGTTTTCATCAGGGTCTGGCACTCAGAGACGCTCGCTCCCTGGGCCTGCGAGTACATCTTTTACAGCCGCTCTGTGGCCAATATGCTGCCTGGGAGGAAGCGAGCTCACCGTGAGTTCCAGGGCCCAGGGGCCCGCGGCCCCGACGCTGCCCCAGACAGGGTGGGGGGGCGGTGGGATGGAGGTGGGGCTGAGCACCGTAAATCTGTGGAAGGGTTCCAGCCTCCAGAGCACTGTGGATAATGGAAGCAGTGTGAGGGTCCCAAGCTGCCCCTCTGGTTACTACCTAGAGCACCTCTGTTCTAGGAATGTGGCTGTGCACATTTGTATTCAATAGATGCACCTGTGAGTGTGTGTGTGTTTGTGAGTGTAGGCGCACAATGTACTTACAGCAGACACATACATTTGTGTGTTCACATGCGTGTACTAAAGATGTACACGTGAAAGTGTGTGTGTTGCAGTTCGGGGAGTGAATGTGCTTTCGATTGATCCTGGCTGTGTAATTCTTGTACCGTGCTTGAAGGAGACAGTCCCAGCCTGTTTTTTACGAGTCCAGTGGTACAGAAAGCTGTACCAGACCTGCTCCTGATATGACCTCTGACTCGTAATTACCGATCTCTGGATTTCATAAATACATCTGTGTATATTAAAATATATATTTGTACAATTCCATTTGTGGAAGCGGGATGGAATGCTAAATGTTGTGTCTTGTGTGTGTATGTCTGTGTGCGTGTGTGTGTGTTCTTGTGTGTGTGTGTTTTTGTGTGTATGTGTGTGTGAGAGAGAGAGAGAGAGAGAGAGAGAGAGAGAGAGAGAGAGTACTTCTGTTTGTGTGTCTCCTGTCTTTTACAGAGCTCTGTGTTCACTCCATGGAACTCAGATGCTAAACCAATCAGAGGATGCAAACAGTCCAAGAGAGAGATGGTAAAAGAGAGACGGAGAAATTGAGGGAGAGAGAGAGAAAAAGAGAGTTACACACTGGGATTACTCATCCTCTTACATCACAGTTACTCGCTCCAACCCAGGCCTTTACGAAGCTCCAGAAGCCATCCCGTCCTGGCGCCCCCACCCCTCTCACCCCCATCCCCCGGCACCACCAGTATCCCAGCCTGCACCCCACCACCCCCTCCCAGGCCAAGCCCCAAGTCCCAAACCAGCCATCCTCCTCCAGATCCGCACAGCCATCCCTTTTAACACTTAGACCTGGGACGTCTTGCTACTTTGTGTCCGTCTGTGAGCGTCTGTCTGTCTCTGTCACTCCAGCCTTGCCTGGGAACCAGACCAATCTGTGAGCTTGGGTTTTATTTGCTCTGGCAGATGGATCTGGCCACCCTCCCTTTAACAGATTTCCCTTCAGCACGTATAGTTTTGGGCCAATCACAACTGTTTATTAGATATGGGGCGGGTTCAACACGATGCCTGTACAGATGAGTGTCATTGATGTATTTTCATAAACAACCAAGATAATGTTTTGCTGCTCCGGTTGGTTGTATCTATTTTCAATTGCATCTGAGGCATTTTGGTCAGTGCACGTTGATAACGCCCCTTGGAAATCGAAACTGAACTGAGAGGTTCCAGACAAATACACATTTGTGAATTGTCTGTAGATGCCAGGCCAACTTCCTACAGGGATTGTTCCTAAGTGACACAGAGGAGTGTAGATCATCAGAGGTCTGCCAAAAGCAATTTACAGGTCAGTCAAATCAGGACGATCATGTGGTGTTAACTTCAACCTTCCTTTAGTTTGACGTGTTTTTAAGTGATTCTTTCTCTTGAGTGTCTGTCAGTCTCAACAGCAGCAGTCTATCTGTGTTTCCCTCTCCATCCCTCCTCCCTCATTCTTTCGTCTCCTCTCTCCCCCCTCGTCCCTCCGTCTCCTCCCACATCCCTCCATCTTATCTCCCCCCTCCCCCCTCTATCTCCTCTCTCCCCCCTCATCCCTCCATCTTATCTCCCCCCTCCATCTCCTCTCTCCCCCCTCATCCCTCCATCTCCAACCCTCATCCCTCCGTCTCCTCCCTCATCTCTCCTCCCTCATCCCATCATCTACTCCCTCCTGCTTCATCGCTCCATCTCCTCTGTCATCCCTCCATTTTCTCCCCCCCCATTGTCCCTCTATCTCCTCCCTCATCGCATCCATCCATCCATCTCTTTCTTTGTCTTATCTCCAGCTCCGTTTCCTGAGCAATAAACACAAAGTACAAAACAGCCACCATTTTGGCAAAGACATCCCAAATGTCGGCATTTCAATCATCGGTTCAGTTGCATGGAACCAGAGTATGCCTGAGTTAGGAGAGATGGAAACCGCTTGGGGCTCAGCGGCCGTTTGGGCTCTGGTTCAATGTCCATCTTGGCTCAGGACATCCATGTGTTTATGTCCTTTTGTAATGGTGGAAAAGAGTAAGCAGGGGACGAGGGGAAGAGAGAGGCAAATGTTAGAGAGAGAGATCCATGTCCTTGCAGTTACCCCCTTTTCCAGTTCATATGGAGAGAATGGGCCAAACAGAAGAGCGGAATTTCTTCCGTTAGGGTTAAAGTGAAGTGAACAGTTTCATACGGAGGGTTTCCTGCAGAGGTGAACGCTGTGGTCAAGGAAAGTCAGCGAAGCGCACCAAGTGATGGAGGGAAACAGATGGAGAGAGATAGGGAGAGAGGAGAGGCAGAGCGCTGTAGAGAAATGAGGGAGCCAAAGAGAGAGAGAGAGAGAGAGAGAGCGAGAGAGAGAGAGAGAGAGAGAGAGAGAGAGAGAGAGAGAGAGAGAGAGAAAGAGAGAAGAAGTGGGGGGCACCAGACAGAGTAAGGAAGAGAGAAAAGAAGGAAAACAGAGAGAGAGAAAAATGGAGCGTTGAGCGAGGTCTCATTGGAACTGCGTGTCCGTGGGTTCACGCTTGATTTATGACCTTTAAGTGTTCTGGCAAAAGTGGAATATTGCTGTCATGGCTATAAAGTCACTTTACATTTCGGAGAGAGAGAAGGGGGGCGGTGGTTGAGTTGGTGAGGGGGCAGAGAGATGGAGAGAGGGAAATCGAAGGAGAGAAGATGGATGGCCAATGGGACAGGGAGTTTGTTCATGGATGGGGCAAACAAAAATAATGATTCACCTCTGACTAATAAAAACTCCTTTCTACCCATTGTTAAATATGTACACGATATCTAGCCAAAAATGAATGAACATTTAGTCTTATCCATAGACATTATGCAGCTGTGGAAAAACAGATAGGTACATTGGTTTTAGAGCTGGAGATGATGAGAAGAGGAGCGCAGTGTCAGGAAAGCGAGACACTGAGGGCAAGGAAGCAGACTTATGGACTAAAACTTTACGACGAGTTACGTTCAGTCAGTCAGTCAGTCGCTAGGCTCCAGCCTGCCAGGCCCACAAGCTCTGGGGAAAGTATTGGGTGGGAGGAGGGGAGGAAAGAGGAGAGGAGGAGTGGGGAATGGAGGAAATGAGAAGAAAAGAAAGTCTGGGTGGCAGCCCTGTCATTCAATGTGGCCATGACATCATGTCCTTTATTGAATCCATAACTTGGCCTTCTGGGCTAGCGTTGTTCCACCTCCCTGTCACCTCATCAAATCAGATGTCCCGATCTTGCCCTCCAACCAAACAGCCCACAATCCAAAATGTTTTTCTTCTGGCAGGCCCAAACGGTTAACTCTCTCATTTCTTCTTTTACCCCTGAACAAGAGAAAGAATGACAGAAGGGAGAAGACAATTCAGAAATGCAAGAAAGAAAGAGAAAGAAAGCAAGAAAAAAATGAAGAAAAGACAGAAAAAGAGAAAGAGAAAAATTGAATGATTCTAAACATCCGTGATAAATGAAAGGAGAGGAGGATGAAACATGATCAGAAGAGGAGGACAGGAGGTTAAGAGGGAGACGTTGTCGCCACACATAACCAGAAGAGGGTTTCACGGGGACTCCATCCCTCTCACGGATGCTGTCATGGCAGGAGGCTCAGGCCTCGCTACGATCCCTGATGCAGACAGTTCAGAGGGGTCAAGGGTGAGGAGGGTGTGTATGACGTCATGATGTTTTAGCTATAATAACAGGGGATGTTGTTTTCTTTTTTACTGTAGTTTTTGAGTTTTTATTGTCTGCCTTTTTTTGGTCCTACGGTCTGTATTTTTGTTTCTGTGTCGTCTCTGCCTGTGAAAATGTTCTACAGCTAAATTCGAAACAAACACAAAAGCGGAACGGAGAACTGGCTCAGAACCAATCAACCAATCGCAGCCCAGCAGCTTGTTGTGTTGTCATGGCTGTATATTTTTTGGCTCCAGATCCAGGTCTGCTGGTTGGCTGCACGTCTGACTCATGCTCTGCCTCATTACCCATCATCCTCTGGGGCAGCCATGGCTCAGTTAACCTGGGGGGGGATGGCTGGCCTGTCTGCGCCCCCTGGGGACCCTTTAAAACGATGCACGCCAGAGATAAGATGGAGGACGGGGTTCCAGGGTGTGATGGATGGTACAGTACCGTTCCGGCCTGTCGCCAACGACGACAAGGCCGACTCTGGGCAAACCACAGGTGAGATGACATCACATGCGGCTAATGTGGAAACCACGCTGGTGGCGATACGCGGCGCGGAGCAGAGGTGATGAATAAGTGTGATGGCCGACGGGGGAGGACACACACACACGCTCATGTTTACAAACACACACGCGCGCGCTGACGCACACACAAGCACACACGCTTACGAACATGCAGACGCATACACACGACACACACACACATGGCCAGGAGACAAGACAAGAAAAGATGGTGTGTAAATTCAGGTGCCATCCCCCTTCCTACAGAAGCTCAGACTGACCATTATAAACTCAACGCTCACACTGGGAAGGGGGGGCAGAGAGACGGAAAACACAGGAAGGGGGGGGGGGGTGTAGAGAGATGACGAGAGAACGGAAGAGAAAAGGTACAAAGATGTGGAAAGAGACAGTAAAGCAAAGAGAAAACAAGAAGGATGGAGAGAGAAGGGAAGCAGAGAGAGAGAGAGAGATCGAGAAAGAGAGAAATAATGGAGAGAGAGAGACTCACCTGGAAGCTATTAACCTGACAGCTGTGTCTCCAAGGGGGAGGGGTGTTGGGGTGGGGGGGAGGTGGTGATGCACGCAGTCATGTGTCCCCAATAAAAAGGTTTCCCCCCCTGGCCAGATGTTGGAGCTGATGACTTTAACAGCTGCTGTGAAATATGCATTGCTAATGTAACACAGATACACACTTGCAAATAAGCGGGCACGTGTGTGCCCATGCGAATGCATGTGTAGGCACTGTATGTGTGCATGTGTGTATTAAGGTCTTTGTGTGTGTGTGTTTGTGTATGTAACTGTGTGCGTTTGTGTGTATGTGTACACATGAGAACTCAGTGCACTACCAATTGCCACCAACGGGCACTGCACTAGTCTATCTAATTATGTATGATACCTGAAACAGTGAAGCAATTCTGCCCACCAATCCTTCTACAACCTAAGCAATTTCCTCAAAACATTTATTCTACAGTATTTTACTGGCTTGACAATGTCACATTTCAACCAAGCAACCCCTGACCCCTGACTTTGGTCATCACCCCAGGAACTGTTAGCAGCAAAGGACTGAGATCAAAAACAGCAGTGACATGCTCCCGATTAGACACAACTCTTAAATCATCATTAAGTATTCGTTTTTTTACTTATTCTGCTCTGCGCTGCTCTGCTATGTTTTCTTTTGCCGTATGAGAGTTAGTTTGTCAAGAGGACAGCTCCTTAGATGGAAATACAGCACAAGGACAGATTGTTATATCTCTAAGGAGCCATAATTTTCAAAGGCCTTTATGTTGTGTGATGGCTGGGGTTGTCTGGGGATACAGTCAACACAGACACACACACACACTTATACACAGACAGAAAACACACACACTCATATACACAGACAGAAAACACTCACTCAGAATAAAGCATAAGTGAATTAGTTCCCCTTTGGGCTTGACTGTTTGTGCTCCCTTACATGCTAAGTTTGTTACTTCTGAAACACTGTGAACTGGGTGATATACTACACACAGGGCCACACACGCATACATGCA
Organism: Hypomesus transpacificus; assembly: GCF_021917145.1. Lineage (NCBI taxonomy): Eukaryota > Metazoa > Chordata > Actinopteri > Osmeriformes > Osmeridae > Hypomesus > Hypomesus transpacificus. Next base: position 1,780,326 of record NC_061063.1, read on the forward strand.
TATAAACACACAGGTGATGCAAATCAAACCTATATAAATGACTTTCTAACAATAACCTGTGATTGATCTGTGTGATTGACAGAGGACTTTTTCTGATCCTTCTTACAAATTTCAAAACATAAAAGATGCTTCGTTTTGAACAAAATATTTAGTTTCATCAGCCAACAAGCGATACTATGTCTTGTGGTATTTGTAACATGAAACAGATGCCACCCCGCGAGACGTCTCCTGTGTCTGTAAACCCACGTTGCTCTCTGTAGAGTCCATTTCAGCTGTGTTTTCTCCATTAAGCCATCAGTTTGTTTTTGGGCGGGCAGACACAGGGGCACCTAAGGTCTTCCGTGTGCCATGGACCCATGTGCCCCCTCCGGAACACCAGGCTGTGGCTGATTGGTCAGTTAGAGTCAACACAGGCGGAGCTGGGAGGAAGTTCTGTTTAGCTCAGCTTGTTTACCTACTTACGGTTCAGGAGATGGATTCAATGGAGTCTTTATCAAGCCTAACTGTAACTAACCGAAGTGGGTTTATGGGGGTAAATACCTTCAGAGTGAACCACAGTACCACTCATTCATATACGGGAGATCTTTCACTTGGTCCCCCACTACACCAACTCATCCACCATGGTTGGTTGAGAAGATCAGTCAAAAAAGGTCATCGGTTCAGGACCTGGAGAAGGCTCAGAGCTGAAAACCCATAGTGGGCATACGTGTCTGATTTGAGTTTCAGTTGGTACTTGGCTGAGACAAATCAAGTGCACCTAGATGTGTAGGTTTACTGTATGCGTGTGTGTCTGTGTGTGTGTGTGTGTATGTGTGAGTGTTGCCCTGTGTGTGGTACGTTCCCTAGCAGTCAGTGCTGCAGCATTACAGAGCTTGTTCCGAGGATGTTGCATTTCCCTCCTCTCTTGCTTTCTCCATTTCACTCTCGTTCTGTCCTTCTCTCTCTGTCCCATTCAGGGGCTCATCATAGCTGAGATGCCTCCACTCCTATTTTTCTGAATTGATCGCTTTGAGTTGGAGGAGGAAAAAAAAGAAAGATCGTCTCTTACTTTTCGTCACAGTGGTGCCCTTTCAGGTTCCTGGAGAGACAGACAGCTCTTTATCAAAAGCCTTGGCATCTTTCATGTGCCCCCTTCATAGACGATGCCAAAACGTTGCCACTGACGCCCAACCTATGGGAGTCTTCTCCACATTACACAATGTCGATACTCCCACAGCAAAGTGATATGAATGCAAGCACAGATATGTTCCCGCAGTTAACCTCCTTATTTCACCAGAACACATATCACTCTGACTGTGCCGCCCTATCTTGGCTGCTGTCCACTCTCTGACTGGGAAACACTTAACCTTTAGGATGCTCATGGAACGCTTCCCAGTCTGCCCACAGCTAGCTTGTCCTCTAACTATCCTGGCCGCTTGCTAGCCTGTCCGCTACATTAGTTAACCTGCCTTCTAGTTAACCTGCCCCCTATCTGACTAGCCTTCTAGCTAACCTGCCCTTTAGCTAACCTGGCCATTTGCTAGCTTTTGTGCTAGCTGGCCTGCTAGCCTGGCAGGCTGATCCACCTGGAGAGAGAGTACAGATCTGAAGCTAGCTGGCTAGCTTTAGCGGGATTGCGGGAGTAGATTAGTACTTAGGATCCATACATGCATGACTGAAACTACCTGTGAGGAATGAGGATGTTACAACAGTACTGAGTATGTTATTTATATTAACATACAGTTATCAACTGTGCACCCTGGAGTCTGAAGACAAGTCATTTCCCCAGGCACAGACTGAATGACCAATTAGTTCTGTTGGGCTGGGCTGTTGCGAGCCTCCATATTCACGGAGATTTGGAGAATGACAATCATGGGTGGAGCTAATTCAATAACAGGGGGTAAGGCTAATTTATCCCAGACACCGACACTGAAGGGCTTTCTTTCCAACTGCAGCTGGCCTCATCAACAAGGCTGGGTCACCCAACTGTCATTAACGCACTTCTTCTGGTCACTATCTTGCACATAGCATAGCAAATGGCCTGTGACAGTTATACTACACATATTTTATATTACAGAATTGTCTATTAGAAATGTTTGGTAATTTACTGTACGTTTTATCATTTTCTTTTATAGCCCTTGTTTCATTTTTCGTATATTTCTACGTCTATGTTCATCAACCCACCAAAGGTAAGTCCTTTATTGTGTAAACTTGGTAATAAACCGGATTCTGATTCTAATTCTAGAACTCTGAACCATTTTAGATCCCAGAAAAAGGGGCAATGTGATGAAGCTGGGAGTATTGGGATTCACTGTTAGCTAGCCTGTCTCCTTGTGTTTTCTGAAACATGGATCAGGACAGTCTGCGGGTCCTCATCTCTATCTCTCTTTCTATACCTCTCACCCCTCTCTCTACTGTCTCTCCTTCTTTCTCTCCCTCTCTCTCCCTCTCCCCTACCTCTCTTTAATGTCTCTCCCCTCTCTTCGTGTTAAAAGGTCATGTTTTCCAGCTGTCCTGTCCAGCAGACGTCCAACAGCCAAGGAATGCCATCCGAAGACGAACGAGCGGAAAAAAGACAGAACAAGAATGGGAGAATTGTGACCTGTCTTGTAAAGTCAGCGGCCATGTCTCTCTCTCTCTCTCTTCCTTCTCCCTCTCCCTTACTCCCTCCCTCCTTCCCTTCCTTCTCCCCCTGCCTTCCCTCAAACTCCCTCCCTCTCTCTCTGAGGGGTGATAGCAGGCTGATGTTTCTTGATGTTCTTCCAGTCCCTGGTCTACCTCCTGAAGATGGACAAAACAGGGTTTTCCCAGAACTCCTAACATATGGCCTTTACTGTGTGGCTTACTCCAGCCACAGGGCACCAGGACCGCCTCTCCGAAAAATATATTTGCAACATATCAGTATACTTTTCAGTATCAGAAAGGTAGATCAAACGTTGAGGCATGAAGCGTATATTATGTTTTTTTAAAACATTAAACAAACCGACATGAGAAACAACGTGTTAAAGTGCTGCCTGATTGTACAACATGATAAAATACAAACCCACTATTCTAAAATGTAGTAGTTTAGATAGTGTACACCTTTATCTTTATCCTGTACATAAGGCATTCAAAGTAAGCAGAACCCTTTGATGTGCATGCACAACATTTCTACCAGACACATCTGGGTGTATTCCCATGATGCACCACAGCAAGAGTCCTTTGCTTGCTATCGCCGAGTGAGCAGCAGGGATTTGTCATTTGTGTCTTTCTTCTGAAAAATCGCGTCCACATGGTGCTGTTGTTGCATGGCCTTCCTGGGGTTGAGAGCCAAGCCCAGTGTGATGTAAACCTTAAGAGTCCTATACCTTACTCTTATTGTAACAGCTTGAACTGTTTACACAGTACAGCACTAATGCAGTTACACAAAGTAACAAAGAAAACATGCGCGCACATGCACATCCATACAAACACACGTATCCAGACACACACGAATGTATCTGTGCACACGTGTGGCACAGACGTGACCGAGTCTTGGCCTGGAGTGTTGGTTTGACCCAAGAGTTTCAGGGGTCAGGGGAGAGGGTGGACATAACTGGCCACACAGAGAGATATGTGCCATTCATGATTTTCACACTCCTCTCCTCCTCTCTCATCTTATCTCTCCTTTCCTCCTCTGTCCTCTCACCTTTTCCTCTCCTCTTCCCCTCGTCTCCTGAAAGACTGAGTCTTCGAATGAGTCTTGTGATACATTAAGGCTGTCGTAGCATAGCCTGTACTCTAACCTTAACCCTGCACAAAGTAAGGAAGACTGACAGCTGAATCCTCTCTCATATACATATATATATATTACACACATATACACACTAACACGCATGTACACACCGATGCATGTACACACACATGCACACACACAAACACGCACGTACACACAAATGCTCGTACACACACATACACGCACGTACACACAGATGCACGTTCACACACATACACACGCATGCATACTGTCAGGAGGTTACCCTGGGCTCAGAGCCCGACAGACAGGCCCGATAGACCAGCGCACACACACTCATAAAAACATGATACTCCGTGATGTAACACATCCAGTCACTCTCCATTTAGGAGACGTGCTGGAGTGGAGAGCATCGTCTGATTCAAACAGGGGCAGGCTCGCTCGCATCAGATTGCATCTCTAAAACATGCAAGCCGTTGAGAGGGCGAGAGAGAGACATAGTGGAAGAGAAGCAGAGAGAGAGAGTGATGTAAAGACAGACCAAATAGGTCGAAAGAGATGAAGAGAGAGATAGCGAGAGAGGTAAAGAGAAAGAGATGAGAGAAAGATGTGGGGAGATGTAGATAGAGGAAGGAGCTGCAGAGAGAGATGCAGAAAGAGAGTGGAGCTAAAAAGGAGAGAGCTAGACAGAGGGGCAGGGAGAGACGTAGAAATAGAGACAAGGTTTTTAATAAACGACTCATTTTATAACTACGGGGGGGATCGATCATTTAGAGCAGTGGCTCCTTGGCTGTGGAATGTCTTGCCTCCCTGTCTATGGTGTGCGACTTCTGCCGAAGCTTTTAGAAAGCAATTGAAGACCGCTATTCAAGCAGGCTTTTTGTTAGTCAAGGGTTTTTTATGGTTGTTTGTTATGTTTTCTATACAAAATGTTCTTGTATCTTCATTTGTGGTGTTGTATTTCATGGCACCTCTCACAGATAAAAATCACAAAGCGCTTCACAACAAAGAAGCACTTTGTGATTTTTATCTGTGAGAGGTGCTATACAAATAAACTTTGCTTACTTACTTACTTAAGATAAAGAGGAGAGATAAGTCGAGAGCGATTTAGAGAAAGAGTGATGTGGAGAGAGGTAAAGAGTGAGAGACAGAAGTTCTGTAGCATTGCTGTGTATACTTGTGCGGGGGCCGCCCTGTTCTAACACCACAGGCTTCAGAGCCTAAACACACCGGCTGTTTACAACCTGCTCCGACTATTTCCTCTCTCACACACCATACAACACACACCAGAGGGTGCATCCAGCACACAAACACAGACAGACACACGTGCACCAGATGACACACAGACACACACACCAGACGGCACATCCATCACTCCACACATCCAGGGCATTAGCCGAACATGAAATGAGCAGAACAGATTTGTCCGCCCCCTCTCTCTCTCCCTCCATCTATTCTCCTCCATTCTCCAATATCTTTTCTCTCTCTCTCCCTCTGCCTCCCACCCTGTCCTCCTCCATCCTCTCTCTCTCTCCATCTCTCTTTGCACCTTTGTATCTTTTCTCACCATTCCCCTCCCAGTCCTTTCCTCTCCTCTTCCACCCACCCACCCACCCTCCCTCCCTCCGTCCTCCCCCTCCTCCTCCACCAACCCTCCTTCTCTCGCAGCCCTGTGACGAAGTCGAAACACGCCAAGATAGGTTTTCTTTGGCTGCTAACGAGTCCCTCAGGGTGGTTCCCAGGGTGAAGCGTGTTTAGCAAACACAGGAAACAGAGCTGGTAGTGAAGGTGGAGAAACAAACGGACCAGGGCCTCCAGAGTGGCTTAGCAGGGCTCCATCTGTGCATTAGTGATGTATTAATTGAAAAATGTCGTTTGCGACGTGACCCTTGACCCCTGGGCATGGCTTGGGAGTGTCAAAGGCACCTCTGCAGTCTGCTCCTACTGCTGGCGGGGAGAAGGGTTCGGGGGGTGTGTGTGTGTGGGGGGGGTCCTCCCGCTTCCACAGATGTGTTGGAACAGGAACAATTCCGGGTTCCCTGGGGTCTGTCAGGCAGACAGACAGGCAGACAGACAGACAGACAGACAGACAGATAGTTTGGCTTCCGTACACAGGAGGGTACAAACACACATACACACACCACTTGTCTATCCCCACTTTCCCAAAAAGGTTCTTGTCACTGACCAAAATAAAACTGACAATACCTGGTTACAGTGCACGTGGTTTTCACTAAGATCAAACAGCATCTCAGGTCACCCTCAGAAACCATAAACAGCGTTGACGAGTCCGTGGGGCGCAGTCGTCCCTTTGAGCAACATGGCTCGACCATAAACCTTGCCAGCCCCGGCCTCTCATCACCTGTGCTGACAGGGAGACTGCCACCCCTCTGTTGTCCTCACAGGGTGTTAATGGGTGGACTACAAACCAATGGACTACAAGTCCCAGATGTCAACACCTAATCATACTGTCACAATGGTGGCAACCATGATCGTATTGCTGAGGAGCGAAGCATAATTCATCTGAAGTGATTTAAACCTCAGGGTTCTTGTGTTATAAGATGCTATGGTTTGTGGATCCCAAGCGTTCAAGGTTCTAAGGTTCCATGGTCCTTCAGTTATACACTCTAAGGTGTTGGGAAGGGTGTAGAACTGCTGCTGGTGGAAAACCATGTAGCCAATTAGACATCAGTTCTCCCTCCACGCCCCCTGAACCCACCCCTACCACCTGCCCTGGGGTCCGTGTACGGGTCCTCAGGAGGGTCAATCAGGCTTTTTCTGCTTTGTTTACACTGCTACAATGTGTTTCAGTGAGTCTAATAGGAAGTTGACATGAATAATTACAACTGAATGGAAGCTATAGGGGACCCAGTCAGGCTAAAAGACAGGAGGGAGTGCAGGCCTGTTCATGACATCTGCATTTACTGTAAGTTTCCATGGATTCACACTGTACGACATCTATAAGGGTCTTTCCTGTTTAGGGACAGACTCTTCAATGGATCCCTGAGGAAGTTCTTTCAGGTTTTACCATCTGCCAGAGCTACTGTTGTCAGTCAAGGCTTTGAAACACTGACCTCAGGTTCTCCCGAAGGCCCTGAAATCTGATTTCACCAACACCACAAATGAAATTGGGTTTAACCGTTTGTGTCTTATTTTTATGAGACCAAAGAGAACTCAAAGAAGATGCTTGCTTATTGCAAAACTATCTCAGACGAAATACACTAGTGCCCCACATGGGCGAATACACCGCTAAATACGACAGGCATAAAAATAGTGATGTTTGTATCAACTGCCAGACCAGAACAAAGGGAGAATAAGGAGAAATATCTCACTAGCGTCATAAAACCAGGGTCCAGGAGGAGACAGAGACCCAGTTCAAAAGATATTAAAGATCAGCCCTAAGTCGGTCAAAACATCTAAAATATCAGATGTTTTCCTTCGAAATCCTCCGCCCAAAAGGGACCCGTAAAGCACATAGAATTACATCAGAGAGAGAGAGAGAGAGAGAGAGAGAGAGAGAGGGAGAGAGAGGGAAAGAAATGGGTAAGTCAGAAAGGGAACGAAAGAGATAGAAAGGGAAAGATGGGTAAGAGAATTACAGAGGTAGAGAGAGGGAAAGGTGGTTGAGTGAGACGGTATGGGATTGGAAGAGAGGGGGTGTGTAAGACAGTGGGAGAGTGTGAGAATCAGTGATTGAGAGAGAGAGAGAGAGAGAGAGAGAGAGAGAGAGAGAGAGAGAGAGAGAGAGAGAGAGAGAGAGAGAGAGAGAGAGAGAGTGGGAGAGTGGGAGAGTGAGAGAAATCATGAGAGGGAGAGAGAGAGAGAGAGAGAGAGAGAGAGAGAGAGAGAGAGAGAGGGAGGAAAAATTCTTGAAGTATGAGAAAACTTTACTGCTCCCCTCCCCTCTTTCCTTCTTTCTGTCTCCTCTCTCCAATCCCCCCCACCCCCCTCTTTCGATTTCCCTCTCTTTCTGTTGGTCAGTCAATCAGGTCTTTTTTAAGACAAGAGAGAAGGAGTGCCTGCTGGACAGACTGACAGACAGACAGAGGATCAGAGGTGGTGGAGATCTGCACAGGTAAGACCACTCTGCTCTATTTTCTATTCTGGCAATGCTTCTGCTCAAACATGAAACAAGACTTGCATCACTAAACTGACCAAGACAAAGTCTGATCCATCTATGCAATATGTATTATTGATTATTATGAGTTGAGTGGATTGAATGACTTGAGCATCCTGTCTGTGCACATCTATACACACAGCGTGTTGGAGTGGACAAGGTAGAATGTATTCACACGGCATGTTGAAGTTGACAATGGTGGTAGAATGAGTTCATGAAGCAACTGTGGCAGAAACTTTGCTATGGCTAGGATATCATTTATAATATCTGGATTTGAAGTGAGAATCATTTGATCATGGTCTGAAGTGTGTTTCATGGTGTCTGTCTAGTCTAGTCTCCAATAAAGCTTAGCAGGGTGTCAGTGGTGCTGCCACAGGAAAACATGCTGTCATCATGATCAACTGTCATCTGACTGTTTGTCGACTGTTTGTCTGTTGTAAGCTTTCGCCTGTGTGCTCTAGAGGGTACGTCTTTCGATGTGAGGGAAATTTGATTTCAAGGCAGAGTCAGACTGAGAGAGAGACAGAGAGATAAACAGACAGATGCAAAGAGAGAGAGAGACGGAGAGAAACTGTGAGACACAAACCCGGGGAGAGAAAGAGAGACAGTGAGAGGGAGAGAGAGAGAGAGAGAGAGAGAGAGAGAGAGAGAGAGAGAGAGAGAGAGAGAGAGAGAGAGAGAGAGAACGAGAGACAGTGAGAGACACAGTGAGTGAGTGAGAGAGAGAGAGAGAGAGAGAGAGAGAGAGAGAGAGAGACAGAGAGACAGAGAGAGAGAAAGAGAGAGAGGGAGACACAGTGAGACTGGACTGGAGAGGATGAAGCTCAAGGATGCCGAGTGATTAAGAAACGGTTTATGGCACATTTGACATTTCTATTACCCTCCTCTGAGAGCGCTCCAACCACAGTGCTCCCAGCAGCCGCCAGAGACAGGTATTTACAAGGTAATTGTGGAATGATGTCAGACCTGCCTGGTCTATCCCAGTTCCAGACGCACACAGTAAAACCATGAAGGACTGAGACACACCAGAAACACGGTGTTAAAATCATCTTGGCTGTCAGTCGTAGAGGTTGAGGCAGTGGAACAGTAGCCGTCCTGACACTTTCAAAGTGCAGAAGGTGATTTCTGTTGTGGGTTTTTTCCCCTTCCTTCCTTGACCCTCTTCCACTGGTTCTCCTCCTGTCCTCCCTCCCTATCTGACTCTCTGGAAGAGAGTAGCTGGTGTGGGAGGTATTGTTGCTGTGGTATTCCAGAGCCGATGAGGACTGTAAACTAAGAGATTTATTACAGTTTGACGGGGATGGGAAGAGAGGAGGTGGGTGAGAGGAGGAGAGGAACGAGCGATGAGCGATGAGCGAGGAGAGGAGTGGAAAGGACAAACGGGGATGGAGAGGAGAGGAAAGATGAGCAAAGGAAGAGAGAGGAGGGGAGCGGAGAGACACAGAAGGAGAGGAGGGATGTGCTGTGGTGGAGAGGAAGGGAAAGACAGGGAAGGAGAGGAGGGATGTGCTGTGGTGGAGAGGAAGGGAGAGACAGGGAAGGAGGGGAGGGATATGCTGTGGTGGAGAGGAAGGGAGAGACAGGGAAAGAGAGGAGGGATATGCTGTGGTGGAGAGGAAGGGAGAGACAGGGAAGGAGCGGAGGGATGTGCTGTGGTGGAGAGGAAGGGAGAGACAGGGAAGGAGGGGAGGGATGTGCTGTGGTGGAGAGGAAGGGAGATACAGGGAAGGAGAGGAGGGAGGTGCTGTGGTGGAGAGGAAGGGAGAGACAGGGAAGGAGAGGAGGGATGTGCTGTGGTGGAGAGGAAGGGAGAGACAGGGAAGGAGGGGAGGGATATGCTGTGGTGGAGAGGAAGGGAGAGACAGGGAAGGAGAGGAGGGATGTGCTGTGATGGAGAGGAAGGGAGAGACAGGGAAGGAGAGGAGGGATGTGCTGTGGTGGAGAGGAAGGGAGAGACAGGGAAGGAGAGGAGGGATGTGCTGTGGTGGAGAGGAAGGGAGAGACAGGGAAGGAGGGGAGGGATGTGCTGTGGTGGAGAGGAAGGGAGATACAGGGAAGGAGAGGAGGGATGTGCTGTGGTGGAGAGGAAGGGAGAGACAGGGAAGGAGAGGAGGGATGTGCTGTGGTGGAGAGGAAGGGAGAGACAGGGAAGGAGAGGAGGGATGTGCTATGGTGGAGAGGAAAGGAAAGACAGGGAAGGAGAGGAGGGATGTGCTGTGGTGGAGAGGAAGGGAGAGACAGGGAAGGAGAGGAGGGATGTGCTATGGTGGAGAGGAAAGGAGAGACAGGGAAGGAGAGGAGGGATGTGCTGTGGTGGAGAGGAAGGGAGAGACAGGGAAGGAGAGGACAGATGGACCATGGGAGGAGAGGAGAAAGGGGATGGTGAGGAGAGATGGTCATGAAAGGGGGTGGGGATGAAAGGAGGGTGGGAGGGAGGGGGGATGTAGCGTAGCTCAGAGGGACAGCGGTAGTCTATCCCAGAGTTCCGAGTGTCTGTGAGTCTCCTCTCGTTGACAGGACGACCAATCCTCGGAGAGAGGCGATTTACGAGTTTTTTCCAGGTCGCTGCTACCGAAAATTGAATAACCTGTTGTCATTTCCCCCCACGGTTCCTTCGTTTCCTCTTTCCTTTCTTTTTACTACGGTTCCTTAAAAACTCCCTTGTTTTTCAATCACCAAACACTTACATATTTATTTATTTATTTGTAGGTCTGTTTCCCCCACTCCGCTCCCCTCTTTGGGGAAGCATGACGTTATGCTGTTCACAAATGTTAGGAACACATTACAGGATTGAGAGATAGAGAGACAGAAAGAGAGGGGGGGGAGAAATGGAAAAAAGAGAAAAAGAAAGAAAGAGATGGAGAAAGAGAGAGAGAAGAGAGGGTCTGGTTTGTGGGTTGACTGAGTAAATAGGTGCTCTAAATTGTCTGATGTAAAAGTTATAGCTACTGCCTAAAATTAATTAAACATCAGTCAGAGTATGGGCTCAAATCCCAGATCAAAGAAATCATATTCAGTATCTTTAGTGCACTGGTTGAAATCTTACCTTAAAGAAATTATATTTCTATCTGGTTCAAGGGTTCAAATACCAGCTCAAAGGCATAATATTTCTGTCTGGGGCAAGGGTTTCAAATCCTGGATTGATCCTAGAACTGGCGCTAGTCACGTCGTCAACGTAAATAACAATCTGTTAACTGACTATCCTGAGAAAAGAGGACCTTTATGAGGCAAAGTTAAGAATACATTTACAAGTCTGTAGGGCTGTAGTTTGATTCGTCTCCAGACTAGCCTGGGGTACCGATGGACTGACTGGGAAGGTGTAATGGTAGGAAACCTGGAAGCTTTGGGTCACATAAAACTGAGCTGGTTTTCAAGTATACAAAGCGAAGCAAACGTATTCTTTCCATGTCGAGTCTATGCTGACCTGCTGTGCTGGCCCATAAACAACTAATGGCCTATTTGTGCTAATTGTGTACCAAAATCATGGTTTTGCTGTGGTAATGTGAATCCAGGTTGTGAGTGTGACTAACTGTCTGCTGTTCCTGTAAAGGCAGACCTTGTGGACACAACAGAGACGAAGACAAAGGGGGAGTACCTAGAAAATAAGGACAAATCAGAAGAGAGATTCTCTTCACCTGTGCTAAACATACCTTGACTAACAGACAAATCTACCCTTCAGTTTCTCCATTGGCCTACATAGCTGTCAATCACTTTGAGGACTACCATTTGCGACATCTCAATCGATAAAGACGATAGTCCCTCCTCCTTCCCTTTAACTGAAGACTTGTTCCCTTTTCCTGTCAAAAACATGCCTCTGCTCCGCCCCTTCCTGTTCCTTCTCCTGGCAAGCCCCGCCCTCCTCACCTCACCCGACTCTTTCCTGCAGACCGGGGTTCAAAGGTCACCCAGGGATGCCAGCCAGCCAATCAAAGTGCAAATCTCTGAAGGGTGTGTCCAAATGGGGGACTCCTCTGACTCAAGCCAATCAGGAGGAGTCAAGGAGCTAGACTTGGAACCCGGGTCGCCTCTGATCCTTACCCACCGGATCCGGCTGATGCCCAGCTCGGGGTCCGGCTCGGGGTCGTGCGGGTGCGAGGCGGACTTCGAGGCCCTGAAGGCTCGCATCGAGAGGCTGGAGAGAGAGGTGTCGGAGCTGAGGGAGAAGTGTGGAGGACCGGAGGGGGGATGCTGCACCTCCCAGTCCAGCACAGGTACTGAACACCATACACCCACAGTAATACACACCTCTCAGTCCAGCACAGGTACTGAACACCATACACCCACAGTAATACACACCTCCCAGTCCAGCACAGGTACTGAACACCATACACCCACAGTAATACACACCTCTCAGTCCAGCACAGGTACTGAACACCATACACATACAGTAATACACACCTCTCAGTCCAGCACAGGTACTGGAGATAATCCACAGTTATTTCTGGACCTAACATCACCTCACACGAGACCACAGGTACTGCAAATGTTGGGTTGTACAAGAGAGGGGGGACTAATGCTTTGGGACAGAATCTTCTTGTCTGCCGTCATCATACTATCCTTACGCAGTCTACAAGACTGTTGTCAGACCAAATATGACACTCTGTATGAGCTACATCATTCCATGGCCATGTCTGAATCCAACTAATGCATCTTTGTTGGGTCATCCTTCTATGACTCAAGCATTTTAACTGGGTCACGTACACACACACACACACACAGGCACATACATGCATATGCACACACGCCATCCTCACACAAATGGTGCACACACACACTCAGGATCCGCCCTCGCTTTAACCAGGTCTTACACACTGCTGTAAAAACTGCCATTTGCCCAAAAGCTGAGCTCAATCCTGTTCACATCCATTAGTTATTAGCCTTCAGCCGAGCTCCAACTATGATCTAATTGATGGTTAGCAAAGCGGCGTTAGCGCACACTCCTCTAACGGGGTGAGTGCTGGACAGAGGCTGGTCCAACCAGTCTCTGGCCTGGATGAGCTCAGAGCCTCTCCCAGCCCTCCAGCCCTCTACCAGCACAGGGGACATTCAGAATCAGGACAGGGGACATTCAGAACCAGAGGGAGGGTTCATCCCGTCTGTTCTGTATCCCTAGTGGACCAGAACATTATGCAGTAAAGATGAGAACGTCACACGTAGAACATGGTGCAGTTAAGACGAGGAACTGAGGAGTGTAAGAAGCTCAGGAAAAGGCCCTACTGGGGAGAAATGACTGTACTTGTGTAAAATAATCTCTCTCCCTTTCTCTCCGTCCCTTCTCTGTATCCGTCACCTCTCTCTCTCCGTCCCTTCTCTGTATCCGTCACCTCTCTCTCTCCCTTGCTCCATCTCTCTCACCGCTCTCTCTCCCTTTCTCCATCTCTCTCACCGCTCTCTCTCCCTTTCTCCATCTCTCTCACCTCTCTCTCTCCCTTTCTCCATCTCTCTCACCTCTCTCTCTCCCTTTCTCCATCTCTCTCACCTCTCTCTCCCTTTCTCCATCTCTCTCACCTCTCTCTCTCCCTTTCTCCATCTCTCTCACCTCTCTCTCTCCTTTCTCCATCTCTCTCACATCTCTCTCCTTTCTCCATCTCTCTCTCTCCCTTCGTTGTCTCTCGTGTCCCCCTTCTCGCTCATTCTCCCATGTTTTCCATTTCTATCTCTACTCTCTTTCACCCTCTCTCTTTCTCTCTGTCCCCCCTTCTTTCACTTCTCTCCCCTTTCTTTCTCCCTCTCTCCACCCTTTTCTCCCTCCCTCCCTCCCTCTCCCCCCTCTCTCCAGGTTCGCACTGCACACGCCCAGAGTGTCCTAACGAGTGCAGTGACCAGGGCAGGTGTGAGGACGGGAAGTGTGTGTGCTTCCCTGGCTTCAGCGGGCCTGACTGCAGCATGTCGGACTGCCCCGGCAACTGCCACGACAAGGGCAAGTGTGTGAACGGACAGTGTGTGTGTGATCCCGGTTTTACCGGTCCTGACTGCTCCCAGACCACCTGTCCCGGTAACTGCAACAACAAAGGTCGGTGTGTTAACGGCAAGTGTGTGTGTGACACCGGTTTTACCGGACCAGACTGCTCTCAGAGTGCCTGTCCTGGTAACTGCAACAACAAGGGAAAGTGTGTTAACGGCAAGTGTGTGTGTGACACTGGTTTCATCGGACCAGACTGCTCTCAGAGTGCCTGTCCCGGTAACTGCAACAACAAGGGTCGGTGTGTTAACGGTAAGTGTGTGTGTGACACCGGTTTTACCGGACCTGACTGCTCAACCAAAGCCTGTCCCGGTAACTGCAACAACAAGGGCAAGTGCGTTAACGGCAAGTGTGTGTGTGACACTGGTTTCACCGGACCTGACTGTTCAACCAAAGCCTGTCCCGGTAACTGCAACAACAAGGGCAAGTGCGTTAACGGCAAGTGTGTGTGTGACACTGGTTTCACCGGACCTGACTGTTCAACCAAAGCCTGTCCCGGTAACTGCAACAACAAGGGTCGGTGTGTTAACGGCAAGTGTGTGTGTGACACCGGTTTTACCGGTCCTGACTGTTTGACAAAATCTTGTCCCGGTGACTGTAGCGACCGGGGTCAGTGTGTGGACGGCAAATGTGTGTGTGACGCCGGATTTACCGGACCTGACTGCTCCCAGAATGCCTGTCCCGGTAACTGTAACAACAAAGGCAAGTGTGTTAACGGCAAGTGTGTGTGTGACATCGGCTTCACCGGACCCGACTGCTCCCAAAGCTCCTGTCCCGGTAACTGCAACAACAAGGGCCGGTGCGTGCGGGGGAAGTGTGTGTGTCGGCGTGGGTTCACCGGACCTGACTGTAGCGAGTGTGAGGCCGGCTTCACCGGAGCAGACTGCAGTACCGGTGAGTCACGCTATAAAACATTGTTTCTTCTGAGACCGACGGTAATATAAACCATAGTGTGGATTGGACACCAGTCAAGCTCATGCTATTAAATGCATCGCATTCCTGTAATGTCACTCACTGAAACAGTAGCTTTCTGTACAGTAATAGCCACTTGCTGAATGAGTCACTGTTATAGCCATGTATCCGGTGGTTTCCAACAACTTTACCTTACCTTGTGTCTGCATTCTGTGCATGTGTGTGCACTCGTGTGTACCTGTGTGTGTGCACGCGTGTGTGCATGTGTGCGAGGGTGTGTGTGCGCATGTGTGTGTATATGTGTAGCCATGACAGGTGTGTCGAAGCTCAGCACCAAGGATATCACGGAGGACTCCGTCACCTTGTTCTGGACCCCCCCTGCTGTGCAGTATGACACCTACTACATCACCTTCACCAGCAAGGTAACACACACAAACACACACACAACCACACATGCACCCCCGCACACACACACACAACCATGCGCAAACACATGTACACACACAACCAGGGTCGGACCGGCCGTCGGGAGAATTCCCGAACGGCCGGTTAAACAGCCGCGGCATAATGCAAAATATATATATAATACACAGTCGTGGGCAGGTCTGCGTTTCAAAGTCCCAGGCCGTTTTTCAGTCCCAGTCGAGAGCTGCACACAACCATGCACAAACACACATACACCACCACGCACACACACACAGAGGACCACACACACACACACACACACTAGGTGACAAAGCCTGAAAACCCATGCTGGGGCTGACATTAATGTGCATGTCCACATTCACACGACTGTTTTCTATTCAACAAAGGGTCAGGGTCTCAGGTTTCCAAACCGATTCTGAACCAGAGATGAGACTTGAAAACCATCTCGACCACTTTACAACTGTTGACACAGCAGGTGCAGTCGTTGAGAGAGATGGACAGTCACCAAGACAAACAGGAGTTTGTTCTCAAGGCCTGAGTCTTGGTTCCCAGAAGAACTTTTTTAGGGCCCACATTTCAGACGCAGAGGTCATGTTGAGTAGTCATCCTGGACCTTGAGTGTTATTTCCATGACAGGCCCATCTAAATATTGTTCTAAAATGTTTCTTTGGAACCCCATAGGGATTCAACAATGGCTGAATTTAGTCGGAAATGACTAACTGGTCCTAGAAAAACACATAGCCTTTCTGGCTAGGGAGTTTGGTGTGTGTGGGTTAGATGTGTTGTAATTCTGAATCCCCTTGCTTAGTCTAAGTGTCACGCAAACAGTTATTTCTCTCACTCTCTTTTTCTCTCATGTTGCCTCTCTCTTCCCTTTTTTCTTTTCTCTCTCCTCTCCACGGGGTTATCTAAACTGGAAGCACAGCTCACCTTCCACATGGACTTCTCTGATTTGCCAAAGAGCGTTGAACCTTGTGTTTATGTACTGAGGAGGATGTAGCTCACATTTATGCGAAAGTAAGCGATGGAGAAAAAGAGAGTGAGAGCGAAAGAGGGATGAATAGAGAAAGGGAGACAGAAAGAGAGAAAAAGAGAGAAAGACAAGCAAAGCAGCTCTCACACCTCAGAGAGATGAGAGCGAGAGAAAGCGAGAGAGAGAGAGAGAGAGAGAGAGAGAGAGAGAGAGAGAGAGAGAGAGAGAGAGAGAGAGAGAAGCCAATGCAGCTCTCTAACCTCAGTGGTCTCTATCGGAGCCAAATAGCATAAGTTCTGTCAGTCCTTCCAGATCCTTCCTGAGCGCTGGTTGACGGCCCAGCTGGGGGGCGGAGCTGCTGTTCCAAACGCATCACTTCCTGGCAGGCCAGAGCTGTTCTCGCACCGGAGCACACATAAATGCAGAGACACTCACACACTTGTGATGGATATGTTGTACGCTTACACACACACCAAAACACACATGCACAAATGGACACAAGCCCGCATAATATATAGATGCTCGCATATACACACAGAGACACACGCACACTAACACACACAACTCGTGGATGGACACACACACGAACACAGAAGTGCACACAATAGTATAGATGCTCTAATACATCGTTCATGTTCACATACACGCGCGCACACACACGCGCACACATGCTGTAATTTATAGTTGCTTACACACACACCTAAATATATGTCATGGAGATATGATTTGCTTTCACACATACACAAACACACACACATATATACACACACACAGGTGTCAGGCAGACGAATAGCTCTCTTGGCTTCCTAATTCACACCATCGCCATGCTTCTCTCAGCCCAGCCATTAATTTCACCCAGCCTTATAAAGAGGGAGTTTCCAAACAGCGAGAAATTACAAAATACATTCTGCCAAGTGAGCGGGGTTCCTCCGCGGACCGTTGGAGACCATGACAGGAATGGAGGTTTCTATAAACGTCCTAGCTAGGCTAGGGGGCCTCCAGCCAAGAGAAACAGCAGAGGAATTCCTCTCTCCCCCGGCCGCCGTTTTAAGTGCGTTTGGCGTTAACGAACTGTCAACTCAGTAAATACAGGCTCTGTTTGAAGACTGAGGGCAGTACGGCGCGTGCCCTGCCATGCTCGCGTCGCCGTCACACACGCACCTGAAGATCAACACTGGCGTGGAGCGGTGCGGCACAGCTGGGTTACGGAGCCTTAAAACATAAGATAGGGCTGCCACACTCACACACGCGCACACACCTACACACACGCGTTAGGATGTCCTTTATGTAGCGCAGCACTTTGGCGTGTGGGTCTGTTTCATGACATTGTCCTGCCGTCTTTGGTATTACATAATCAATGTCTAAAAGAGATTAGATCCCTACACCGATCGTTTCGAAGATGGTGTCCCATATGATTCAAATGATTTCCAGTGAGCGTCCAGGCGCTGAGTCATGTGCTAGTCATTACACTGAAAGCTGCTTTTGTATTCTCAGTAGTTTTTTTCACAGATTTGCACTTAGAACAATTGTACACAGAGAGTTAGGTTGGCTGGAAGGAAGGCCTGATACTAATTAAGGTTCCTGGTCAGAGACAGGATGGTGGCGTTTGTTTCAACAGTATATTACTGTTAATATCCTAAAAACAACATCTACAATAGCAGTTTACTCTGGTTCAGGACCAATAGAAACAGATAATGAGCCAGAACTACCACTTGTGTCTCTCGTTGAGAACACTAGTGCAGTGCCTGTGATGCAGACAATGATTAAGATGTTGGTTAGTTGATTCAGTGATACACAGACACACACACAAACAAAGGAATTATAGATAGAAGTATCTCTTGTGGCTATTGAAGTACTATTTTCCCAAAACACCTCAGTCTGTAAACTGGCGGGACGATGCTAAGGAGCGTTACATTTAGTTTCTTTCCTACACAATATTGCTAATATGGTTTACACTGAACTACAGTTTTTCACAATCGCTTAGACACAATTACCCATTGCGTAACATCATTCTCTACAATGCCTAAAAACCCTGCAGCATAAACTCAATGGGCCACACTATATGACTGTTTGCTAGTTTTTCTATTTAGACTGAATGGGCCTTCTCTTGTACATTTCCCTTGTGAAACACACATAATTTGCATTCCATTGTCAGTTATTCATAAAAAATGAAAGGCCTACTAGGAATGGCAGAGACAACGTTCATGTTGGTACCACTTGCCGAGGTGAATTGTTATTGAGTTGCAATGCTGTACTTTGGCCGAAGTCTCATTATGATTTTAAATGTATAACAATATGTACAGTCTGTACACAGTTTTGGAGAGTGACATTCTATTGGTACATTACAGTGAACAGGGATCCATACGTTAGATTTGTGTCAAACAGTGTCCAGGTGAGAGGCCAGTCCTGTGTGACTGATTCACACATTTACATTTATATGTAATAGTTATACATATTTATTTATATCAACATTCCTTTTAATTATTCTTCTTTTACAATTACAATTAATCATTCATTAATACAAAATTATGAATGCATGCTTCAGGTCAGACCCCATGTTAAATGTAAGGCTGAAATGACAGAATCTTATGTAGTCAGATAAGGAGATTCCATCTCTGACTGTGCTGCTGTGCCTGGTTAAACCCATGCTGGCCCTACGACTGAAGGGTGGAGCTGTTTTCATATGGTGGGACTCCAGAATTAGGTGCCGCTGGCAAAACTCGGCTTTACTGTTAGTAATCTCATTCTGATGTTACTGATTGATGCGTAACTAAATGTAAAGTTTCACTCATGTATGACAAAGAGAGTGAAATTGACTGAGAGACAGAGTAATTAGACAGAGACAGAGAGAGAGAGAGAGAGAGAGAGAGAGAGAGAGAGAGAGAGAGAGAGACAGAGAGAGAGAGAGAGAGAGAGAGAAACAAGACAAGACGAGACAAGGAGAGTGAAAGAGGAAACTAAATGCACGATGCAGAGAGATGCCAGAGACAAAATCAGTTTGGTCTCCAAGTATTGGCTCCACAACATCTTCTAAAGACCTCCCGGCAAAACAACAACTGGAGAAACAGAGTCGTCAGGGAAGAAAGAGAGACAATAAAAGCCCAAGTTTGTCGTCCCGGAGGATCCTATTAGAGGGTGTGAGGAGGACGAGGAGGACCAGCAGGAGGAAGATGGATGCTCAGGGACTAAAACAGAACAGCTGACCGGAGATGAAGACACGATGAGGACAGAGGAGTGAGGTGTGAGAGGAGAAGATGGAGGGGAAGAACAAAGAGATACAATTAGAGAGATGGGTGGAAGACCGTGTGAGAGAAAAGAGGAATGTGAAAGAGAAAGACAGGGAAGAAACTAGTAAAAGAGAGAGAGAGAAAAAAGAGGAGTGGAGTGAGATAGAGAGAATGTAGAGAGAGGGGAAAGAGAGAGTTACGAGCGAGGGAGGGAGGGATGGCGGGGGATCGGGGAATGGGGGGATGCAGATGTGCGATGCTTGTTGCTAGGGCCAGATGTAAACACTGTCAAAAACATGGCCGCTGCCAGGGCCATGACATCACTGACCGGCTGTAGGGACGCACACAGGAGGAGGGAGGGGGGAAACACACACACATCTTCTATTGTTTACAGACCAACAATGTTGACGGTTAACCTGTAAACAACACACTGACCACCAAGATTTTTTGGAAAGATAAACGATAACAGAGAGAGAAAACACAGATGTGAGAAAACTCCTGAGCCAGTCTAGAAGCAGGAAATGACACACTGGCACTGTTTTCACATGGCCTTTGATGCTTACATTTGATATATTGCTGGACCGACCTGGC
The DNA here is from genome assembly GCF_021917145.1 of Hypomesus transpacificus. NCBI lineage: Eukaryota > Metazoa > Chordata > Actinopteri > Osmeriformes > Osmeridae > Hypomesus > Hypomesus transpacificus. The sequence goes on from NC_061063.1 coordinate 1,800,222, forward strand.
AACGTTGGACTAACCTGGCAACCAGGGTGGCCCTCATTTCATTCCACAGCATGAAATATTACAAAAAGGACGATTTGTTGGAGAGCAGCCCCAATTTGGAGTTAATGAGCAAACCCTTCCGGAAACATACTCTGGAAATATGCAGAGCTTTCCAATACATAAATTGAATAATGACAACTTGATATTGTTTTTGGTTTTAACAAACGCTGTATTACATCTGGTTTCTCACAACCAAATTGAGTGGAATGACAGAATCTGGAAAGTGGTCTTCCTAATGAAGCCTTGTAGGATTTATGAGTGACTGAGGCTGGGGTTTGTGATGCAGCTACTGAAGTACTCTGTTGTTTAGTTTGACTGAATGTTAAAATGACTAAATGTATATGTAGTTTAGTTCAGTTCCTCCCCCTGCTGGTCAACATAGAAACGACAGAGTCTGTAGCACCTAATTACTGCTTCTAATTGAAAGGATAAAACATCTGTGTCCTGAACCGACCTGATCTGTCAACATTTAAGACTAGGACTTCTCTCAAGGCCCACTTCAAATGTGTTTGTAGTGTCCGCAGAAAAAAACATCCTCCACAAACAGGTTACCTCAGTTTACCGTTTCACAGAACAAAGGCATCGGTGTAGGCCCTTCCTAAACGTCCTCCTCAACCCTTTTTAACAACAAGTCTGGTCCGGTCCTGTGTTCTCCAAACAGAAAGACAGTGACCAGCAGGTTACAGCTCAGGTGGATGGGAAGCAGAGCACATTCCTCCAGAGCGGGCTGGCGGCAGGCCAGGAGTACACCGTCACCGTCCAGGGAGAGGTGGGAGGGAAGAGAGGAGGCGAGAGCTCCGCCGAGTTCCAAACACGTGAGTTCAGAAGACAATTTGATCCCAGTTTATATTCATGCCTTGTTTAAGTGGCCCGTGATCTACACATAGAGCACGTGTAATCGTTTATTATTTATTTGTATTTCATGTAAAGTGTCTGATTAATTTATTCAGTTATGGGATATATTCATTTCATTACATATTTTGTCTTGGTCCCTTCTCCCACCCTCAGTCATCTCTGGTCCTAAAAACCTCCATGTTGTCAAGACGACGACCACATCTGTGGTCGTCCAATGGGAGCAGTCACAGGGAGAGATTGACAGGTACCGCTTGAGTGTAACACCCAATGAAGCGGCCGGGTCAGCTAAGGGCAGTCAGGAACTGACCCTGCCTCCCGAGAGAGACTCTGCCCAGATTGACGGTTTGGTGCCAGGTGTCCTCTATGACATCACTCTCGTGGCAGAGAGGGGGAGGAGCAAGAGCAAGCCAGCAACTGTCCAAGCAACGCCAGGTGAGTTATACTGCATCAATAGAGGCTGTGGGTGAAAAACTGTAATTTGTGTACGTTTATAGGAAGCATCTAATATGAAGTCAAAACAATTCAGAGGGTGGAAAACAGAACGAGAAGAAACTAAGCAAAAGTAGAGTCAGATAGGGAGAGAGAGAATAAACAGAACAGAAGAGAGAGAGATTGAGCGAGAGAGAGAGAGAGAGAGAGAGAGAGAGAGAGAGAGAGAGAGAGAGAGAGAGAGAGAGAGAGAGAGAGAGAGAGAGAGAGAGAGAGAGAGAGAGAGAGAGAGAGAGAGAGAGAGAGAAAGAGAGACCTGCCAGTCCCTGCCAATGTGAATGTTCATTCAGGGCCAGCTCTGCTTCTGGGAAGTGTGATCCAACTAGGCTTAATGAGTCTGGAAACCTTCTTCAATCAATGAATCAGATCCATTCCACTGGAATAATAAACCATTTACAGAAAATTGTTAAAATGGAAATACATGATTTATAAGCAGAAGAATCCACTAGAAGCAAAGCGGATCTCCTCATTAATCCAATATTTCATTTCTTCCCTGCCAACAGTAGCGAACTTTTAACTCATAAGATTCAATATTTCAGCTGATGACCAACTTTACTCATGTTTTCACTTTTTCCCACAGGTGTCAACATACCGTTCAGCTGCTCTGTTTATTGCACTAATGTCACCACACGCAGTAGATTTAATGCAAAGACATAGATTTGATCAAAACACTTAATAATTAAGTGATTAACAAAACATATTTTGTGTCTTCTTATTTGGATCTAACGATTTTCCGTTTGTAGCTGGATGCAAAAAAAGATATACAACAACAAAAACATTCTACTGTATCTTTTGATTCAAAAACACTCGCTCCACACTTTTAGGGAAGCCTACAAAGACAATATCCAGGGTTACCATGGAAACTGTGACCACGCAGGTAATCCCCCAGCAGGAAGTCGGCGAGGGAGGGGACCCGGAAGTGAAAACCCACCACCAGACGACCATCTCCGCTGCCATCACTCCCTGGCTGGGGGCACAAGAGAGGCGGGGAAACGCAAGTGACCTCATCTCTGAGATGGTTGGAGGAACGGTTCAGCACAGATCTGGAGAGGGCACATCCGTGACTGCCCGTACCAGGCCACTGGCCGACACCAAAGATAGGGTTATATCTAAACCAGGCAAGAAATGGACACCAGCCAGAAAACCCAACACTGTGGGTTCTTTACGACAAAATGGCACCCGTGTGGGGCCTGGACAGAGGCTGGGTCCTCTCAGAAGGCCCATGAACAGGCCTCTGCAGGCGGGCTTGAAGGAGAGGAAGACCCTGGGAACCGGAGACTCTAAGCCAGAACATCCACAGGTAGGGGACCGGACGCTGGCCTTGACAGTGAAGAATCCTAACCTGGAGGAGACAAGTTTTGAAGAGGAAGACGGTCCTGGACAAAAGACTGGGCCCCATCCTGACAGAGGCCATCTTGAGAAGGCTGTCCCTCGTGGACTCCATTCAGAAAAGCTTGATGTGAGCTCCAGTTCTAAGGAGGAGGCAGTCGCTCCAGACTTCAACGATCCGTCAAGAGACAGTTCAGAGAAGTTCGCTAATAGGACAGAGCTGAGGGGAAATCATTCCACTGCACACCTCAATGGCAAAAAATGTTTCAAAAAGCTTAAAGTGACACATATTATGGTTGGAGGGCAGCAGGAGGGAGATGCAGGAGGGAGTAGCACAGTGAATGGGGAACCAGAATCAGAGAAAGTGCCAAAAGTCGGCATCAGCACGTTATCTCTGACAGGAGATGTAAAACAGACCGAAATTCTGGAGCGCAACTTGATTGACATACTGACAAAATCAGAGGAAGATTCTTCACTACACTCCTCAGACTGTCCTACACATATGATCCCTAGCTTTTATCCAATCCCATCTTATCCTTTAACAGATTCTTCCTCCAACTCACAATCCTCTTCCTCTTCAATTCAAGCAAAACAAGACAAATCAATGACAGGAACCCCTGTAAGTCAACCAACCACGGACCAACTTTCCCATCGATCCACGCTCTCCTCGACTCCGTCACATCCGACAAACCTCCCCCCTGATGCAGAGAAGGAAAGGGAGCCAATGTTGTCATCTGAATCTTTATCATCATCAACTTCATCATCCACATTTTCGTCATCATCTTCTTCTTCTTCTACCTCAGAGAGATCGCATTTGGTTGACGTGACAGACGTCGGTGCTAGCAGGGAGGCAGAGAGCGATGAGGGTGGGGTGGGAGAGCTTGGTCAAGGTCAAGTGGGCGACAAGAGTGCTGCCCAGGCATCGCCTGAAGCTGGAGGAACTCAGTCAAGACCTCAGGGAGGAGGTGGCAAACCCCTTTTTTTTAGACGCCCAAATCCTAAGGGAACTTACCCTCGCCGCCAGCACCCAAATATGGGACAGCCACAGAACAGGACACGTTTAAATATGGGTCCATTACAAAGACCGCGGCGGCCAAATATGGGCACGTTTCAGAACAGGACACAACTCAATACAGGACCAATTCAGGGTGGTGCACGTCTAAATATTGGATTACTTAAAAACAAGACACCTCCAAATGTTGCGGAAGATACGAAACACCCAAACATGGAACAGGACAGAACACACCCAAGTATGGAACAGTCTCAGAACCGAACACAGCCAAATATTGGCTTCTTTCAAAACAGGACTCGTCCAAATCTCAGACATCTTCAGCATCCACACAGAGGTCCCCAACGCCGACCTTTCCCACATAGACCATCCAATGGAGCCAAAGGCACGGTTGTCGGTATCCAAACCAGCCAATCAAAAGAGGAAGGTGGAAGGAGCACAGAAACAGAGACAGACACTGCCTTTCCACCCCACACTCCCTTTAAGGGCAAGCAGACCCCAGTCAGTGATCTATCACAGGGTCACACCCCAATAAGAAACAACAACAGCCAGAGCGACGGGGGCCTGGATTCCAAACCGGGTCATGGGGGAAAGGAGAGGGGAAAAGTGATCGAGAATCTTGATGACTTGGACTCAGAGAGAGGTGGTGAGGACATGAAGAAAGCGTTGGGGTCTGACATCACCACCACAGCTGAGGACACAGGGAAGTCTCTGGACTCCGTGGGTGTACAGGACGTGACCTCACAGGGGTTTACACTGGTCTGGGGAGCTCCCGAGGGGGTGTACAAAAACTTTGTTGTGACTCAGAGAGAGCAGGGCGGAAAACCGGAGGGCCGGGAGGAGACCGAGGGGGTAAAGGAGGAGGAGGAGGGTGGGTCTGAGGGGGTTAGCAAGGAAGAGAGTGAAGAAAAAGATGAGGAAGACGCAATTGGGGGAGAGAGCGAAAATCTAAAGGAAAATCTGGAAAGCAACGTTCTAGAGGGCAAAGATAAAGAAGGAAAGGAAGGAAAAAGTGATGTCTTCCAAACTCAGAGGGGCAACAGCAGAGGCACAGCTAAACTTGGCGATGCGGGAAGCGCGAAAGAATTCTCCAAGGTCCTTCCTGGGTCTGCCCGCTCCTTCCAGTTCCAGAATCTTCCTTCCCAGACCAGCTTCTCCCTCTGGTTGGTCGGGAGGGGACCTGGCATACGCTCCAAAGTACATAGACTGGTCATCAGCACAGGTACTGTGTGATAGTTAGCACAACTAATGGCTACACAAGCCAGCACAGCTAACAGCCTACAACAATGGGAAGAGTCACCGTCTTCCATCTTGAATTGCTTTTTACTGTTATTCAAGATCTAACAAAGATCTTTTAACTCTTCAGTCCAGAACTCTCTTCTGGTCTGAGAAAGACCCAGATGTCCAGTAAACATTACATCCTGCTACAGGACAGTGAAGTGTAGCTATCTCACAGCTGCTTGGTGTTCCTCTTCAAGAGCCGCCACACTCTTGAAACTGTAACTTCTTGTATTACAGTCATTGGGTTTCTATCTTTGCCATCACCTGCTTATTACATCATAAACCGTTTCTTTTGGTTGGACATTCCCTGTCTTTTGTCTTTGTTAATGATATCAACATGAGTCAACTGTAACATTTTCTGTACTGAACTGCTGTATTTCCTCTTAACCCATTGAACCCCAATGTTGGTTGAACTGCAATGTGAGGCATCCATTTTGGAAGCATGGTTGAAATGCAGGCAGCTTCACAGGCAAATTGGTTACAGTGGTCCATGATTTCAACTGACAGATTTATTCCTTCAGATATGTACAGGGGAAGACACTGCTACTTTACTGTCATATCATAATTACATCCTTCAGCTCTTGTCTGCCTGTGTTTTACACATGACCAAATATGGTAACGCCAACACATCCAGGTGTGGGGCACATTATGTCATAATCATGAATATTATTGGAGGTCATCTAAATATTCATGAAGCAGCCTGAGAATCACAGTCATTCCCACTAAAAACGCAATTCATAGCTGGTCTGATCCTTTTTCATCCAGGGTTAGCTTTCAGTCAGCCATCTTCATTGACTACACTTCATCGCTCACCCAAAAACCCAGGGTAAGACCATGGTTGGTCCCTACGGTTTTACTTGTTCTACTCCTGATCTCATTATGCGAAATGTGCAGATTTTAATCCTATGAGTTTACGTTTTTCACATTAGATTTTTTTCTGGATAATAAAAGGAGTTACTGTTAACATTACACTTAATTTATTTAATTATTAGGTTTTTTTTTGTTTTCAGAGGATTCAATACTTTTTTCACTCAAGGTTGAAAATCTGTCAACAAACATTTCAAATTTCTTTAATATATTAATTATCTTCCACCTTGCTTCAGCTTTATTTGTGTGTCAAATTATTATCGTGTCAAACATACGTTCCTCTTTCAACACCATCGAGACGTTTCCTTGCTTGAATTATGTTGCTTGATTTTACTACCTCTATTTCCTGTGCCCTCCTTGATTTTAGGAATTTGCTGAGCAGATAAATGTCTTGCTAACTTCATCTCCACCCTGCTGCTTTTCAGGATCCAACACCATCCCTTAACAGTTGACAGCATCTGTCTCAACCCTGTATATGCAGCTCAGTGTATACTGTATATATGTTTGGACTGTACATATATACACACACATTCCCAGCCCTACTAGTAAAGTATGGTTAAATAAGTATGGATATTGAGTACATACTTATGGATTGCACATACCTCACAGCAGATTCCTGTGTAGGCCTGTAATATTGTATTTCCATCATTTACATGAATGCTTCTGGTCTTCTTTCTACTTCAGTAACTTGTTTCTTCCTTCCAGGTCTCTGTCTTCCCTGTTTCTCAAAATGAGTATCTCTCTTTCTTTATATGTCTTCTGTACTTTTTTTTCCGTTCATCCATACATTTTTCCTTCCTTCCTTCCTTCCTTCCTTCCTTCCTTCCTTCCTTCCTTCCTTCCTTCCTTCCTTCCTTCCTTCCTTCCTTCCTTCCTTCCTTCCTTCCTTCCTCCCTTCCTCCCTTTGTATCCGTCTCCCTCCCCTCCTGCCCTCACTCTCTCCTCTCCTCCGCGGGTTCCTCCAGGTCCCGAGCCTCCGTCTGACCTGGTCTTCAGCGAGGTGACAGAGAACTCGGTGACAGTGTCCTGGACCAGACCCAAGAGCTCCGTCAGTGGCTTCAAGGTCACCTACACCCACACGCAGGACGGTGAGCGCCATCACGGATGTTTGTGAACGTCTAGGTTGTTTTTATAGGGTTCTCCAGAAGCAGAAGAACGGAACGTTCTCCTGGAAGCCAGCGCACGCAGATGCTGAAGTCTGAAGGTCTTGAACATCAGTGTTTCATTCCTCTCATTCGGCAAAATCAAGATTTCCGTTGCTTACAGACAACCACTAAAGACACCCAGATGCCCACTAAAACCTGCTGTGTAGCTGCCTACAGGTGGATGGTATGCATGTACAGAATGGTTGAGCTCTCTGTTCACTCAATGCCGTTATAAAATGCTGAATGCCATCTGTGAGTCCAGGGGTGGTTTGTTATCAAATGTGAGTTGGACAGCTTTTTATATATAACTGAGAATGTGTCAGTTAAATACAATTTTCTTGATGAAAGGTTTGTGTGTTGGGGGGGGGTCAGATTTGCTGTTTTCAGTGCGTGACACATGTCTAATGAAACCTATGTCCCTGGTGCAGTCTATAATGTTGAGGACGCCATTTTGTTTTTCTCCAGGCGAGCCGGTATCCGTGACGGTGGGCTCGGAGGATTCCACCGTGGGGCTGGCGAAGCTCTCCCCAGGCTCCACCTACGAGGTCAGCGTCATATCCGTCCTCGGATTGGACGAGAGCGACCCCATCAATGACTTTGTCACCACACGTAAGCGTTCTTATCTCATTTTGCTGCGGAATTCAAAGGTTTGATATGATTGTCAGTAGGTCTATGTGGATGAGGCCTAGGAGCTAAATTTCAAGAGTTTAAATGTCATGTTTTTTGGGGGTTCGGTTTAGTTTGCATTTGAGCATTCAAACACTGTTAAATACATTAGAACTGGGTAGTATTCGTGATTTTTTGTTCTCTTTGTTTCTAACTTTCTTGTGCGTGTTTCAGCGGTTCATAAGAGTCTTGTGTTCTCTTGATGGCTATAGCAGGTGCAGGATCTGGGAAAGCATTTTTATATTCTCTCAAAGGGATTCAACTGCAGTGTTTCAAAACACTTTTTAGCTTGAATGAAGATTCCTATATGTGTTGCCAGACTTTTTGACTAATCAAAGGGGTGTGATTTCACTCTGGGTTGACTGATTGTCTTTCTTTCCTTTCCTCCCTCCTTCTTTCCCTCACTCTCTCTCTCTTTTCCCAATCCTCCACTTTCCCCCGTGTCAGTCCCAGACCCACCAACGGATCTGAGGGCGATAAACGTGACGGACACCAAGGCCTTGCTGCTATGGCGACCTGCCTTGGCAACGGTTGACCGCTACGTCATCATTTATGGCACAGGGAAAGGTAAAAGCCTCTGGATACATTACGACAGCAGACTTTGGGACGGCAGTGAGGCCAAATAGTTTTGAAGCTGTCGCCACAGTGTTGTATCCTTTTTGCTTTAGGGAGTCACAAATGTTGCAACTTGCATTCGTCCGTTCATCATCGATTCAAGTGCCCACTCACTTCCTCACCTTTCCATTCATTCACTCACTCACTCTTTCACGCACTCACTCATTCACTCACTCACTCCACCTCCCCCCATCCCCTCCCTCTGTCTCCCTCCTCTCCTTATCCCCTGCATTCTCCCTCCTCACCCATCTCCTTCCCTCTGTCTCCTACCCCCGTCCCCCCGTCCCCCCCACCCGCTCTCTCCTTCCTCCCCCAGGTCCCGGGCTGACAGTGAAGGTATCGGGTAACGCAGCGGAGCAGCAGCTCCAGGGCTTGCAGGGCTCCACGTCCTACACCGTCACCATCGCCAGCCAGCTGGGGGACGTCAGCAGCTCTGAGGCCTCCACCACCTTCACCACCTCCAGCGGTCAGCACACACACACATGCGCGCACACATGGACGGGGACGTAGATGAACACAAACACACAGAGTACCCTACACTGAAGTGTGGACACACGAAAACTCTACGTCACAACAACATTAGTGTAAATGTTGTTAGCATACACTATGAGTTACAGAGCAGATACGTGTGCTGGTGTGCTCATGGGGATTTTCTCCCCTGGTTCCTCTCCTGGTTCTTCTTTCAGGCTCTGGAGGAGACAGGGAGGGCCCGCGGGACCTGAAGGCCAGCCAGGTGACCCCTCGCTCGGCCCTGGTGTCATGGAAGGCCTCCTCCACCCCCGTGGGAAGCTACAAACTCACCTACTTTACAGAGGGCCAGGAGATTAAGGTGCCAACGTGGGCGGGGATGCTGAGAAAAATACACACCCCATAGGAGAAAAACAAAAAGGCAAAAGAAAAATAACACACAAATAACTCCCTGAATTTCCTGTCTGGACAGGAAGTCACCCTTGACCCCACAGTGACGGAGTACAAGCTGACCAGGCTGAGGCCCACGTCCAAGTACACGGTGCAGCTTCAGGGGGAGAGGGGCGGGCGCTACACCTCCACCATCTCCACCGAGTTCACTACAGGCAAGCTCTTCAGACAAGGGCCATAAGGGGGAATCACCTGGCCTGGAGCCAGATCCAAACCATAACTCTGGGACATTATATTGTTTTTGGAGCAGGGCAATTCTTTTTGTACCGAGGCCTGAAGCTTGGGTACTTCATATGTTGCTACAGTTACCTGTGTGTCAATGGGTAGCAGCTGTTTTACTACAGCCCCGATTCGGCTCAATAATGTGGACCTTTTATCCTGTCCTCCTATTGGCTCCTGTCCCCCTGGGGGAAGTAACATTCCTCCATTCTGGCTCCTGAGAGGACCAACTCAGAGCCCTGATTGAGCTTAATGAGCTTATTGAGCCTTGTTTCCCTGCTGGTACTTGCCCCTCAGGAGGATGTGTCACTCCTCCAGACTTCAGTATCACTATATCATGTGACCCCAAGGCCATCATCACTCAAAGATTGATTATACCCCAATGTTAATTGATGATGAATTCATTCATTAATAATCAATGTGTTGTTGATCTACAAACTGAACACTACATGTGATGCCCGTCAATCAATAATCAAAACATGAAATCCGTTCACTACACACACAACTGTTTAAGTTGACTTCAAATGTTCTTGTCTCTTAATCCCTTTCCCTCCCTCTCTTTTCCTTGCTCTCATCTCCAATCAAATCAATTCAAATCAACACAATGGGCTGATTAACTAGAAAAAAACTGAAAGATTTCTCTCTCCATCCTCCATCCCCCCCCACCAGGTACTCTGCGTTTCCCCTTCCCCAGCGACTGCTCCCAGGAGCTGCTGAACGGCATCCTGGACTCTGGGGAGGTGGACATCTTCCCCAAGGGCAAGGAGGGCCCCCCTCTGCAGGTCTACTGTGACATGGAGACAGACGGGGGAGGATGGACGGTACGGAGAGGAGGAGGGGGAGAGGGAGAGGAGGAGGGGGAGGTAGGGGAGGAGAAAAAGGAGAGGTGGAGGATGAAGAGGATGAGGGGGTTGACGATACGAGGAGGAAGGGGAGGAAGGGAAGGAGGGGGGGGGAGAAGGAGGGGGAGAGAGTAGTACCATAAGGAGGAGGGAGGGAAATAAGGAAGAGAAGCAGTGGAGAAGGTAAAGAGGAGGATGAAGGGGGGAGGAGGAGAGGGTAAGAGGAAGGAATGAATCGACAATTGAGTGTAACACAGGCAGGAAAGAGGAAATGTACAAGGAATATATCAATGTGTGTGTGTGTCTGTGTGAATCTCAGGTCTTCCAGCGGAGGAGGGACGGCAGTACAGACTTCTTCAGAGACAGGAAGACCTACGGTGCCGGCTTTGGAGAGCTAAGCAACGAGTTCTGGCTGGGTGAGACTCTGCCGCCAGTCATCCATCACAACATTGTGTCAAATCAAGGAGGGCTCGACCCAAACACAGGCAGTCACTTCATAGTACTCATGTGTGCTCAAATATATACCCATATACTCAAATATGAATTGGGATTTGGTCCATTCCAAGTAGTATTTGTCCCCTTTTCCTTTAGTGGTCCAGCGTTTCATTTAAACACTTAAAGCTTTCTTGGTGATCCGTCTGTCGTTGCCCAGGTAACGAGAACCTGTACATCCTGACCAGCATGGCCCCGATGACGCTGCGCGTGGACCTGAGGACGGGGTCTGAGGCTGTCTACGCCAAATACTCCTCCTTCTCGGTGGAGAAGAGGAAGTACGTTCTTAGGGTGTCGGGCTACTCCGGCACGGCAGGTGAGACGCATCCGTGTCCCCGTCACGTAGCTCAGCGACTGTGAAAGTGTTTCAGAGCAACTGGGGTGCATTTGATTTGCCTCCCAGTACACTCGAATGGATCTGATGGTTTTCTTTCTCCTCCTCACCTCTTCCCACCTCCGTTCCCAATGTCCCTTATTCCTATCTTCCCTCCCTCCCTATCCCTTGTCTCTCTCACACTCTCCCTTCCATCTTCCCACCGATCTTCCCTCTCCTGTTACCACTCTCCCTCCATCCCATCTTCCATCCCCGCATTCCAACTACCTCCATCCCATCTTTCCCTGAACAGGAGACTCTATGAGTTACCACAGCGACCAGCCTTTCTCCACCAAAGACTACAACCCCAACCGCTGGTCCATCACAGTGTGTGCCATGTCCTACAGGGGGGGCTGGTGGTACAAGAACTGTCACGAGGCCAACCTCAACGGCGTCTACGGGGTGACTGAGAACCACCAGGTAAACACCGGTCGGCTTCAAATTGTATTCTGCGGTTTATACACACGCCAGGGGATTGGTTGAAGTGAAATTTAGGCATCAGCCGGTAAACTCTTTAAGGCTAACTGAGTTTAGGAGTTATCGAGGCAACCTACTTTCTCGTCAATCACTACTTAACCCTACCAGAGTACCACAATGTGTAGCTGTATGACTGAATAGACAAAGAAAATCTTTGATCTAGGGGTAAATATGGAAAGGGATTGAATCCCATTACATCACCATTTGCTACGCAGGCCTAATCTTAATAGCAGGTCAATACAGTCATACAGCAAGTTTCTGTTGTAACTCCATGACTGTGTGTGTGTGTGTGTGTGTTAGGGAGTCATCTGGACGGCCTGGAAAGGAAAGGACTTCTCCATCCCCTTCACTGAGATGAAGTTCAGGCCCACAGCGTTCAACCCCCCCGCTAGGGGGTGAGGGGGCAGGAGACTGAGGAGGAGGGAGGCACTCTTTGTGAACACATGCACACACACTCTCAAACATCCACACACACAAGCTCACACACATTCTCAAACATCCACACACACACAAACACTCACATACACTCCCAAACGTCCATGCGCACACCCCATCTTAAACGTCCGCAAACAAACATTCTCACACACACACACACACCCTCTCAAACGTCAACACATTCAATTTTCACACACATTCTCTTACCGAACTGTCACAGAACACACTCCTACTTGCTAGTTTAAGAATATCACGGTGCCTTGTCCAAATCCAAGATTAAAGCAGACCTTTTTTCAAATGTATAGAGGACAGTTATCAGTATCTTACTGTATATTGTACAGATTCTAGATTATAATGTTTTAGTTTTGTTTTTTGCTATTTCCACGCTGTTCTTTAGATTTTGTACTTATCTACGCGTTGTGACACCACTCATGTCAGCTGTAAAAAATATATGCACTGTCCTCTCTCAATGACGGTCGAGTGTAGGAATGAGCGGGTGAATGACGTCTTTCTGTTCGTACTTGACTGATAATTATCAACTTTCTGTTTTGTCTCTGTGTACTTGTCGTTTGGTCTTTGAGTTGCTGTGTTGCCCCTGGTAAGGCTACAAAAAAAAACGAAATAAAAGGTGAAAAGAGAATGTATTTGTTTTAACTGACTATTTTTACATTCATGTCAGAGGTCATATATGTGAGTTATAGTAGTATTGTAGTACAGTACTTTCTATGTTGATGGGGATGATGATGACGACTCAGTATTCTTTGAAAACAAAGTAATACGTGCTCTGGAATGTTCTTCCCCTCATGCATTGTGACACACCGATGTGTTGTCAAGGCCTCTGATGTGAAAGATTGGGAGAACACTCACATGCCCACTCACCGAGAACAGGCAGAATAGCAGCCATGTCAAAAAGAGGAAGAAAGGTAGGATTAAAAACCTAGCTGAGAATAGTAAACATATTTGACGCTAATGATAAACCACTTAAGACAAAACTGTCAATAACACACATTCAGAATTATTCATAGCCTATCAATTCTAGGTGTTTTTTAAAGTAACCACAATAACAAATATTCAAATCCAAACAAAACAAAAAATAAATATAGTTGCTGATTTGAACTTGATATATGTTTGGCTTCCTCGTGAGCCGCAGAAAAAAACAGGAGCCAACACCGTGTCTAAGAAGAGTTCCAGGTAAACGACTCCTGGCACAAGCAGAAACACAGACATGTATTCGACATGCCCACACACCCACACCACACACACGCACCTCTTACCTTCTCTCATGTGGTCCTGTGGACACAGCGATGGGGGGCCGGTGGGGGCAGAGCTGGAAGGGACACAGCAGAGGCCTCTTCAGGGTGTGCAGAAGCCAGAGGCAGCTGCTCTCCAGGTCAGACACCAAACAGCCTGTTGTCAATAACACGTGTACATGCATCACGGCCCTTCTTCAAGAGAATGTTTGAATCATCACAACCTAATACTTTAGTCATCAAATGACATGTTTTGGGGGGGAAGTTAAAGTATCCTTACGAGCAGACTCGGGGAATCCTGTCACTTGGACTTGGCATATTGTAAGTGAGACGATACAGTTTCACGAGCAACATTTGTCACCATTTTGAAGTTATGGTTTGCATATTTCTGCAAAGAATGTTCAGCTGAAGAATGAAGATGTATTTGACGAGGACAGACCGCAAGGAAATGTTGAGATTAGAAAGACCAATCATTTCAACATATCTGTACTTGTCCCAGATGGCAAATAAACGTCAACTCTTAAGATTCCCCACCCTAAAACCGCAGCCTCCTCCTGTCCCTCCGTCCTAGTGCGACCCTGTCCCCGAGGAACAGAGCAGCGTCACCATGGCAGCCCTGGAGCAGATGACGGGCATCCCAGCCGTCTTGCTCAGGGTGGCCATGAAGTTAATCAGTGAGGTGTGTGAGGAGATGCTGATGGTCCTCAACAGCTACCGAGGAAGAGGCCACCTGGTGGACCTCAACACACTGATCACCGGCCGCAGGGACCCTGACATGCCACCAGCCTTTAAAAGGTAGGTTGGCTGACTGCTTGGTTGGTTGATTGTCCCCCACCCTGATAGATGATTGGTTAGCTGGTTGGTAGGCCGGCTGGCTGGTCATTTGGTTGGATGATTGATTGAAAGGTCGACTTACTATTGACCTACAATCTGTGTTCTATTCAACTGTTTTAGCTGGTGGTCCTTTAAGATGTAGGGTGACTGATTGCTTGGTTGAGAGACATATAAACCGTGTTCTACTCAATTGTAGCCTTGGTTTTTAGGTGGTCTTGCCCCATGAAAAACTGAAGAACCCTTTATTGTTTGAAGTAGCATCTACTTGGTCAAATCTAAGTGTTAAGACATGAATACATTGACCTGTGTGAAGAGAACGGCCAGGCTGGTCAGAGAAGGCGTTGACGCCTTGTGGTCCAATGTGGTCGCTGCGTGTTCTGCACATCATAGCTGAGGTGGTCGTATGCATGTCTATCGCCAGGTGGGAGGACTACACCAAGGACGAGTATGAGATGTTGTTTGGGAGGCTGACTGGGCTGGTCCTGAACCAGGTTCTGGATGTCTTGGCGGCGGAGTGCGGCGGCAACATCAGCAAACACGTCCTCCTGGCCCAGAAGGGCATCTCCGTGGAGGTGTTCCAGTTCATGCGCACCTGGGCAGATTTCGCCTTGGGCATGTCCTCGATCGACGGCGGGAGGATCGTTCGCAACCCGTGCCCGCCAATGCCGGAATCTCTTCCGAGGAGGCGGGACCTGGCGGCTCTGCCGGAAGGAATGGCGTCCGAGGACGGGCCAGTCATGTTGGGTATCAGCCAATTGGTTGGTTCCACACGGGTTAGCGACCAATCGGGGTCATACAGGTTGTCGGTCGTGAAGGATGGGAAACTGGAGGTTGGGGCAGAGCAGGAGATCAAGGCGGAGAGAAAGCGTCTGGTTCGGTACGAGATTCAGAGGCTGGTGGTGAAGACCGTGTTGTGGGCTGTGTCTGACCTCTCTCAGGATGATCTCCCTGACTGTGCCTGCTTCTTCTGATGTCCACCAGCATTCTCCACTTTCTGCAAGGGCCTCCAGAAATGCTGTAGTTACCCGGAAAGGATATGGACAAATTATTTTTTATAATAGTTACATAATTTATGAATATTTTTTGAAAATACAAGGCTAATTTAACACTGCAATAAATGCTGGACGAGTCAATATTCTTGTCGATTTTCTTATCGGTGTGCATGCCGTTTCTCATATGGCCACTAGATGACAGTCTGTTCTTATTATATGTAATGGGCTCAGTCTCATACTGTGGAATAGTAGAAATGCATATTGCACAGATGGAAAGTCCCTTCTTTTCTCGAACAGAAACTAACACTCCAAACGGCTGAACGAGAAGTAATGAGAAGTACCAAATAAGCTACATGGTACACGATGAGGGCGTGTGAAATGACTAAATGACTAAATGTGGAAGACGATACACAACAGCTGTAATTAGGCCAAATTTATCAACAAAATATTAAATGATGAAAAATAAAAATAGATCTACAACGCAGGATGGGAATTTAAATGGCTTACAGCTACATTTAATAAGAAACATGAAACAAAAAATCTTCATCCCTTTCGTATGACTTTAAATACATATAGCCTACCATTATAAAACTTTATAAATGACATTAACTTTTACACTTTTACATCTCATGAACCTTCACTGTAGTATCCATTTTGTCTCGTCCTCAGGTCGAGTCGATGGACATTTTGATTTGCCAGAATTCATTTGGTAAAATTGAAAGTGAAAGACATCTTCCCAACGCAAAACGTTGACACATTCAACCATTACAGCTTGCCGTACAGTGTTTGAATTTTCTAACTGGGGGGTAGGCCTACGCGAGTGAAAAAGTCACGTCGAATAACTAAGACTCTTACCTGAGCTTTTAGACTCGCCAAACGCAGACGGATTTTCTCATTTAAAGATGCTCCATTCCAGGCCCTGCCAACCCCCAAGTGGAGGTTTTTGCTTTGAAAATGCGCGCAGGTGAGTTTCGATCAAGATGTGTAATGAAAGTGAGAAGACTTACCGCAGTATCGTAGCTTTATAAGCTAACAGCAATTAATCACAGAAATATTTGATGACATTAACACACGTGTGCGTAGTGTACTATCTTAATTGAACTACCAGTAAGATAACTTAAGCTGTCACACCTATTGCCATCAGGGAAGTAGCCTAAACCCCATGGTCTAAAGTAGACTACACACTATTCTTTATTTGTTTGACAGGAATGCTGTGTTGGAGGGGAGCTTGTCAGAGCAAGGCCTCTCTGCACCCAAAGCCAGGAAGACGGGAACTACTATTGCTGGCATCATCTTCAAGGTGACAATCACAGGGAACTAAAGGGGAAGCCATGATTGACATCGGCAGCTAATTTAGCTTTGTTGCAGTGAACATTCTATTCATGGCCATTTCTATTCTTTTTACATTTATGCATTTAGCAGACGCTTTTATCCAAAGCGACTTCCAAGAGAGGATTTTAATACAGGTATTGTAAATGATAACTTGGTTTTGTTAGGATCATCCATTTCACATTCTCTCTTTCTCCCCTTCTCTCGGGCCTCAGGATGGGGTGATTCTTGGAGCGGACACCAGAGCCACAGACGACATGGTGGTGGCCGATAAGAACTGTATGAAGATCCACTACATCGCTCCGAACATCTAGTGAGTGATTCGGAGCCGCCCTGTACCCAGATTGAAAATGTGACTCTTTCTATTCTGTCCTTTTTGGCATAATGCGTTCATGAACTAAGAAATATGTATAGTCCATGGATCTGAGTATGTTCTACCCTACACTACTCCCTTGACTTAGCCCCTGAACCCATAAAGGAGGGGACGGTTGGGGGGGGGGGGGGGGGGGGGGGTTATAGCTCAGTGGTAGGGTTAGAGCATTTGACTGGAGATTGAGTCTCTGTGGTCAAAACCCCCCCAATACGTCACTATAAGTATTGATGAAAGTGTCAAGAATCACGATACGTTACTCGGGTTTGTCCCCGTAGCCGTGAGTGTGACCTTTGACCTTCTGCAGCTGCTGCGGGGCGGGCGTGGCCGCGGACGCCGAGGTCACCACGCAGATGATGTCGTCCAACGTGGAGCTGCACTCCCTCAGCACCGGGCGCCCGCCTCTCGTCGTCACGGTGACGCGGCAGCTGAAACAGATGCTGTTCAGGTGAGATTCAACGGGAGAGGAAGAGAGAGAGAAGGACGTGCGAAAGAGAGAGTAGGTAGGTGGGGGAGGTGTGTGTGTTCATGAAAGCTTGGTGTGACGGCTTGCTAGTCATCCAAGAGTGGAAATTTGCTTCATCGCTTAACCTGAAACTGAAATCAGAAATGACAAATGAATCAGTGTGAAAAAATCTACTGACACTTGAGGCCATCATACACTGCAGGCAAGCAATTCACGGGCGACCGACGCAGGAAAACTCACAAAATACAATCACTTCTGTTGTGTTGAATGGGCCAGCACAGTCAGCAAGCGATTGTTGCCCTTGCCTGACTAAAAACCAAGTGTTGTGTGTGTGGTGGCCTGTAGAATTATCAGGAAAACCCTGTTCACATAAGTCGGACATATGAGGGCTAATGTTCCTGTGTAACTGTACGCCCTCTGGGTTTAAGGTACCAGGGTCATATCGGCTCATCTCTCATCGTTGGGGGAGTCGACGTGACTGGGGCACATCTCTTCAGCGTGTACCCTCACGGGTCGTACGACAAGCTGCCCTTCCTCACCATGGGTAAGCTTACCCTGGAGAACCACCTCTGGTCTGATCCTCTACCCCCTGTCCTCTTCCCTGTAGGACAGACAGGCAATCAGGCAGAATCTCATTCCTCATCTCAATTTAGGATCTGTTTACTGTTGGAAGGATAATATATATTTCACTTGTGGAGCCCAACTCGGCTTGGGTTTATATTAGAGTTCTCTGATTCGGAGGGCCACTTTTACTTGACCACATATTAAACTAGGATCAATATATGATATATTCAACATTGATTAGTCAGAGGAAGTGGAAAAGTCAAGATCTTGTCACATTGTTCAGATTCATTTCAGATCAATACAATACAAATTCATTCATAAAGAACATTTAAAAACAAAAAACATTGACCAAAGTACTGCACAGACGAGTAAAAATCACAAAATACATGAAACACCAACCTAAACAAGACAGCCCACGGGAACAACAGGCCAGGCACAGGCCAAAAGTCAGCCAAATCAGGTTTCAGATGCTAGCCAATTAAAATAAGTCTTAAGTCTGGAATTAAAAGAGTCTATGGAATGCTGTTCCACACAGTCAGGGAGCAGCAACCACAAAGGTGTGGTCACCCCTGAGCATGAGTATACTGTTTCCTGCCAGGCACTGTAGACGACACCTTTACATCTCTCACAGTTACGTGTATTGGAAATCTCAGGATGGTCACATGTTCATTACAGGTTCGGGAGCTGCTGCAGCTGTCTCTGTCTTTGAGGACAGGTACAAGTCAAACATGGAGGTGAGATACATTTCAGTTGTTCTGTAAAAACAAGTTGTTTAACTCAACGACAGATCATATTTGGTTCTGCCCTTGTATCTCTTCTCCTCCACCTGAGTGAGAGAGATACTGGTTGTCAGACCATAAAATGATGAACAACAAATGAAAAGTTTGCCCACCTCTCATCCTCGCTTCCACTATACCTCATCTCCTCTCTCTTCCCCTGCTCCCCTCCCCCTCGTCCACCCTCTATGTCCTCCCCCATCTCCCCTCCTCCCTCCCTGCCTCCACACGCCTCTCCTCTCTCCCCCCCGCCTCTCCTCCTCCTCTTTCTTTTTCTCTTCCCCTTTCTCCTCTCTCCTTCCCCCTCCTCCCTCCGCACATCCTGCCCTCCAGCTGGAGGAGGCTAAGTGTTTGGTGAGAGATGCTATCACCGCGGGGATCTTCTGTGATCTGGGATCAGGCAGCAACGTGGACCTGTGCATCATCACTCAGGCCGGCGTGACGTATCACAGGGCCTTTGACCAGCCCGTAAAGAAGGGGAAAAAGTGAGTTTGGATTGTTTTTTACTTGATTGATCATTGTCATTTTCCTATCAAAGCCTAAGTTTATTGACATACGTGTTCATCGAGGGCAGATGTGAGATCTGTCTCTGTCTTGTGTGCACACACTTTCTTTGTCCTCTCTCATCTCTCTTACTCCCGCTTTCTCTTTCTTTTGCTCTGTCACTTCCTTTTTGCATCTCTCTCTTTCTCCTTATCACTCTCTCTTTCGTACTCGCTCGACATTTATGCTTTGCTCTGCGCGTTGGTTCACATCCCAATCCTTCTCCTCTTCTTGTTTTCAGAGAGGGACAGTACAAGTACAAGCCTGGAACCACAGCAGTTCTGACGGAGACAATCACACCCCTCCCATTGGACGTTGTGGAGGAGTCTGTGCGTCTCATGGACACTCAGTGAAACACTAACGTACCGTAGGCTTGATGAAAGTCATGCATTTTAAACAGTCAACGAATTGTATTCTGCATAGGGCTGCATTTTGAGAAGTTGTATTTACTTGTGTCATGACAGCGGTCTTAGATTTGATTTTGTGTTGCTAATACAAAAACTTGTTTTAATTTGTCAAATGGTGTGTTTTTTTACGGGTGCACCACTTGTGCTTTAGACTAGAATAGGAATTTTCTGGTTTTATTGATCTGGTGTACCAGGTACCCTCTCAGATAGGTATGTATTTTTTCAGTATGACCCAATTTCCCAGACATGGATTAAGCCTAGTCCAAAAGTAAGACAAATAACATATGAAGATCTCCATTGTAAACGTGTTTAGGCTAGGACTAGGCTGGGAAACTGGGCATAGGCTAGATGTAGTTATAGTGATATGTGAAACGTTCCGGAGACTAATAATTAACGGAACACAACAAACCTCAGCCCTTTAAACAGCATTCGTCCAATTATCGTTCAACTGTATGCTCTCGACACAGATCCGCTGCATCTATTGGCTCAGCAAGGAAACAACGGAGCAGCGCGTGGTTTGAATTCTACTTGGTTCTCGGTTGTATTTTAGAGTGATTTTCTCAGTCTTGCTGAAGGGCTAGCATTGAGTCCGTTTGCTTCCCGATTCATTGATCCAGCAGATCCAGCCTTTTTAACCAATTGGTAAGTATACGATTGGCCGAAATACATGTTGCTTGCTAACTTTGTTTAGCGTGCAACATGTGCGTCGAGTTTAGCTAACCTATCTGCTGTGTTCAGGATTCCCTGCACAATCACCCTCAGTATACAGGCACGTTCAAAACAGTTTGGCTAGTTAACTTATTTTGTAACTCATTTTGTTTTTATTTTGGCTGTTTTATGTGACGCGTTTTTCATTTAAACGATCGAAAACGTATTTATCCCCAATTTCTGCGCATATGCTAATTATGCTAATGCTACAATGAAACAGCGAACGTTTACTGTTTCAGGAAGTAAATGTACTTAATAGCGTCAGTGAATAATCCATTGCACATTGTCAAACAGCTATGTTTTTGTTGCACTGTTAAAACCTTTTTTTATTTAGCTTTGATGAAACTTGGAACTGTTGTGTAGTAGGGTGGCCATACTTCCTGTTATCCCTGACTTTTTCGGACCTAAAAGCGTCCGGCTAGGTTTTCTACATTTGAGGAAATGTCCGTGATTCGGCTTTAGTTGCATTATAATGTCGGTCTTACTTCATTGTTTGTGCACGCATGTTTATATTGCTAACCCGTCTTTGTAAGTCCCGCCTTCTCGTACTACAATAGGTCGATTATTAGAGGCTTGTCGCAACCATTGGCCAAAACCCTGTCTGTCAATCCGCAAACAAGCGAAGCGTTGTTTCGGTCGGTATCAAACAGTTGCTTGACTGTAGCAGCAAGTGACAGCGTGTTGGAAACAATGCCCAAACGATATATCATATTTATGTATTGCTGTAAGTGCTTTTTTCCACTGTAGCTACAACAGTTTGCATTCATCCATGTTTGCATTCAACCATGTTTTGAATCATGTTAAACCATAATATGGTCACCCTACTCTTGTGATTACATTCGGAGTTTGTCCTACCTACAGATAGAATATTAACGTAGTGATGATTAGTCCTCAGGTTCGGTGTCTGAAGATGCGCCGCGACACATCTGTCAGCCGACGGAAAGGCAACACGCCGAAGCGTCGTTCACCACTGCCACCGCCGGGGCCGTCCGTGTCCCGCTCCCCGCGCAGGAGCGGTCCTTCAGGTGAGGAGGGAGAAGCATGAGGAAGAAAGACGGCGTTAAATCGCAGATCTAGCTCGAACCGAAACATAAGAACATACTATTTCAACGCCTCCAACAGTTGACCATTTTCCAGTCATGGAACCCTAGAGAAAGAGTAAAATGTCCTGGGAAATTATTTTAACATTCTGTGTTTTTCCTTAACTGAGAATAAATTACTAGAGCTCCCCAAAACCAATAACATTGCAATAAGAAAGGATTAAGTTATGTTCAGGATCATATTAAAATTCAAATGCTAGGTTTATGGATGAGAGTATTTTGAACACAGCCCCCAAGTCACCACACACGGTAGCACAATACTTGCACAAATATCAAATTGTCATAACTTCTTGGCATGTAAAATATTATTTCATAGATCAGTATTATTGACATAGACAGCACATCTTTTAAATTGGACTTCCACAGGGAGGTGCGTGTATGGCGCAATTCCTGCCAGTCATACCATACCATACTGAAAGTGTCATGGGAAACTTCTTGAAAATGTTAACTGAACACTTTCCTTCAGAATTAAGTGAATTGAATTGAACAGAATATTCACCTGGTGAAGCTAGTACCATTTGAACAGAATATTCAACTGGTGAAGCTAGTACCATTTCTACCCCACCTCAGCACCTGGTGCCTCGCCTCGCAAGAAGAGGAGGTTCCGTCCAGGAACCAAAGCTCTCATGGAGATCAGGAAGTATCAGAAGAGCACCAACCTGCTTTTGAGGAAGGGTCCTTTCTCACGTTTGGTAGGTTTCTGTAAGCCTGACAACAACAACAAAAAATATATATCATTAATATAAACTCCCCCATTCCCCCCCCCCACCCATTCCTTCATAATCATGTTCTCCCAACCGTTCTTTTTGGGTGCCTCAGGTGAGGGAGGTGTGCGAGACATACGCCAGAGACTTCATGAGGTGGCAGGGGCTGGCTCTCCAAGCCCTGCAGGAGGTAAACGGGCTCTTGTTTATTTATATTTGCTTATTTACGGAAGTGCTTCATGGTTTTACGCTGGGGTGCAAAAATATGTTTGTTATAGAGTTGACTAAACAATAAATCAACATTCCCATCTTTCTGTTTCTTCCTTCTGCATTCCTTCTCTGCATTGACTCTCTCACTGCCTCATGCTCTCTCTTCTCTCTCTACTTTGTTTCTCTCTTTCTTCCATCCACACATGTCCTTTTCCACCCCTCAAAGGCTGCAGAGGCTTTCCTAGTCATGCTGTTTTCGGATGCCAACTTGTGTGCCATCCACGCCAAGCGTGTGACCCTGTTCCCCCGTGACCTGCAGCTGGTCCGACGTATCCGCGGGGTGGAGAGTCTCTGAGGGGGCGGGGGGGGGGGGGGGGGGGCCTCCAGACGGGACATCAGCACTGAGCACGATGCATTTATTTTTGTTTATTTTTCAATCTTCTAACCGCCTTAGTTCTTAAGGCTTGTAATGAATCAAAAACTCCGGAGGTGGACATTATAAAGACTCATGTTCTGTTCCAAGTTTGAAACGGACACACATTTTGCTTAAATCAATGCTTTTTGGTGCTACGTGAGCCCTGCATGAGGCCTTTATGCCTTATCTCCTTGAAGCCCTGATAATTGTAGATGCTTAGCATCACTAACTAGATCTTTTTCTACAGACTTCCTCTGATCCATCCACCTGAACTGGCATATGCATTGTGACAGTATCTGCATTTCAAGCACTTAGGGTTCATGACTTTGTGTTTTCATTCTTTAATCACACGTTCCCATGCAAACAGGACCTGGTTAGCAGCGTTTTATTGTTGTACCTGTAGACTGTTTGTTGACAGAGAGACATTTATGTATTAATATTGTATAGTAAGCAATGTTGTATTTTCATGTAAATAATGTTGTATTTTAAATGCAAAACTGTTAAAAGGAGTTTGATTTAAAGCCTGTGTGAAATGGTGTGTTACTGGTGAAGATAATTGTTGTGTCTTTATGTAACTGCCTACAATAAAACAGCTCCTAGGTTTTAGAGGGGGTAGTGGGACACATGGTCTAGCACCTTTCAGTCTGTGGTATCTTCAAGCTGGACCCAGGTGCCCTGGTGTTGGCTCTCTGGATTTAATTGGTCCCTGGGGACAGCTTCCTGGTGCCTCGGTCCCACCTGTCCTTCCTGCAGCCAATCAGATCTTCTCCCACCTGCGTCGCGAAGCACCTGTCGGTTCTGTTTACAAGTGTTCTGGAACATCACCTGGGACTGAAACGCAGACTGGGGACCATTTAGGAGGCAAGCTGTTAAACGACGCGTCAGTTGGAACTGCGGAACCGAGGCAGAGCATGTTGTTAGCAAGAACCCTGGAGAACTTAAACTAGCAAATGTTTCTTTGAGTTAGAGTGGAGTTTAATGTGTGTAGAGAGGAGAATTTGGGGATTTTATCTCAGGACTTTGAGTGCCCAGGCGCAGAAGGGAGGCTGCTTCTGAATGTGATCCAGTCCGAGGCTTCACAGGAAGCATTGTGACTTGGTTGTAACTCATCCTGCATGGTAAGCCAATTTGCAACTCAAATGTCGTAAACTTGATAGTTTGACTTTGGTTCTACCAGATGTAGTGAAATTGAAATGTTACATTTCCCTGAAATTTGTAAATATTGAATGTGACATAGCTCCCGATATGCTTGGTAAATTTGCCAAAAACTAATGTGTGTGTGTATATATACTGTATCTTGTGTCCTTATGCAAATAAAATTATTTTTCAATATTTCTGTTATTGTAGTTAGCTTCTTGGGTCAATGTTCAAATCTTGTTCTTTTACCTCTGTCCCCAGGGATGATGTCACAAGACGATGTCACCCTTGAGGGCCTGTTGTATGGCAGTGTCCATGGCAACAACTCAGATGGGGCAGAGACCGAGGCTCAAGTCACTAGCCATGTGGGAGAAGAAAATGCTTCAGCCAATCACATAAGAGTTAGTCAAGTCCCTAGTTTCCTAAACAGGTTCTGTCTTACAGTATCTTTAATGTGTTAACTCTGAAGTCATTATTGAAAACACTCAGTTTCTAAATGAATCCTGAGCCTGGTGAAATATTTGTGTGACAAACAATCTACTCACAGAAAATCACCATAGTAGGCCCAAATGCTTTTTTCTCCATAATAGTCAGGTTGAGGATTTAAGCGGAGACTTTCGAGACTCAACCATGGACTTCCTTTTTGTGTCTTGTTTCTAGTCTCCACCCACATCTATTGATGAGCTAATGGTGTGCGCCGGCTGTGGGGGGCCTGTTTGTGACCGCTTCGTCCTATTGGCTGCTGGGCGGGCATGGCATGAAGCGTGTCTCCGCTGCAGCCAATGCCACTGTGAGCTGCAAATATACCCGACTCTCTACTGTCGAGACGGCAGTATCTTCTGCCAGCAGGATTACTGCAGGTCAGGCTGCTGTCAATTGTAACACTGGTCGCAAATCAATAATGTATTATTTCATCCGATGGTGTGTTTACTTAATGTATTCGTTTCGCAGTCGCATTTACTGAAGTACGGGGGGGGGGGGTTTAAATCTGTGCTGTGACCTCTTGATTGGCAGTCCAGTGCTCCACCACTGATATATATACCCATCCTGATGAAGGCTCCCTACATTCATTGATTTATCTCATCCAACATCATTTGAATCTGGTATGCTAGATTAGGGACAGAACTGGGGCCAGGGCCAGAGTGGGACTCATTTTCAGCCCAGGATTTTGGTGCCTCAGAGCAGCTCACTTTAGTTCACAACCTATTAGCCTATAGGAGATTTAAAATTACTGACCCGCTCCCCCCAAGAGTGTAACCTACATGAGTATATGATTTGTTGATTTTAAAATGGTGTTTATCGACCCTGTCACTGGCCCTTGTGGCCCAGCAACTAGCCCGGCCCAATGGGAATCTTCCACTTACTCCCACTCAGGACTTGGCTGAGGCCTACAGGATGGTGGCCATCCAGTAACATGGCTGGTCTGCTGTACTTATAACTAACAATAAACAACTAACAAATAAAAGTGCAAATGATAATAATCACAAAATAAGTGATGTCATGTCTAACCCTGGCCAGAATTTTCAGCATTGGACGCTGCGCCCGCTGCTCCCAGCCAATCCCCTCGTCCACAATGGTCATGAGGTCTGGTGAGCTGACCTTTCACCCTGAGTGCTTTTCCTGTCAGGTTGGTGAAATGTCTATCTTCTCACTGTAGTTTACAGTGCGTGAGCTTGCAATATTACAAATTGATACAGATTGAACTAGATCTGATTCATTTGGGCCTTACTTTGTATCTCTGACCTTGTACTAGATCTGACATTGGTCTTTGATTAGCTACTTGACGGTATTTGAAAGCTATTGAGGTGTTTGTTTTTACTCAGAGAGTGGGCACTTATTGGATTTGTCTATTTCTCATTTCTGTAATTGCTAAGGGTGAGATAAATAAAGGACACTTGAATCATTCTGCCAAATTAGAAGTATTTGACCTATGCACTATATAAATCCTACTCATCTGGCAACTCCACAGGAGTGTGATATCACGCTGTTGCCTGGCAACTTGTACTGCCTGCAGGGCGAGAGTGTCTATTGTCAGTCTCATTACCACGACGACAGCACGGTCAGGACCACCCCCCCACACAACCTGTACCTCAAACAGGCCCTTGGAGAAGGTGAGTTAGAAAGGACCAAGGATGACACAGCAATAGATCAAGTCTGCTTAAGATAAGTCTGCTTTAATGATGTCTACCCTAACATCCAATGTTTAGAATACTTAAAGCTGCGATTTACAAATCCTTGGTTCGGCTGTTTAAAGACAAACTATAAAAACATGTGCTTAATGTTGCTTTGTAGATGTACAGTAACTGCCCCACTGCAACTCACATGCCAACTCATTTGGCCACACCTCTGAAACAGGGGAGGGGGAGGAGTCAGTCAGTAGCCCTGAGCCGCGATTGGACGATGGAGTCCCTAGAGGGCGGGCGCAAAGGCGAACCAAGCGAATCAGGACGTGTTTTCGCAGCGAGCAGCTGCGTGCCATGGAGTCGTATTTCGCTCAGAAGCACAACCCGGATGGCCGAGACTGGAGCTGTCTGTCTCACCGAACCGGTCTACCCAAGAGAGTTCTGCAGGTAAGACTCCTCCCTCTGCAATGCATTCCTCTGGAAACCACCCTGCCATGGATTTCAACAACAACATCCTTGTGAGCAGTTTATAACAAGTGGACGTTGTGCTTACCTAGAAAGTTGAACTAACTTTCTGGCTGTCTCGCTTTCTGTTTTGCCATCTCATTGTCTATGTGACTCTGTCTCACTCACACACACTTGTAGGTATGGTTCCAGAATGCCAGGGCCAAGTTGAGACGGGCCCTCTCGGCAGACGAGTCCCAGAGCAACTCACCTGCTCCCCCAAGGTCCGACACCATGGCAACCGCATCCCTGTCCCCTGTCGGCCCCTCCCCCCAGCAGCCCCGGGCCTTCCAGACCAGCACCATCAACCAATTAGAACTCTCGCTCCTCACAGCCCCTCTCAATGACCCGCCCCAGAGCCCCACCGACCAATCGTTGATGCTGAAAGATTCCTTGTACCTGGACTACAGATGCCATGGTGCACCATGCCTGTCCTTCTCTGATGACCTCTGACCTTGGTGAGTGCATGGTGGGGAGAGATGGGGGCTCTGAACTTAAACAGCACTTGAACACCTTGTTACTCTTAGGCTTTGTGGAGTTAGATGACACCTCATGTTATGTCACGGTGTGATGACTGTTTATTTCAAGGTCAAGTTTAGCTGAATTGCACAAACATTTAGCACAAAACGATATAACTATGATAAACACAATAGTTTGTATTATTTTAATTTTTTATGAAGTTATGTCATCATATCTCATGTCTTATAAGTAGAGTTAAAAACAATTTCAGGTGTTTATTACTAGAATACAGTGTGCTAAAACGTTGTGTTTGAACTGATACTATACCCTACAAGTCACTGTAAATGTTTCTGTCTTTTGCACATCATGCATGTCTCCCTGCACTACAGTTCACATGACTTGCACTATGCATACTTTGTGTGTCAATAAAAGCAACAAATGTCGGCCATGTCTGGTTGTTTTGGTCTATCGCATAAAATCAGTAAACATTGGCATCGTCTCCAGGATCTCTTTCTAGATGACTTATAAGATCTTTGATCTTGAATTAATCTGAACTCATTACATTTAGTCATTTCACAGACGCCCTCACAGTGAATTACAGTAAGTACAGGGACATTCCCCCGAGGCAAGTAGGGTAAAGTGCCTTGCCCAACGACACAACATAATTTGGCACGTCTTCAACCTTCTGGCAACCTTCTGATTAATAGCTCGATTCCCTAACCGCTCAGCCATCTGACGCCCTTAAGTAAATGCTTTACGGTGTTGTTCTGCTATAACAAACCCAGCATGGTGTGTGCCACAGAACCTGTTCACCCCATAGTTCCACAGAAACATACAATGCACCTGGGTGATGAGACATGGACCTGGGGAGCAGAGTGGAGCTGAGTGATGAGACATGGACCTGGGGAGCAGAGTGGAGCTGAGTGATGAGACATGGACCTGGGGAGCAGAGTGGAGCTGAGTGATGAGACATGGACCTGGGGAGCAGAGTGGAGCTGAGTGATGAGACATGGACCTGGGGAGCAGAGTGGAGCTGAGTGATGACACATGGACCTGGGGAGCAGAGTGGAGCTGAGTGATGAGACATGGACCTGGGGAGCAGAGTGGAGCTGAGTGATGAGACATGGACCTGGGGAGCAGAGTGGAGCTATGTGGTGAGACATGGACCTGGGGAGCAGAGTGGAGCTGAGTGATGAGACATGGACCTGGGGAGCAGAGTGGAGCTGAGTAATGAAACATGGACCTGGGGAGCAGAGTGGAGCTATGTGGTGAGACATGGACCTGGGGAGCAGAGTGGAGCTGAGTGATGAGACATGGACCTGGGGAGCAGAGTGGAGCTGAGTGATGAGACATGGACCTGGGGAGCAGAGTGGAGCTGAGTGATGAGACATGGACCTGGGGAGCAGAGTGGAGCTGAGTGATGAGACATGGACCTGGGGAGCAGAGTGGAGCTGAGTGATGAGACATGGACCTGGGGAGCAGAGTGGAGCTGAGTGATGAGACATGGACCTGGGGAGCAGAGTGGAGCTGAGTGATGAGACATGGACCTGGGGAGCAGAGTGGAGCTGAGTGATGAGACATGGACCTGGGGAGCAGAGTGGAGCTATGTGGTGAGACATGGACCTGGGGAGCAGAGTGGAGCTATGTGGTGAGACATGGACCTGGGGAGCAGAGTGGAGCTGAGTGATGAGACATGGACCTGGCTTAGCTACCTGTTGAGATCACAAACACCGGCATCATCATCTACCAACACCGTACATTATAAACTAAACAAAGCCACCCAAATAACATTGATTTAAAACACTAAGATTTCAGACATAACCCTTGTCAGCTGTGGGGAGTTTCTCTGGCTTGTAAATAAATAATTATGTCCTTAACCTTAGCAACCTGGAAAGTGTTCTAACTCACTCACAGGTCATGGCTTTCTGACCCCACCTCTACAGAATAAACACAACAGATATGATTTCACGGTCCCGACCGAGAGATGACGATCGCGGCCCACAAAGGATCTGAATCGAGGTGAGGAGAAGCCCAGAAAACAATGGAATTCTTCCAGGTGTGTCTGCATCCCCCCAGTGAAACCATCGTAATGACGACAAACTGTTTTCGTACTTCTTACAAAAACCTTAATGAATTGCCACACCAGACCGACAATCAAGCAACAGTAATTGGCACGCTAGCGGGTTCCTCGGTTAAACGGCCCCTGTTTCCAAGATGGAAGAATGTAAGTGATGGAGGGATGCATTGCAAGGAGTGCGTCAGAGGGTCTAAGCACCAATCAGCAATGGCGCAAGCTGTGGACATGTCAACTGATATCAGCTACGATGAGTATTTAAAGGCTTAGAGAGCCAATCTGAGGAGACAGACACAGACAAACACTGAAAGGTAAGGTACTTCTCAGATTATATCATGTCATGTAAACCACCGAAATAGATCAAATAAGTGACTGGGGTTTATAAGTGTGGTTGAAGTTGTATTTATGAGTTTCACTTCAGTTTTACTTTTTATTGTCTTTCTGTTTGGGTTAGGTATTGAGAACATATAGAACATGTTAGATTTCATACAGTAGGTAAATGTGGTCTGTATCCCCACTATACTGATAATTACCTTGGTCCACAGTGTATGTGACTCATTGTGTAGTGGTCATGTTGTAGGTACTTAGGGGGGTTGTCCTCTGATTAACAAGACATTAAAGTAATTTAATCAACATGCACGGGTAGTGTCAGCTTTGTATTCCCTGTGTTTCCAACACCCGGATATAAAAAGCTTTTTGGTTACTTTGAATAACTTGTGAATTTCCCCTTTAATTTCTTCAGATGAGGCTATCATCTTACCAACTGGGCACCTTACAGCCCATGCTCGCCCTTCTCTCCCTGGTCCTCCTGATCCCCGCGCCGGGGGCCAACACACACCCCCACTTCCCTGCTGCCGTCCTCCCCACGTTGGAGCACCCCAACTGGGAGGCTGCTTTACTCCAGCTCCAGGCTTCTCTAGATGTCCCCGGGAGCCTCCGGCCTTGGGGCCCGCTGCTCGGCGTGGGGCCTGGAGACCCCCGCCTGGGCCTCTTCAGGGAGCTGGGGGTGGAGGACGTCCGGGGACAGGAGGCCATACGACGGGGCCAGAGAGGGGAGCTGGAGAGGAGGCCACTGGGGCCGTTTCCGGGGCACCCAATGGAAACCCTGCATTATCAGGAAGGAGGGGAGGAAGAGGGGGAGGTGGGGGGGAAGAGGAACGAGGCCCTGACGTCCATTGCTGGAGGTCTTCAGGCCTTCAACAGGGAAAAGGGGGGCTTTGGGTTCCGCTTTGGGAGGAAGTGATGGAGAAGGAGGATGAAAACGAGAGAACATGGAAAGGAGGAAAAAGAAACGGGACTCAAAGGTGGGGAAGGGGAGGGGGGTGGAAATGCGGTGGGGTGTTGAGGGGTGAGCAGGAGGAAAATAGGAGGAGGGGATGACCGCAAAAAGGGTACTAAAGTCAGACCACAAACTGACTAGTAGAGCCACCGAGCATTCTATCAGTAAAATGTGACCACTGTGTCCAAGTGAAAGTACCAAGGGATAGAAAATTCTAAGCAGAGGGACATTCTGCTCTCATCTTTGTAAATCCAAAGTCTGCTATAAGGACAAATCAAAGTCAACACTGTCAGTTAATAAAATATTACTTGAGAGTATGAGATTGTGAATGCGTTGATTCATTGTGCCATCTGGTATTTGTTGTACTCTGTGCTAAATAATTGTGTCACGTCAAAGCCAACTGTGGCACTATACAGGGACACTGAACATCTGCTATTCTCAGAAAGAGTCTAGTGCATTAAAGCTTGACTAGAAAATATTACTAAATAAATTCTAATATGAGAAACGGTGCCTCTAATTCTTGTCTGAACTTTCACAATTTTTTTCACTGAGTTTGATTGATCAATTTCACAGAAGTCAAGAAGGAAAGCTTTGCTTGGATTGGACGGGGTTTCTCATAATTGAATGGAAAGTGGTGGCCAATTTTCATTTGACATTTTACAGGCAATGAGCTGTCTGTGCACCTAAGCAAGTCTCAGAGGGCCTCATCTTACACAACATTTGGGCAGACAAAACTTGTAGGGTGACTTCAGGTAATGTTGGACTTTTTGGCAGAGGCTCCAGTAGACTTACAAAAAACAGTTAACTCACCCCAGTGGTGTTTCTGTAAATTGTTTTAGGGCTTAGGAACATTTACATTTTGGAATGAAATGGGAATACATAGTATTTTAGGAACTACACACTTTCAAACATAACATGACCCCCTCTTTGACTCAGGCATCATTTTCAGGTAATGTGGGACAGCTTGTGTGGTAAAGTGGGACAGTCATTGTCTGTCAGCCTAGTCTGCTAATCAGGGGCGGTTTTAGGCACGGGCGGACCGGGCAGCCGCCCCGGTCCGCATGTTCTCATGTCACGTGGGGGGCGCACGAGCATTTAATTAAACAAATATCTCTGCGCGGTTTTCTCTTATTTATCATTTCACTTTGAGAGGAATTGTCATGTTGGCGCCCCCTTCATGCAGCTACAGGCACCTCGTTCCGTGTACTCTCGGGCGGTGGCCGGCGGGGTAGCGGGCGGCACAAGATTTCTTTGTGCTACATTGTAGGCCATCAAGTATTCCAACCATGTAGTCCAACAAGGAAGTAGGCCTAGGCTATAGGCTATGGGAGGGATCAGTCCCTATCAAAACCTGATGTGCAAGTTTACAATTTCAATTTCAGTATCTCGACAGCGACAGTTGAAGACCTGTGAGAGCAGTCCAAGTTACATTCTAAAAACAACAGTTTATAAACTGTTGAACAGACAAATGTGAGCGGACTAAATATGGCATTTGCCGGTGCAATCCTGGTCGTGTATGGGATGTTGGGGTCCGTTAACACCGGTAAGTTTTCCTTTCGTTTTACATGAAATTGTGCTCTAGTTGAAATACATTTTAACCTCAGATAAAATACGCTTCCGTATTGGACTGATGTCAACAAAATTCAGTTTTTCTTAATCGATTTTAAAATGTATCCAAACTCAGGCAGCCCTCTCAAAACATTTAACACGGGGATCGGATTCCCAATTTTCTTCACAGTGGGCCTATTTCATAGCCTGACGTCATACTCCTAATTAACTCTCCGTTGGGCTTTGAGTATGGGGCGTGTTTCAACCGAACTTGTAAAACAAATGCCTTGCTCTATTGGATAGACCAACAACCAATCACAGCAACGTCATATTTTGTTTGTTGAAAACGAATTCAACCCAAGCGCTCTTTGGTGACGTCGTTGATTACGTTACTGTTGATCATCTGTCCATCACATAGGCTGTTTATCAATCCACGTTTTTTCCGTTCTTGTGTTCTTGCGAACTCGTTTGACGTCATCTTTCATTGCCCAAGTACGGTTCCAATCCAAAGAACACAAGTCACCAAGAACTAGTGATGGGAAGTTCGGTTCTTTTTACTGATTCGGTTCTTTGAATCTCGTTCAGTAAAATGAACGAATCTTTTTTCGAGTCATTTGTTCATTTCAGGGGGGGGGGGGGGGGGGGGGGGGGGGGGGGGGGGGGGGTTGGGGGCTATACGTCCACTGCAAAGGACGTATAGCCCCTATACGTCCACTGTAGGTTAGTGCATGACATGTGCACCAGCAAATACTATTTCAAAATAAATTCCTGCATTAAAATAATGTATCATGAGTTTGTATGATTTGGTCATGTATTATCACACTAGCATTTAATTATCACGTCAAACAATTACACTGCACTAAACTGTAAGTGTAAATGTAAAGTGAAAATAACAAAACCAGTCAGTATGATGACTTGAGCGAATATCATTCATTCACGTCTTACTAAAACAGCGGCCACGCGAAAGGGAATAAGGAAACTGTTTCCTCTACTAAAAAATATAATGCAGGTCACGTGAAAAAAGGATCCAAAGACTCGTAGAAAGACCGAGTCGGGGAAGGAACTAATCATTCGTTTCCTCTAGCTACAGAGCCTATGCAGGTCACGTGAAAAATGATCCAAAGACTCGTAGAAAGACCGAGTCGGGAAAGGAACGAATCGTTCGTTTCCTCTTGCTACAGCCTATACAGGTCACGTGAAAAATGATCCAAAGACTCGTAGAAAGACCGAGTCGGGAAAGGAACGAATCGTTCGTTTCCTCTAGCTACAGAGCCTATGCAGGTCACGTGAAAAATGATCCAAAGACTCGTAGAAAGACCGAGTCGGGAAATGAACGAATCACTCGTTGAGAGGACTCGTTACTCCCGAGTCCTTATAAGGATTCGTTCAAAATGAACGAATCGTTCACGAACGACACATCACTACCAAGAACGCCAAAAATACCCGGAAGATGTCAAGCGAGGCAGACAAACCTCACAACTGTAATTTTTTACTTTTCATATTTCAGCTAAACGGTACATGTAAATCAGCATCTGAATTAAAATGTGACGAGAAATAAGCAGTTCAGTCGCTGAAAATGTTCTTATTTTATTGATGAAACGGCTGATTTGTAAATTTGCTCCGACTTGTCGATAACCTAGCTAGCATCTCAGTGCAGTGCAGACACTAGGTACTGTAAGTTAGCAAGGGCTACAGAAAACTTAAAATTACAGGTAGACGGACCATTTTTTAGCTTTGTTATCTAGTTTTTGTAGTTAGTCAGTGTTATCATAATGCTGCGAGTCCAGGAAAACCCTAACCATCTCAATTCATTCTCCGTCCTTGCGTCCTTGCAAGACCATTCCCGCAAGGAGGCTTGCCAGAACGTTCTTCAAAAGAATGTACTTGCGTTCTCAGCGTTCTTCGGATTGATAAACAGCCATAGAGTTAATAGGTGCGTTCGACATGACCCGACTTCATGCGGCGCTGCAGGCGGCTGACTTGAAAAAGTGCATTCTGGTTAGACTTTTTGTCCGATTTGAGACGGCGCCGAGGACACGTCACTGTGACGTCGCGATCAAAGTACCGTGAGATCGATTCGAGAACTGCCGGCTGTGTAGCCGAGCGCATTTTCTCAAGAGCAACTGCACGGGTTCAAGTGACGACACAGCAATTTCATGATTGGCCAGACTCACACACGACAACTTTGACGCGTGTTTTGGAATATTCGGACACCTTCAGTTTCGCCAACGCTCAAAAAAGTTCAATTGAATTAAAAATGTGTTGAAGAAAGGGTTTTAGTCAGCCTCTTCACTACCGGAAAGACTAAGTTAAATTATAAATAAAGTAAAGTAAGCAAACAGCGCTTGATCGGCCATGACTGACATCAACACAGCAAACCACGAGAAGCTGGAATGTCCGACTTCACAGAGCCGTTTTCAACTCCTCCCCGACTGCAAGCGGCTACTCTCGCTGGTCGTTTCATGCAGCCGCAGTCCATGTCGAACGCACCTAATATAACTAGAGTAAGCTACTTTTGTCTTCCAAGATGGCGTCCCCATTTATTTCTATGAAAAGTGCTCAGTGGCGCAGTGAGGCAAGCTAGAGCGCGAGACTGGGCGCGGCCATATTTCCACTTCTGTGTCTTCCGGTCTAGCTTTAAACAGTGGCTCTTTTTTTCCCTAGCTCCGAGACCTCCAGCCATAGAGTTAATATAACTAGAGTAAGCTACTTTTGTCTTCCAAGATGGCGTCCCCATTCATTTCTATAAAAAGTGCTCAGTGGCGCAGTGAGGCAAGCGAGAGCGCGAGACTGGGCGCGGCCATATTTCTACTTCCGTGTCTTCCTGTCTAACTTTAAACAGTGGCTCTTTTTTTCCCTAGCTCCGAGAGCTCATGTAAATCGTCTATCGGCCAATGTGAACTTTTGTGCTCGTGCCCTGTTAGTATCCGCCAGCACATTTGCAGGCAAATTTCATTGACTAAGCAAATAAATGGGTTGCTAGTTTACCCATTTCGGATTGGTTTCAAACTTAGCAAAAATCGGGAAAAATGATTCTATGAAAAAGCTAGTAGTATGAGCCAGGTTTGAGAATCATACAAAAATTATTGGGGGAGATAGTTTTGTAAATGTTGAATGGAGTTAATAGAATAAAAACGACCGGAAGAGTCGGAAACCTAACCGTACATGCAATACCACCTACATCCACCGGGGCCGTTGCTTCAAGCCGAGGGGCGAGGGGTGGGGGCTTGCCTCCAGCACGCTTGCAACTAGCTGTACACGTCATACTTTGCGACAACCAGCGAGCATATATTTATATGGTTACGAGCGTGTGAGCTAAGGCAGAATCTATGGGCAGAAAGTCCGATAAGGATCAGAGACATGATGCAAACTTAACGGAAATGTATTCTGTCACTGTCTAGTATTCCTTCTACTTGTTTTTTAGAAATAGGCTATAGGGCTAAATATAGGGCTATTCTGGATGGAACTCATCACATATGTTGCTTTTTTTCTTCGTGATATGAGTATGATTTCCAACGCATTGTATCGGATGAAATAAACATGAACAGCTCCGTCGTTAATCTCGCCAGGCAAAGAAAGCGTAGTTATTTTGGTAACCGAAATCTTCCATAATGCAGACTTACCATAACTTACTGTCAACTTTATATTCAAACGAAATGCCACGAAATTCACACTGCCTTCAATTTCACATCAGTGTCGAAATGCGACCTGTGTTTTATATGTTCAACCTAGAAAACCAAACGTCTATTAATGGATATAACGTGATCTAACAAGACGTGTTAATAATGTAATAAATAAAAGCTCAAGAAGTGTGTCTAAAATATACTTGTTTGAACATTTGCCTTTGAAAGGGGCATATTCATAGAACCATATAGGCTACAAGACGTTCAGATGTAAGTGGGGGTGAAACATAGTCACTGAGGACCT
Source organism: Hypomesus transpacificus (assembly GCF_021917145.1). Classification (NCBI taxonomy): domain Eukaryota; kingdom Metazoa; phylum Chordata; class Actinopteri; order Osmeriformes; family Osmeridae; genus Hypomesus; species Hypomesus transpacificus. Next base: position 1,835,992 of record NC_061063.1, read on the forward strand.
TCATTGTCCCACAAAAGCAGTCTGGCACAATCAAAAAAAGAATAATGGGTGTGTTTAACAAAAGCTTCTGAAGGCAAGAATAATATTATTTAAATATATATAATTTCCTATTGTGGTTAACAGTTATAGTATTTATCTTCGTCTTTGCTCCAGATAGACATGTCAACAATCTATGCCCGTGCTTAACATAATATATTTGCCATCATGTCATAAACGTTTTTACGAAAAATCTATTCTGTTTTAAAATAACGGGAATAAACTATATTAACAACTTTTCATGTATGTGTGACAACGATTTGCTAAACTTGCTACAACAAGGCAGGCAATTCAAGCCATTTCTCCCTGTGCTCATTCAATATAAGTCTATGGCTCATTCAGCTCGGTGTAAATCGGTTATCGGCCAATGTGAACTTTTGTGCTCGTGCCCTGTTAGTATCCGCGAGCACATTTGCAGGCAACTCTTATTGACGTAAGCAAATAAATGGGGTGCTAGTTTACCCATTTCGGATTGGTCTCAAACTTAGCAAAAATCGGGAAAAATTATTCTATGAAAAAGCTAGTAGTATGAGCCAGGTTCGAGACTCGAACAAAAATTATTGGGGGAGATAGTTTTGTAAATGTTGACTGGAGGACCGGAAGAGTCGGAAACCTAACCGTAATGCAATACCACCTACATCCATTGTTTCAAATGAAATCAGAGCCACCCTGATTGACCATGTCATTCAAGTATAGTTCATCGATTCAATGATTGTAGTAGTACATTTACATGTAGTCATTTAGCAGACACTCTTATCCACAGTGACTTACAGTAAGTACAGGGACATTCTCCCCGAGACAAGTATGGTAAAGTGCCTTGCCAAGGACACAACGTCATTTGGCAGGGCCGGGAATCAAACTGGCAACCTTCTGATTACTGGCCCGATTCCCTGTACCGCTCAGCCATCTGACACCTAATGATTGTAGAACATTTATTTACTTACGTATTTATGTAGGCCCTGATTGTTATTTTGGGGTAGTGACAAATCATTGTTATAAAACTTATCTCCTCATTACACAGAGAAACTTCACTTATTGTGTATACACTTCATTTATAAGTGTATTTCATTTGTTGGTTTATCTACAGCTGAATTTTTTCTCAAATCAACAGAGAATACACTTTTATGTTAGTATTTATATTGAAAAAATAAATTAATAGAATAAACTGCAGTGCTATATTATACAGTGAATATTGAACTGTAAATACGACCAACATAAGAGTGTGTTTACTTTTACAGATTTTGAGAGACGCTATCTGAGTTTGGAGAATTATGTCAAATTGATTGAGAAAAACTAACTTCAACTAAATGTGTTTGAGTCAGGTTCATTGATAGAAGTATTTACAGTTGGCTATATAGACTCATTACAAAAGTTAATTTTTATGGCAAAAATAAGGTGTCAGGTTTTGAATCTGGTGGCACTCTAAAACATTTTCTTGCATTTGAGGAAGTGATACATGCTTTTTATTAGTTTAAATAAAGAAAGATAAAATGTCTTTGTCCGCTGATCATTACTTTTGTGCCACTAGAAAGCCACTCACTGGAGTATGTCTACACCGCCCTCTCCAAGCCCATTCATCATCATGGTATCCATGAGTTCACCGCCATGGGCCTTCTGAACGACAGGATGATCGACTACTATGACAACGATCTTCAGAAGAAGGTTCCCAAGCAGGACTGGATGGAGGAGAAACTGGATAAAGACTACTGGGACAAAGGCACTCAGTCACGCAAGTTCAAGGAGCAGTGGTTCAAAGTCAACATTGGCATCTTGATGGACCGCATGCGTCAGAATGACTCTGGTGAGAACAAACACAGACCACTTCTCCAGTCCAATGCATCATCCACCATATTTGTGTTTACAAACTGTTAATTTGTATTCTTGTTTTGTCTCAGATGTCCATACTCTTCAGTGGAGACATGGCTGTGAGGTTGAAGAAGAGCAGGGTTCTGTAAGATTCATCAAGGGCTTTGACCAGTACAGCTACGATGGAGACGACTTCCTGGCCTTCGATGACACCTCTACACAGTGGATCGCCCCTAATGCCGCTGCTGTACCAACTAAGAGGAAGTGGGATGGAGAGCAGATCCTGAACCAGTACACCAAGGGTTACCTGGAGAAGGAGTGTGTTGACTGGCTGAATAAATTCATGGATTATGGCCAGAAATCCCTCCGCCAAGCAAGTGAGTAGCTAAGATTAAATATTGTGTGTGCTGAGCAGAAATCCTCACATAAGAATGACATTTGAATTGGTTTCATTTAATTTGTAGGGCATATATCTGTAACTCTATAATTATGTTTATTTTGTATGTAGAGCCTCCCATTGTCGAAGCATATGGAAAAAAGTCTAAAACCGTGGGGAATGTCAAACTCACCTGCTGGGCCACTGGATTCCTGCCTAAAGACATCTCCCTGAACATCAGGAAGAATGGGGTGGTCATCTCTGATGGCGTGGAGACTTCAGGAGTCCGCCCCAACCATGATGGCACACACCAGATTTGGAAACGTGTAGAGATCCCCATGGATGACCAAGAAAATTACGACTGCTTTGTTGAACACCAAGCCTTGGTTCCACCAATCATTAAAGCATTCCCTGGTAATACAATGTCACCTCCTTCCTAACATATCCACGTAACACCTATTTCAAACATATCTAGAAAAAAGTATCTTATAATTAAATTAATAACTCTAACTATTGTAGTCTTGATGTGTGTCATCTGGCTTCATATTACTGGCTCAATCATTTCTCTCCCTTTATTTGCAGATAACAAGTGTGGTGACTGTCCTCTGGTTAAGGTCGGAACTATTAGTGTAGTTGTGGGCTTCATCATATGTCTGGCCTTGGTTGGAGGGCTCATGTTCATACTTTATAAAAGAGGCATCGTCAGTAAGTAGTGCTTAGAGGTTCCATTCAAAAAAGTATTTGTACTTTACTTTAAGTACTTAAAGATTTATTATCTCAGCGTTTATTTTCATTATTCTCAAACGAGACACCAATGTAACAAAGTTGTCCTATTTATCTTTCAATCCAGACCAGGCAAAAAATAAATATTCTCAGTGGAGGAATAAGACATGAATAGATAGAATTTAAATGAGAATTCAACAGATGACATAAGATAACGTCAACATTAGATAAATCTTTAGAAAGGGAAAGCTAAAGGGAAAGCTGACACGTATAATGAAAATCTGAAATGATTATATATTTTGCAACAATGTAAATAAAACATCAGGCATTATTATACAGTGCATGTACTGCAGTTAACTTGACATTTCTTTTCAGCTCTATCAAGACGTAAACCTTCTGACCCAGGTCAGTTACAGTTTAAAATAATAATAATACAAATATGTGTTTTAAAGGGGTCACAGAATCATTTTATAAGGTATTTCATACTGTTCCTTAAGGTCTCTGAATAAGGTATGTAACATTGGTTGGGCAGAAAATGGCCCGGGTGCTGTTCTATGCACCCTAATTCAACCCTGTGAAATAGCCCTACAATGAAACAAGGGGTTTTCTCCCTTTTGATGGTATGATCATGCATATTTAGATGATTGCGCGCTGATTGGTTGGTTTACAATGAGCGTAGCTGCAAAGCAAAGGCGCAACTGCCATCTTATTTGGCACAGACCAGAGCCAAATAAGGTGGAGCCACCGAATTGACGTCAACTCACTGTTTTTGGGAAACCGCCCGTTTGACAGTGGCAGTTCCAAATTGTGAGATTTGCATAGGAAAGAGGTGCCAATGGGAATTGAGGTTCTCTGTATGTGAATTTTACCCACCAAACTGTCATTATTGAACGATGTCACGGTAAACTCTGTTTTGCATTCTATGACCCCTTTAATGTTTGAATTCCCCCCTACTACTTCACAATCGTTTGTTGGTTCTAGAAGAAAATATGTATCTCTTTCTGTAGTATTCATTTCAGATTCAAAAGAAAGATAGTCAGAGGAAAGTGTTGCAAGCATATTTTCAAGTGGCACCCTCAACACTCACATCTTTTTTTTTAAATGACATATGCAGTCAAATGTTTTTATTGTTGTGCATGTTTTCTTACATGATTAAGGCCCTTGTTAAGTTATATGCTATTATGAAAGTATGACTTTACAAAATACTGTATCTTGATGATAAAAGCCTCGACCACTCATAGTATTGACAGGCAAAGCAATCATATCATCTTTTTGGATTCCAAAATAAATCCGAAATTTGCTTTTGCGCTGACAATTTCTTGAGCTGTTGCACGCCTGTTTCCAACAAGTGTGTTGTCACGTGAGATCTGAATGTCATTTCCAACCTGACTGACATTTTTTTTTACCGAAGATCCACAATCAACCACTTAATGAAATCAAAATACAACTAGAATATGAACAACCAACAAAAAGAAAATACAACTTATTATTTATTATTTTTCCAATTTAGTTTTGAACCGGCAGCCCATCTACTCCCCACCAGGCGGTGCAGCAGCCCCCTCTGCACTCCTACCTACCTCAAACTTGGTTCCAGGTAAGACAGACGAGGTTTCATTCAATCTGGGACACCACTGTGTTCATTATATCATTACAATGTTCTCCCTACAAAATGCATCTTATAGTGCAAAAATATATTTGTAGTGCAGAGTGAAACTAACTGAGTGAAACTATCCTCATCTTGTATTTACTTTTTACTTATTATGCTACATCACGTTACCCCTACATATGGTAGCCTTACTTTTATAAAAAAGTTTTTTTTTGCTCCAGAAGAAACACCTTGTTCATATCAGCTCATTAAAATGTGTTTCCCTACTAAATGTACCTTTTATAGTGCAAAATATTTTTTTGCAGATATAAAAGATGTATCATGTATCATAATATTAACTAAATGTCTTGTTTGTAGTGTTATACCTGCCAAAAAAAATAATTTTCATTCTCTTTTCTTTTTCAGATAAGAAAGAAGGCAGTGACGGCAGTTCTAATTCTGGTAGTTTATTCATTTAGAAATGACATCTGTAAAGTCATAACAATCTGATTGTGTCTCACTTCTGCTTTACTTCTCTTCAGTTTTACACAAGTGAAATCTTGGGGTCATGACTCTTCTCTCCGCTTTATTTTTCAGGACACTCCAGTGGTGGGACCCCATCTCCGACTGGCAGCACTCAGAGTATTGATGCTTCCGCAGGTTAGTGTCTTTAACGTGGCAATATTTCCTCTCATCCATTTGTTTCTTTGGATGGGATGACATCAAAGCTGTTTGAAGGGAGTGAAACTATGCTCATCTCGTATTTACTTATTACTTATTATGCTACATCACGTTATCCCTACCTATGGTAGCCTTACTTTTATAACAAGTTATTTTTTTGAGAATAAACACTAAAGTGTGTTCCCTACTAAATGTACCTTTTATAGTGCTAAAGATCTTTTGTGATAGATATAAAAGATGTATCATAATATTAACTAAAATGCTTGTTTATACTATTATATCTGTCAGAATATTTTGTTTTCAATCTCTTTTTTGGATGTGAAAAAAGGCAGCAGTTCTGATACTGGTAGTTTATTCATATAGGAATTGGAATGAGAAAATTGACAAGATTTCCATTGTGTGTCTCACTTCTGCTTAATTTCTCGTCAGTTTAACAATAATTAAATCTTGGGATTCTGATTATTCTCTCTGCTTTGTTTTTCAGGAAACTCCAGTGGTGGAACCCCATCTCTGACTGGCAGCAGTGTGGTCATTGTTGTGTCTGCAGGTTAGTGTCTTTAACATGGCAACATTTCCACTCATCCATTAGTTTCTTCAGATGGGATGACATCAAAGTTTTCAGGATGGAGTGACACTATGATCATCTTGTATTTACCTTAATCTATGTTCATTTACCGTCACACAATCATGACATGTTTCATGTTGTCTACAACATGGTAAATCTGCACAGAGCATTCAAAACAAAGTGGTGAATCCAATTGTTTTTCACACAGAGATATTTGAGGTCATTAAGGATAAGTGGTGATTATATCTAACAAACGTTTCTTGGTCCTTCAGGGACAGCAGATGAATCAACTGCACCCTTACTGAACAAGGAGTCCACACAACACATGGACGGTCAGTATAAAGCCCATTAAAAACCATATTTTACCCACCAAACTGTCATTATTGAACGATGTCACGGTAAACTCTGTTTTGCATTCAATGACCCCTTTAATGTTTGAATTCCCCCCTACTACTTCACAATCGTTTGTTGGTTCTAGAAGAAAATATGTATCTCTTTCTGTAGTATTCATTTCAGATTCAAAAGAAAGATAGTCAGAGGAAAGTGTTGCAAGCATATTTTCAAGTGGCACCCTCAACACTCACATCTTTTTTTTTAAATGACATATGCAGTCAAATGTTTTTATTGTTGTGCATGTTTTCTTACATGATTAAGGCCCTTGTTAAGTTATATGCTATTATGAAAGTATGACTTTACAAAATACTGTATCTTGATGATAAAAGCCTCGACCACTCATAGTATTGACAGGCAAAGCAATCATATCATCTTTTTGGATTCCAAAATAAATCCGAAATTTGCTTTTGCGCTGACAATTTCTTGAGCTGTTGCACGCCTGTTTCCAACAAGTGTGTTGTCACGTGAGATCTGAATGTCATTTCCAACCTGACTGACATTTTTTTTTACCGAAGATCCACAATCAACCACTTAATGAAATCAAAATACAACTAGAATATGAACAACCAACAAAAAGAAAATACAACTTATTATTTATTATTTTTCCAATTTAGTTTTGAACCGGCAGCCCATCTACTCCCCACCAGGCGGTGCAGCAGCCCCCTCTGCACTCCTACCTACCTCAAACTTGGTTCCAGGTAAGACAGACGAGGTTTCATTCAATCTGGGACACCACTGTGTTCATTATATCATTACAATGTTCTCCCTACAAAATGCATCTTATAGTGCAAAAATATATTTGTAGTGCAGAGTGAAACTAACTGAGTGAAACTATCCTCATCTTGTATTTACTTTTTACTTATTATGCTACATCACGTTACCCCTACATATGGTAGCCTTACTTTTATAAAAAAGTTTTTTTTTGCTCCAGAAGAAACACCTTGTTCATATCAGCTCATTAAAATGTGTTTCCCTACTAAATGTACCTTTTATAGTGCAAAATATTTTTTTGCAGATATAAAAGATGTATCATGTATCATAATATTAACTAAATGTCTTGTTTGTAGTGTTATACCTGCCAAAAAAAATAATTTTCATTCTCTTTTCTTTTTCAGATAAGAAAGAAGGCAGTGACGGCAGTTCTGATTCTGGTAGTTTATTCATTTAGAAATGACATCTGTAAAGTCATAACAATCTGATTGTGTCTCACTTCTGCTTTACTTCTCTTCAGTTTTACACAAGTGAAATCTTGGGGTCATGACTCTTCTCTCCGCTTTATTTTTCAGGACACTCCAGTGGTGGGACCCCATCTCCGACTGGCAGCACTCAGAGTATTGATGCTTCCGCAGGTTAGTGTCTTTAACGTGGCAATATTTCCTCTCATCCATTTGTTTCTTTGGATGGGATGACATCAAAGCTGTTTGAAGGGAGTGAAACTATGCTCATCTCGTATTTACTTATTACTTATTATGCTACATCACGTTATCCCTACCTATGGTAGCCTTACTTTTATAACAAGTTATTTTTTTGAGAATAAACACTAAAGTGTGTTCCCTACTAAATGTACCTTTTATAGTGCTAAAGATCTTTTGTGATAGATATAAAAGATGTATCATAATATTAACTAAAATGCTTGTTTATACTATTATATCTGTCAGAATATTTTGTTTTCAATCTCTTTTTTGGATGTGAAAAAAGGCAGCAGTTCTGATACTGGTAGTTTATTCATATAGGAATTGGAATGAGAAAATTGACAAGATTTCCATTGTGTGTCTCACTTCTGCTTAATTTCTCGTCAGTTTAACAATAATTAAATCTTGGGATTCTGATTATTCTCTCTGCTTTGTTTTTCAGGAAACTCCAGTGGTGGAACCCCATCTCTGACTGGCAGCAGTGTGGTCATTGTTGTGTCTGCAGGTTAGTGTCTTTAACATGGCAACATTTCCACTCATCCATTAGTTTCTTCAGATGGGATGACATCAAAGTTTTCAGGATGGAGTGACACTATGATCATCTTGTATTTACCTTAATCTATGTTCATTTACCGTCACACAATCATGACATGTTTCATGTTGTCTACAACATGGTAAATCTGCACAGAGCATTCAAAACAAAGTGGTGAATCCAATTGTTTTTCACACAGAGATATTTGAGGTCATTAAGGATAAGTGGTGATTATATCTAACAAACGTTTCTTGGTCCTTCAGGGACAGCAGATGAATCAACTGCACCCTTACTGAACAAGGAGTCCACACAACACATGGACGGTCAGTATAAAGCCCATTAAAAACCATATTTTACCCACCAAACTGTCATTATTGAACGATGTCACGGTAAACTCTGTTTTGCATTCAATGACCCCTTTAATGTTTGAATTCCCCCCTACTACTTCACAATCGTTTGTTGGTTCTAGAAGAAAATATGTATCTCTTTCTGTAGTATTCATTTCAGATTCAAAAGAAAGATAGTCAGAGGAAAGTGTTGCAAGCATATTTTCAAGTGGCACCCTCAACACTCACATCTTTTTTTTTAAATGACATATGCAGTCAAATGTTTTTATTGTTGTGCATGTTTTCTTACATGATTAAGGCCCTTGTTAAGTTATATGCTATTATGAAAGTATGACTTTACAAAATACTGTATCTTGATGATAAAAGCCTCGACCACTCATAGTATTGACAGGCAAAGCAATCATATCATCTTTTTGGATTCCAAAATAAATCCGAAATTTGCTTTTGCGCTGACAATTTCTTGAGCTGTTGCACGCCTGTTTCCAACAAGTGTGTTGTCACGTGAGATCTGAATGTCATTTCCAACCTGACTGACATTTTTTTTTACCGAAGATCCACAATCAACCACTTAATGAAATCAAAATACAACTAGAATATGAACAACCAACAAAAAGAAAATACAACTTATTATTTATTATTTTTCCAATTTAGTTTTGAACCGGCAGCCCATCTACTCCCCACCAGGCGGTGCAGCAGCCCCCTCTGCACTCCTACCTACCTCAAACTTGGTTCCAGGTAAGACAGACGAGGTTTCATTCAATCTGGGACACCACTGTGTTCATTATATCATTACAATGTTCTCCCTACAAAATGCATCTTATAGTGCAAAAATATATTTGTAGTGCAGAGTGAAACTAACTGAGTGAAACTATCCTCATCTTGTATTTACTTTTTACTTATTATGCTACATCACGTTACCCCTACATATGGTAGCCTTACTTTTATAAAAAAGTTTTTTTTTGCTCCAGAAGAAACACCTTGTTCATATCAGCTCATTAAAATGTGTTTCCCTACTAAATGTACCTTTTATAGTGCAAAATATTTTTTTGCAGATATAAAAGATGTATCATGTATCATAATATTAACTAAATGTCTTGTTTGTAGTGTTATACCTGCCAAAAAAAATAATTTTCATTCTCTTTTCTTTTTCAGATAAGAAAGAAGGCAGTGACGGCAGTTCTGATTCTGGTAGTTTATTCATTTAGAAATGACATCTGTAAAGTCATAACAATCTGATTGTGTCTCACTTCTGCTTTACTTCTCTTCAGTTTTACACAAGTGAAATCTTGGGGTCATGACTCTTCTCTCCGCTTTATTTTTCAGGACACTCCAGTGGTGGGACCCCATCTCCGACTGGCAGCACTCAGAGTATTGATGCTTCCGCAGGTTAGTGTCTTTAACGTGGCAATATTTCCTCTCATCCATTTGTTTCTTTGGATGGGATGACATCAAAGCTGTTTGAAGGGAGTGAAACTATGCTCATCTCGTATTTACTTATTACTTATTATGCTACATCACGTTATCCCTACCTATGGTAGCCTTACTTTTATAACAAGTTATTTTTTTGAGAATAAACACTAAAGTGTGTTCCCTACTAAATGTACCTTTTATAGTGCTAAAGATCTTTTGTGATAGATATAAAAGATGTATCATAATATTAACTAAAATGCTTGTTTATACTATTATATCTGTCAGAATATTTTGTTTTCAATCTCTTTTTTGGATGTGAAAAAAGGCAGCAGTTCTGATACTGGTAGTTTATTCATATAGGAATTGGAATGAGAAAATTGACAAGATTTCCATTGTGTGTCTCACTTCTGCTTAATTTCTCGTCAGTTTAACAATAATTAAATCTTGGGATTCTGATTATTCTCTCTGCTTTGTTTTTCAGGAAACTCCAGTGGTGGAACCCCATCTCTGACTGGCAGCAGTGTGGTCATTGTTGTGTCTGCAGGTTAGTGTCTTTAACATGGCAACATTTCCACTCATCCATTAGTTTCTTCAGATGGGATGACATCAAAGTTTTCAGGATGGAGTGACACTATGATCATCTTGTATTTACCTTAATCTATGTTCATTTACCGTCACACAATCATGACATGTTTCATGTTGTCTACAACATGGTAAATCTGCACAGAGCATTCAAAACAAAGTGGTGAATCCAATTGTTTTTCACCCAGAGATATTTGAGGTCATTAAGGATAAGTGGTGATTATATCTAACAAACGTTTCTTGGTCCTTCAGGGACAGCAGATGAATCAACTGCACCCTTACTGAACAAGGAGTCCACACAACACATGGACGGTCAGTATAAAGTCCTTAACTGCAAGCGCTCACACAATGTGCGAATAAGACAAAATGATGTGGCAATATGTAGTTCACATAAGTTATAACAAGGTTAAGAGTACTGTAGATGCTGTTCCTACCAAGTAGTTACATCTCATTGTTGGATTTGACATTTGTACATATTTTTGGCCGTTCAGGTAATGGGACTGAACCAAAAGAAAACAAGTGTGCTGCACAGCAACCCCTGCTTGGCAGCAGTTGAATGGTCAGTTTCAGTGCTTGATTATTCACTGTGACAAAATCTCTAAAACAGCACTGTTGTATTTGTCTGGTAAAATTTTCTTTCAAAAGTGTTTTTTGTGTCATGAAAAAAAATATATATATATTTGTCATGTAAACAGATTTTTAACCCCGTTTTAGAAATTGAAGAGCACAGCTTTACTCATTGCAATACGGCAGTCAATGGCGATCGTTTTTGTCACTGCGACACCTAATGGTGGCAGATGACAGACATACTGTACCGTGCTCATGTAGGTCAGCTATATCCAGTTTAGGTTGCCATATCATCCTACATCCTACATTTCTTGTTCCTCTTCTTTAAATATCAGCCATGAAACAGAATACACCTAGGTCCTACATAGTCTATGGAAGGGTTTCCCGCTGCTAACTAGCAATGTGTGAACATTTGTGTTTGAATTGTGCTCGTTTTTTTCAGGAACAGATAATGGATGTCCCAGTCAGGGTTGCCAGGTCTGTGTGACAAAACCAGCCCAATGACCAATCAAAAACAGCCCAAAACCAGCCCAATGGTCGATAAAACCAGCCCAAAAACCAGCCCAATATCAGAACTCAAAATATGCCCCTGCCAAACCATATACACTGCTTTTAAAGTCCAACAGCATTGTTATCATTGCCAAATGTATTGTAATATCTACAAAGTAACACTAATTTTTTAGTATGCCAGCATTAAAAGCGGTTTTCAGGAGGTTTTCTCAGGAAACTGAGAGCATTAGGCACGTGTGTACACGCAAGGTGCGTGTGTGTATGTGGGCGTGTCCCATGTCCATGTGTGTACATGCTAATCTGGAATTGAAAATTCAACCCGCTGCAACACTTCAAAAGTAGCCCAATTCCGCGGGAAAACCGCGAACCTGGCAACACTGGTCCCAGTGCAGTCAGACACCATGCTGGGGAAATAGAATCCCTGACTGGACAGAGAAGAACACATGAAAGGGTTCTGTTTGATTGAGTTGATCTTTGCTCCCTCTTATGGGTTTGCAGTCTCTTAAATGTTACATACGACTAAAAAACAGGAAGTTAGTTACTTAGGTGATCAGGAAGTGTCTTTGGCATACGCATGTGGTGGATCAGATCAATCAGTAATTAGTTATTGGGATAGCATTCTGATGTACTTTAAATCCAATTTTCCATATTTCCATTTTCATCTTTCTATCTTTGTGGGACACTTTAGAACCCGTTCCCGTGTAAGACACACTGCTCCATGTACACAATGTTGTGGCTGTTCTCTCTCTGTCAATAATTTATAATTGTGTATACAAAGCAGCTCCATGTATTTTCTTTTAAAATAATTAATGATATATGTTTTATACCTCTTTTTATATTTCTGTTCACAAGATTTAATGGTCATAGCACTGGACTGCGCTGTTACTGTATGATATAGTTTGAACTGTATAATCAGTGTTAAGCTAATGTTTAAATATTGATTAATGGGATGAGGGATATAGTTTGGTTGTGTTACTTTTAAAACAATGCTGAATAAAACTGAATAAAACTGAATGTACTGAAACTTGTAACTTTGAGTTATTCCTTCCGGATGTATCTACCAAGTAGAATAGAACAGGAAGAGGTCTGAGGTCTGCAGTTCCTCATGTCTAAAACAACGCAGTTCACTACTGCCATGCTCATAAAAGGACATTGAGGTGGTGAAAGATCTACTATAATCTTTCTCAAATCAGTTTGGATAGTATCATTTAAAAAGGGGTTAAGAATGAATTTAAGTGTCCTAATCCTGATTGTTTTGGGGCCAATTTTGCCTGTTAAGAGCGGTAAGTTGTTTTATTGCTGTCACCAACGTTCTCCGGAATTGAGTTGTCAGAGAGAGAAGTTAAAAGTCTAGCACAAAGAGAAATACATTTATTTTTCATTTTATCTACCAACACGCTAGAAAAACAGCAAATTGATTGGAAATTCAACTAATTTGCAAAGATAATTAATCTAGTTTGTTCCTTAAATAAAACTAGCTTTCTTATTTTAATTGCATTAATTTATTTGTTTTATGTTTTTTTTTTTTATACAAATTGATTCAGTATAAGACTAATACATATTACATAAGAACATGCTTAAATATGCTGAATAACTGTCTCAGGTGACATTTCACTCAGGCTGTATGTATATTTGATAACAGATAACTTGTTGTTTTGGGGAAATAAGCATATGTAAGCATATGTCTTCTAAAGCTGTTTATTACTGATCAGTATCTACAGTGTACCCACCAATAGACAGAGTAATACACCTCTTACCATGTGGTATTTTAAGACACACCGTTTTCTTTTCACTAAGAGTCCTGATGTTTTTCTCTGTCTGCCTCCAGGACGCCACTCACTGGAGTATGTCTACACCGCCCTCTCCAAGCCCATTCATCAACATGGTATCCATGAGTTCACCGCCATGGGCCTACTGAACGACTGGATGATCGACTACTATGACAACGATCTTCAGAAGAAGGTTCCCAAGCAGGACTGGATGAAGGAGAAACTGGATGAAGACTACTGGGACAAAGGCACTCAGTCACGCAAGTTCAAGGAGCAGTGGTTCAAAGTCAACATTGGCATCCTGATGGACCGCATGCGTCAGAATGACTCTGGTGAGAACAAACACAGACCAGTACTCCAGTCCAATGCATCAATCACCATATTTGTATTTAGAAACTGTTAATTTGTATTCTTGTTTTGTCTCAGATGTCCATAGTCTTCAGTGGAGGCATGGCTGTGAGGTTGAGGAGGAGCAGGGTTCTGTGAGATTCATCAAGGGCTTTGACCAGTACAGCTACGATGGAGACGACTTCCTGGCCTTCGATGACACCTCTACACAGTGGATCGCCCCTAATGCTGCTGCTGTACCAACCAAGAGGAAGTGGGATGGAGAGCAGATCCTGAACCAGTACACCAAGGGTTACCTGGAGAAGGAGTGTGTTGACTGGCTGAATAAATTCAGGGGTTATGGCCAGAAATCCCTTGTTGAAGCAAGTGAGTAGCCATGATTAGTGTAGGTGTGTGCTCAGTAAACTTCCTATCCTAACAATAAAGGATTTCATCTTTGTGAGATTCTAATTAAATATCTCAAACAAGCAATAAATAATTACGGCTTTCTTTAAGAAATACATAGATCTCTGATTCTTTAACTGTGTTTATTTCCCATCCAGAGCCTCCAGTTGTACATGTGTATGCAAAAAAGGCCAACACCGTGGGGAATGTCAAACTCACCTGCTGGGCCACTGGATTCCTGCCTAAAGACATCATCCTGAACATCAGGAAGAATGAGCTGGTCATCTCTGATGGCGTGAAGTCTTCAGGAGTCCGCCCCAATGATGGCAACACACACCAGATATGGAAACGTGTTGAGATCTTAGAGAATCACCAAGGAAGTTACGACTGCTACGTTGAACATGTGTCTTTGAAAAAACCTGTTATCAATAAATGGGGTATAATGGCCTTATCTCCTACAATTTCAATTGACTGCAACTTTAACTTTTAGAGTTAATAATAAAACAATAAAAGCAATACGTTGATTTATGACACACCATTTAATTTACAGACAAAGACATTGTCTTGTTTGTCATTGCCTACACATTACTGGAGTTATTTTTCATGCATTTATTTACCTTCTTTTGCAGATAATGTGTGCTGTGATTGCTCTGGCTTTGGGATCGATCTTAAAGTTGGAGTTGCCATTTCTGTGGTCTTTGTTGCTTTGGTGATCCTGTTAGTCCTTTACAAAAAAGCCAAAATCTGTAAGTATTGAGGATATTGTTATAAATGTATGTTTATTATTATAACATGTTTATTAGGTTTGACTAAATTTGCTGTACCCATCAGTGTGTATATTTATGATAGCTGATTGAGCCAACAATATAACTTAATTATATTCTTTGTCTTAAAATTTGATTCCTGGACCAAGGTGCAAAGACAGGTTAGTTTTTCTCTCAGTACAGAATTGACTTCTTAACAAGAATGGTCAGTTTCAGTGCTTGAATATCTTACATATTTTAGACTGTTCAGATATATAATAAATATATATTGTATTTGTAAAACGTGATTGACTTGGTGAAACTTTACTGAAAGATATTTTAGATTGGTTATCAAATTGAATTTGATGTAGATGATGCTTGTTCAAACAACATTCTAATCTCGTTTTTTTTCTTTTAAAAACAGAAGGCAGCAACAGTTCTGATCCTGGTAGGTAGTCATACAATTACATTGTTGTTGTTAAGACCCAAAATGTTGTCTCTTTCAGCAGCCTTTTCCCAGTTTTATTTAGTGACTCATTCTCAACGACTGTAATACAATTAGAACTGTGCACTTATAGCCCTTGATTATCGGCTGCGCCTTTTACACACACCGTTTGTACCAGGGGCATAGGTTTGTTTTCAAATGTGGGTGGGAGAGGTTCTTTTTTTATAACTGAGGAAGCGGCCATTGAATAGAATTTTCTCATTAAAAAGTAAGAGGGACAAGGTTTCTGTTTTCAAAAAGTGATATATTGACACCTCCACCCCTGGTTTGGACATAAGCATCGGCTAAATCAATCATACCATGGGGACATGACTTGTGTTCACTTGAACCACTGAGCGGTGAGAAATGTGAAGAAAATATGTATCTCTTTCTGTAGTATTCATTTCAGATCCTGAAGAAGAGTAGTCAGAGGAAAGTGTTGTAAGCATAGCATTCAAGTGGCACCCTTAACACTCATATGAACATTACCTTTTTAATGACATATGCAGTTAAATGTTCATTGTTGTACATGTTTTCTTACATGATTAAGGCCCTTGAAAACTAGTTGTATGCTATTATGAGAGTATGATTTACAAAAAACTGTATCTTGATGATAAGAGCCTCGACCACTCATAGTATTGACAGGCAAAGCAATCATATCATCTTTTTGGATTCCAAAAGAAATCCGAAATTTGCTTTTGCGCTGACAATTTTGTTGCACTGTTGCACGACTGTTTCCAACAAGTGTGTTGTCACATGAGACCTGAATGTCATTTCCAACCTGACTGACATTTTTTTACCTAAGATCCACAATCAACCACTTAATGAAATCATAATACAATTTGAATATGAACATAACCAACAAAAAGAAAATACTACTTTTTATTTATAATTGTTTCAATTTAGTTTTGAAGCCCATCTACTCTCCACCAGGGGGTGCAGCTGCCCCCTCTACCCTCCCACCTACCTCGAACTTGGTTCCAAGTAAGACATGATTGTTACAGATGATGTTTCATACAATCTGGGACACCAGCTTGTTCATCATATCATTACAATGTTGTCCCTACAAAATGTACCACATAGTGCAAAATATTTTTGTGGAAGATATAAAAGATGTATCATAATACTAACTGAATGTCTTGTTTATGGTGTTATATCTGTCAAAACATTTCATTTTCATTCTCTTTTCTTTTTCAGAAAATAAATAAGGCAGTCACAACAGTTCTGATTCTGATAGTTTATTCATTTAGAAATGACATCATGTCAAAAAAAAAGCCTCACTTCTGCTTCACTTCAGTTTTTCACCTGAGTGAAATCTTGGGGTTTTGACTCTTGTTTCTGCTGTATTTTTCGGGAAACTCTTTAAACAATTTTCCCTCTTTTAAAATGTTACATCTTGGAAATACTGGGGATTAAGAAAACTGGAGGTTTCTGTATGAGATGAACACACTGCTCTGTCCACAATGTTGAGGATGTTCTCTTTCTAGAAAATATAAGGCAAAGCGTTGCAGCTCCAGGGTTTTGTGAAAAGATTTTTACATTAGTATACCTATTTTTATATTGCTGTTCAAAAGGTTTTATGCTCATAGCACTGTACTGGATTGTTACCGTATGTTATTGTTTTTAACTGTATGATAAGTGTTTACTTCACATGAAAGGGATTTTGTTTAGTTGTGTTGTTTTCAGAAATACTTGAAGTTTGAGATGCTTTAAATTAAATCAAATGAATAAAACTGAAACTTGTAAACGTTAAGTGATTCTTCCACATTTTCTGTCCATTATGTTTACAGTCAAGAGAACATGAAGTGTATGGTAAGAGGTCTGCAGCTTCTCTTGGAACAGTTCATTTCTGCTGTGTTCAGAGCAGTTAGAAGCACAATCCCCAGAGAAGTGGTGCTCCTAGGAGTTTACTGGTGGTACTACCATGATTCTTTTTCAAATGAGTTAAAAGGGGTTGAGAGTTAATTTAGTTGTACTCATCCTGGTTGTTTATAGCTGTTAACCGAGGTGAATAGGGCATGTTTAGAGCACAAAGCAAAACTGGGTTCACTGGCCGATGCTTCACCTGAAAATAACAGGATGGCTTCCTGTATGCACTTTCGGTTCCTATGGACGAACTCTAGCAATCCCTGCTAATTGATAACCCTGTGTTGCAGTGCAGGTCTGATGGGGACAGAAGATCAATCATCCTCACGGGCACACATGTACCCCGAAAAGAAGGACAAAGTAATGGTACAGCCCATCCAGGCTGGAGAAGTCTTGGCTCGGTGTTGGGCTTGGCCAAGGTCAGTAGGGCCTGCCAATATTCTTTGATAAAATCGAGAGTTGAGATAGAATATGCAAACCCCAGGATATTGGTTTACTACTTGACCCTTGGCGAGGAGTAATTATCCAATTGGGACCCTTCATTGAGTCTCCTAAAATCATTGCAAAAGCATAACGTACCGTCAAGCTTTGGGACTAGGATCACGGACTGTGCTGGAACATGCACTGTGGGATGGGGATTCCTCAATTATAAGCATTTTTCTAACATCTGTCCTGATTGCCTCCCTCCAGGCCTCAGGGATACTATGAGGCTTAACGCATACACTCACCCCTGGCTCAGTCTTTATGTCATGTTGTGAGCACGTTGTGTTGTATCTCATGGAGGTCCTGGAGTTGGCTGGGGCTGAGCTGGTCCCCCATAGGAACTTTGGGTAAAGAGGCATGGGCAGTCAGTGCTTGGGTAGCTGGAGCCTGTTGGGCAGGTAGCTAGGGTGACCAGACGTCCGGATTTCGGTTTTTGTCCTCCTTTTTGACCCTTCCTGCTCACCGTCGCAATTTACCACTCGCATAAGTTTTCCGATGCCAAAAAGAAAGACCTCCTTCTAACCTACGTGGAGTTCAGAACTCCACTTTGCCATAAGAGCAGCAAAGATCAATATCATGGAGGTCCTGGCGTTGGCTGGGGCTGAGCTGGTCCCCCATAAGAACTTTGGGTAAAGAGGCATGGGCAGTCAGTGCTTGGGTAGCTGGAGCCTGTTGGGCAGGTAGCCTGTACCAATTGTTTTGTAAGCTTACATGATGCGGGGATGAGCTTTTGTCAGCCCTGTTGATGTAACCTGTAGCTGACACATAGTGGCCTTGTCATTCAGCCAGAGACTTGCACTCGGAGATGGGTACCAGGATTAGCACTCATTCCCCCAGTTGGAAGGTGTGTACCTGAGCCATGCGGTTGTATACTTGGGTTTGTTTGTTGTATCTATTGGATATGTTCTCGACTGGCCAGACCTGGGCCATCCGGTGTCTCATCTTCTTGAAATGTTATATCACTATTCAGTGGGCAAACGGCTAACTTTCCCAAGCCTCCTTACCTATGTTTAGCAAACGGTGTGTAACCTAAAATAATCGATTTAGTTTACCAGTAGGCCTAGGCATTTAATGTACAATTGTCCTCAAAAGTGAAACTTACATTGTTACTGTCAGAGCTGCGCCATAACCAGAATGTGCGTAGCCTTTATTTATTTTGATCATTTGACATAATTTTGATTCAGAGGAATCAAATTGATTTTGTAATTGTACGTGACTGGTACTACGTTGCCTACATTTCAGCTAAAATGCCTAGGTTACCTGTATTTAAATAGTACAACAACATGACCTCAGCACCGCTTTAGGCTACATTGTTAAACACATTATAGTATAATTTGTTGTCCAATCGTATTTTTAAAAACATGTAAATAGTAATAACATTGATTGATTATAGCAAATAACAAACTAGTTTTAATTATGATCGTATCTACGTCACGTAGTAGGCTATATATTTAACCAAGTCAGAGCCGAACTTGCAAACATGTGAAAGCCATTTTTACCTAGCAACATGCATATAATACATCGGATTGGTTGTAAAATACAAGACTTGTACAATGATCCAGAGAGGAATATATACTTTCCGCCTATAAGTATTTTTTTGACAGAATAAACAATACAATAGCCTGTATACATGCAGGCTCTTGTCGAGACCTCGAGGGACAACTCCCAATTCAGTCGCTCGAATGGTGAGAACCCTGTGAAGGCCTTACTGTAAAAAGTACGTATGGAAGGAGCCGGTCCCAGTTTTTCCCATCTACCTCCATGACCTTTCGCAGCGTCTGCTTCAAAGTTTTGTTCAACCTATCCACAAGGCCATCAGTTTTAGGGTGGTCTGAATCTGATTTATCTGTAAAGTACAAAAAAAAACTATTTCAAACAGCGGACATAAAGCACACTTTTTGGGATCTCCACCTGATGGGTAAGGGAATGAGGGGTTCCTGACTGTGGGCTGTGACTGGGCACTCAGGCCAGGGCAGGCTTAACAGTGCTCTCTTATCACTTCTCTAATGAAAACGACTTTTCACTCACTCCTCTTGTGTATGCCTTAGTGAGGAAATGATAATAAACTTGAAACTTGAAACTAGTGTGCCTCTGGGATGTGCAAATATGCCATTTATAGAATAGCTAATAATCTGTCAGAGAACCAGCAATTGTCCTTATCTCTTCATCTTAACCACCACAACAACAGCCTACTCTTTGTAGAAAATGTTGCTGGTTAAAATCCCCCCTATACTGTGCTTTGGATGAAATAATCCTAATGCTAATTAATTATTACATTATCATTATAAAAGCATCTAACAAATGTAAATGTTGGTCATGAGGTCCTGACTTCTCTCAGCTTTAATGTGTCAGGACAAGGCATTATTATATTGATGACTTTCTTTGAAGATTGATTTCTCTTGCACAGCTTGTAGCATTTTTGAGTCTGCTCTAAACTCAATTTATCTGACGTTGTAGTATTGTATATCACTGAATGTAATTATTTTCTGAGAGTTTAAGAAATTGAAAAACAAGAATTGCATGTAAAGCATGCGAAAGCTTGTTTTTAATCATGTCCAAGACAAGACTGAGTCCAAGTATATGTGTACCCAATAAAATATAGATGTATTGTATCTACACAGTAACACTACTAAAGTTCATTTTTATGTCATGTGTCTGATACGTTGCAACAAAACCGCCAGGTTTTTGTATGTGTGCATTGTGTGTTAGACTAAATAGAATATACTGTACCTTATGAAGTATACAACTGCAAAATGACAATGTATACTGTAAAGCAGGTGGAATTCCCTTTATTGATTGAATCTTATTCTCAGTAGTGAAACTAGGAACTAGGAATGAGGTCTGACAAGAATCATTAATGTGATGCTGTTGTTTGGGTTCATCTTGACTGCCAAGGTTCGATTACACTGAGAAATGATTATCTGCGAAGTTTCACTGTGAAATACTGCAGAAAAGTACTTCTGTAACTAATGTGATGTTCTCCCCTAATCTCTTTCGAACTATAATGTACAGTGATAGACTATGGATGAATCGTGTGTGTATGCATGTCTTTCTTTTTTATTCCTGCTATTCATGAGTTTATATTGACACCTTTGAGGAATCATCAAGCGGGTATAAATGGAAGATGTGATTGCTTTTGCTTAAAACATAATAAACAATGCCGTTCAGTAAAAGGTCCGTGTATATTCATACGTGTTCCGTTATAATGATATAAGGAATTAAACTCAAGTGCACGGACCGTAAAACTGTACAGTAGAATTGTATGCATAAGAAATACCAACAATTTCAAAATGTTGTGGAAAAAACACAGGAATAACATGAATCTAAATAAATGATCCCACATGGGAACATCACTGTCACGTTAGAGAATATCCAAGGTAATCCCAGGAGTTGCCGGACCACACCCATGCGTCGTTAGACTTTCAGACTTTGGACATGTAGGTCTGGCAGGGTTCAAGATACGGACGTGGTTGTCTGCATCGAGACGAAATTCGTCCTAAAATCTCTAATCGTTATAATAGTTCAGGATCATCTCATGTGAAAGGAGTAACAATGCATTTAGCCGTTGCCGTCCTGGTGCTGCTTGGGTCGTTTTTACCCGTCAAAAGTGGTAAGAGTTCATCTATGGCTTCATGTTCGTCTTGTTTTATGGCGTAAACACTTGTTCTCTTCGATAGTCAGTAGGCTATGCTTTCCTGCGTTACTTACCATATAGGCTACATTTTCGCTCATAACGCTATAATAGCCAAGGATAGGCTACTCATTGGTAATACCGTTTTGTATTGTAGTGGTCGAAAACGTTCTGAAAAAAAAGGAAATGGAAACTTTCGTGTATGTTACCGAATTTTGCATCCTATGTATTCCTGTCCTGAGTTTCTTATTTCCAAACATTTTCGTTGGGGGATGCACATGAGCATAGGCTCTGTCGCCTGCGTGGGTTAGCCTATGTTTAACTAACGAAAGGGTGTGTAACCTAAAACAATCGATTAGGCCTACTAGGCATTAATGTAAAACTGTCCTCCAAAGTGAAAGTGAAACTTAGGCTACATTGTTACTGTCAGAGCTGCCCATAACCAGAATGTGCGTAGCCTATTTATTTTGATAATTTGACATAATTTTTTTAAACAGGTAAAAAGTGTTAAAACGGATTGATTATAGCAAATAACAAATTCGTTTTCATTAGGATCGTATCTACGTCGCGTAGTATATCTTGAAGCAAGTCAGAGCCTATCAAGCAGAACTTGCAAACGTGTGAAAGCCATTTTTACCTAGCAACATAGCAACACGCATGGATTGGTTGTAAAATATAACACTTTCTCAATGTTCCAGAGAAGAATATATACCTTCCGCCTATACGTATTTTTTTGGACAGAATAAACAATACAATAGCCTGTATGCCACAGTTCAATCAGACACGATTAGTTTATGATAACTGATTAAATATAATCGTTTGGGAGGGAAAATGAGAGGTGAAATTTGTGTAAGTGTAGCCTATTTATTACTGTGTATTACCTAACTTACACAGATACACCTCTGAACTTGAGTTTTAATTGATGTAAATCAGTTTTAATAAATGAAATGACTCATATATATGCATATTGTTTTAGTTTTATCGAGCAGTTTTCATCCAAGCTACAAAAAGGATTTAAATGTACAATCTCTTTATCTGCAGTCAAATGCTCTACCACTGAGCTCTACCCAACCCTTACCTAACTGTATTTTAAGATAAACCGTTTTAGTACTGCTGATTTTATATTTGTGTTGCTAGGGCGCCACTCACTGGAGTACATCTACACCGCCCTCTCCAAGCCTATTCATCGACATGGTATCCATGAATTCACCGCCATGGGCCTGCTGAACGACAGGATGATCGACTACTATGACAACGATC
Organism: Hypomesus transpacificus; assembly: GCF_021917145.1. Taxonomy (NCBI): domain Eukaryota; kingdom Metazoa; phylum Chordata; class Actinopteri; order Osmeriformes; family Osmeridae; genus Hypomesus; species Hypomesus transpacificus. The sequence continues at coordinate 1,858,485 of NC_061063.1, forward strand.
TTCAGAAGAAGGTTTCCAAGCAGGACTGGATGGAGGAGAAACTGGATAAAGACTACTGGGACAAAGGCACTCAGTCACGCAAGTTCAAGGAGCAGTGGTTCAAAGTCAACATTGGCATCCTGATGGACCGCATGCGTCAGAATGACTCTGGTGAGAACAAACACAGACCACTTCTCCAGTCCAATGCATCATCCACCATATTTGTGTTTACAAACTGTTAATTTGTATTCTTGTTTTGTCTCAGATGTCCATAGTCTTCAGTGGAGGCATGGCTGTGAGGTTGAAGAAGAGCAGGGTTCTGTGAGATTCATCAAGGGCTTTGACCAGTACAGCTACGATGGAGACGACTTCCTGGCCTTCGATGACACCTCTACACAGTGGATCGCCCCTAATGCTGCTGCTGTACCAACCAAGAGGAAGTGGGATGGAGAGCAGATCCTGAACCAGTACACCAAGGGTTACCTGGAGAAGGAGTGTGTTGACTGGCTGAATAAATTCAGGGGTTATGGCCAGAAATCCCTTGTTGAAGCAAGTGAGTAGCCATGATTAGTGTAGGTGTGTGCTCAGTAAAGTTCCTATCATAACAATAAAGGATTTCTATCTTTGCGAGATTCTAATTAAATATCTCAAACAAGCAATAAATAATTACGGCTTTCTTTACGAAATACATAGATCTTTAATTCTTTAACTGTGTTTATTTCCCATCCAGAGCCTCCAGTTGTACATGTGTATGCAAAAAAGGCCAACACCGTGGGGAATGTTGAACTCACCTGCTGGGCCACTGGATTCCTGCCTAAAGACATCATCCTGAACATCAGGAAGAATGAGCTGGTCATCTCTGATGGCGTAAAGTCTTCAGGAGTCCGCCCCAATGATGGCAACACACACCAGATATGGAAACGTGTTGAAATCTTAGAGAATCACCAAGGAAGTTACGACTGCTACGTTGAACATGTGTCTTTGAAAAAACCTGTTATCAATAAATGGGGTAACATGGCCTTATCTCTTACAATTTCAATTGACTGCAACTTAAACTTTTAGAGTTAATAATAAAATAATAATAGCAATACATTGATTTATGACACAACATTTAATTTACAAACAAGACATTGTCTTGTTCCTAATTGGCTACACATTGCTGGAGTTATTTTTCATGCATTTCTTTACCTTCTTTTGCAGATAATGTGTGCTGTGATTGCTCTGGCTTTGGGGTCAGTCTTATCATTGGAGTTGCCATTCCTGCAGTCTTGGTTGCTGTTATCTTGGTGGTCCTGTTAGTCCTTTACAAAAAAGACAAAATCTGTAAGTATTGCCTTTGTGGATATTGTTATACATTTATGTTTATTATTATATTATTTTTAAGTTTGATCAAATCTGCTGTACACATCAGTGTGTATATTTATGATTGCTGCTTGCGCCAACAATATAACTTAATTATATTCTTTGTCTTAAAATGTGATTCCTGGACCAAGGTGCAAAGACAGGTTAGTTTTTCTCTCAGTACAGAATTGACTTATAACAAGAATGGTCAGTTTCAGTGCTTGAATATCTTCCATGTTTTAGACTGTTCTGATATATAATAAATATATATTTTATTTGTAAAACATAATTGACTTGGTGAAACTTTACTGAAAGATGTTTTAGATTTGTTATCAAATTGAATTTGATGTAGATGATGCTTATTCAAACAAATGTAGCTGTAGCTGTGTTTTTCTTTTCAAACCAGAAGGCAGCAACCGTTCTGATTCTGGTACGTAGTCATACGATCACATAAAATAAGTTTTATGCTATTATGAAAGTATGCTTTACAAAATACTTTATCTGGATGATAAGAGTCTCGACCACTCATAGTATTGACGGGCAAAGCAAGTGCATCAGATCATCTTTTTGGATATCTAAAGAAATCCGAAATGTGCTTTTGCGCTGACATTTTCTTCTGTTTTTGCACGCCTGTTCCCAATAAATGTGTTGTCACGTGAGACCTGAATGTAATTTCCAGCCTGACTTACATTTTTTACCTAATATCCACAATTAACCACTTACTGAAATCAAAGTACAATTCGAATATGAACATAACCAACAACAAAAAATACAACTTTTTATTTATGATTTTTTAAAATTTAGATTTGAAGACTATCTACTCTCCGCCAGGGAGTGCAGCAGCCCCCTCTACCGTCCTACCTTCCTCAAACTTGGATCCAAGTAAGACATGACTGTTACAGATGATTCAATCTGGGACACCAGTGTGTTCATTACATCATTACAACAGTGCAAAATATTTTTGTAGCAGATGTAAAAGATGGATCATAATATTAACTAAATGTCTTGTTTATTGTGTTATACCTGCCAAAACATTTCATTTTCATTATCTTTTCTTTTTCAGATAAGAAAGAAGGCAGTGACGGCAGTTCTGATTCTGGTAGTTTATTCATTTAGAAATGACATCTGTAAAGTCATAAAAATCTGATTGTGTCTCACTTCTGCTTTACTTCTCTTCAGTTTTACACAAGTGAAATCTTGGGGTCATGAATCTTCTCTCCACTTTATTTTTCAGGACACTCCAGTGGTGGGACCCCATCTCCGACTGGCAGCACTCAGAGTATCGGTGCTTCTGCAGGTTAATGTCTTTAACATGGCAATATTTCCACTCATCCATTTGTTTCTTTGGATGGGATGACATCAAAGCTGTTTGAAGGGAGTGAAACTATGCTCATCTCGTATTTACTTTTATAGTGCAAAATATTTTTTTGTGGCAGATATAAAAGATGTATCATAATATTAACTAAAATGCTTGTTTGTACTGTTATATCTGTCAGAATATTTTGTTTTCAATCTCTTTTTTGGATGTTAAAGAAGGCAGTGACAGCAGTTCTGATTCTTGTAGTTTATTTATATAGGATGCAAGAATGAAAGCTTGGGGTCGTGACTCTTCCCTCTGCTTTATTTTTCAGGAAACTCCAGTGGTGGGACTGCATCTCTACCTGGCAGCAGTGTGGTCAATTTTGTGTCTGCAGGTTAGTTTCTTTAACATGGCAACTTTTCCACTCATCCATTAGGTCCTTCAGATGGGATGACATCAAAGCTTTAAGGAAGGAGTGAAACTGTGCTAATCTTGTATTTACCTTAATCCATGTTCATTTACTGTCACAAAATCATGAAATATTTCATGTTAAGTCTACAACACGGTAAATTTGCAAAATATATTGAAAACAAAGTTGTTAATTAAATTGTTTTTCACCCAGTGATATTTGAGGTCATTATGGACAAGTGATGATTATATTTAACAACTTTTCTTGGTCCTTCAGGGACAGCAAATGAATCAGCTGCACCCTTACTAACCAAGGACTCCACACAACACATGGACGGTCAGTGTAAAGGCCTGGCATGCTCCTTAACTGCAAGCCCTCACACCATTTTAAAAACAAGACATTTATTTTTAGAACTGCTTATAACAATTGTTATCAAATTGAAATAGATGTAGATGATGCTTGTTCAAACTAATGTAGCTGTGACAACATTCCAATCTTAATTTTTTTCTTTTCAAATCAGATGGCAGCAACAGTTCTGATTCTGGTAGGTATTCATACAATTACATTGTTGTTGACCCAAAGTGTTATGTCTCCTTCAGAAGCCTTTTCCCAGTTTTATTTAGTGACTTGTTCTCAATTACTGTAATAAAATTAGAATTGTGCACTTCTAGCCCTTGATTATCGATGGTTTGTATAGCTCTTTGGATAAAAGCATCAGCCAAACGAGCTGGGGCATGACTCCTGTTCACTTGAACCACCTAGCGGTGAGAAATGTAATGCTTGCTGAGGCCTTGATAGCGGTAGTAATGGAAGTTAAGAATTTATGACCCTTTACTGTATGTAAATGTAGTTAATAATTGTGCTTGAATTATTTGTTGCTTGTCTTCTTCAGGAGCGGGTAGCCGTAAAAGCCTATCCCAGTCTTCCAGGGAGGAGGTGGTGTAGTCTCCCAGGCTGTACCAAAATCAAGTAATTCATTTGTTAGTAAATCTAACAAGCATATTATTGAAATCATTAATACACTCCAATTTAAAGGGACAGGTGTTGCTCAGTGGTAGAGCATTTGCCAGCTGAGCAAGAGGTCCCAGGTTCAAATTCACCCCTGTGCACTGCTGTGGATAAAAGCAAAGTGATTATATCATTCTAAAACGTTTGTGGCAGTATAGAGGTTGGAGGTTGCTGGTAGAAATCCTTGAATGGACTATGAGGATCAGTGAGTTGGATGGCAGGCCTTATGTGGAGGATACCTTCAGTAACCTCTCAAGTCTCTGAAAACACGAGTTGAAATCATGACTGATTATGTGTGTGGAATTAGCATGTAGAAGAGTGTGGAATGTTGTGTTGTCTCAAAAAAAGAAACACAAGAAATTAGTTTGTACAATGTGTGGTATAATAATTTAACTTGATAATCTGTTTTGAGTCACATAATTTCACTATAATGAATGCTAATAGGATATTGCGACAACTTTATTGGAGCCTTTTGTTGCTCGTATAATAAGCTTGATGACTAAAGGAAACAATGACTAAAGACTGAATAAAATGTTGATCGTAAGCTATGATTCTTTTGCACTCTTGCTAATAAAAAAGTATTCCTCTTGTTTAAAGATACATTGGAACAACTGTCTAGGCTGTGTTTCCAAGCAGGCTGTGTGTGACTTGATATTTTTGTAACATTATTAATGATGAAAATAAAAACAAATAATTGCCTTCCAGTTTGTCTATTTCCCAATAAACTCAGAATAAACACACAGTATATGCACATAACATGATGAGGGATGCAATCACGGTAATCAATCTCTCTGTATTATGATATTAGTGAAATACTAAAGTAAAATATCAATTTGTAGCCCACAATTCCCCTGGTCGACCTTCAGGACACGCAGGGTGGCCTGGAACATGTCCTGCCACTAGACCACCTGCTCCTGGTACAACTTGTCGTTTGCAGCGTTTGAGGCGTTGCTGCTTGGAGGCAGAGGCTAGCGTCTGCCGGAGGAGGTCCATCTCCTCGTTTATCAGACTCCTCTGGAGGAAGACTTCCCTCTGCTGGTAAGTCTGGGCCACGTCCTCGTTATTCTGCTGGACGGCCTTGAGCTGGTCTTCCCTCAGGGACCTCTTGCTCCTCAGCGACGCCAGTTTGCGTTGTAGATGCTGCCATTTCCCCTCCAGGGCCTCGCGAGACTTCTGCTCATTGTCCATCCCGACCTGGTAGGATTCAAGCTGCTGCTTGGCAACGGAGAGTTGGGTCTGAACCCTGGAGATGTCAGTCGCCAGCAGCTCCATTCTGTTCTTCGAAGCGGTGGCTTGGTTGATTACCGCAGCAACTCTGTCATTGGACACTGCTCTGGAATCATGCCCCTGGAGGTCGTAGAGCTACAAAACTTCAGAAAGAATCTGGAAGGAGAGAGATACAGCTTGTTTGATGTATCCTTATAGATACACAGAGGAAGGTATGACTCAACTGAAACTAAAGGTGATGAATAACAAAAATGAAGCTCACGTCAATCTTGTCATCTTTTCCAGCAATGGTCTCCTCGGTGTCTCTCAGGATCTTCAGGTATTCTTTCACCTGCTGACGGTGGCGACGGTGTTTGACCATCAAAACCTTGGCAGCATTGCGGAGGAAGCGCTGCTGTTTCCTCAGCGCTCCGTTCTCCTTCTCTGATAGGACACGGTCTGGTCCAACACGGTTGGGTTGAAGACCGTCAGATATATCATGGTTGGTTCGAACATGGTCACAGACATGATGGTTGGATCGAACACTACGTGATACAACCCGGTTGTGTTGAACATGCTCAAATGTAATATGGATGTGTTCAACCTTGTTTGATTGAACACCCTCTTATAGAACACAAGCGGGTTGAACACCATCTCAAATAACGTGTCTGGGTTTGTCACGGTCAAACTGAACATGTTTGGTTGGAACCTGGTGACGTTGAACATGGTCACAGTGGGATGGAACACTGTCACCGGCACCACGTCAGTTTCTTGAAAAGAAACAAAAGATAATACATCCATCATGGTTTTATTTCAGACATTTCAGATCAGCACAGCTCATCTTTCAGATAAAAGTATTATTAAATAATTTATAACAAGCTTTAGCTCATTTGTTTACCTCATCATAATAATCTTCTTGGCCGTTTTCGGTTTCTTAGTCCGTCCAGAAATCCTATATTGTAAGAAACACTTTGGTATGTACTTTATCTACATTTACATTTATTCATTTAGCAGACGCTCTTATTCATAGCGACTTACAGTAAGTACAGGGACATTGTCCCCGAGGCAAGTAGGGTGAAGTGCCTTGCCCAAGGACACAACGTCATTTGTCACAGCCAGACATCGAACCGGCAAGCTTTGGATTACTAGCCCGATTCCCTAACCGCTCAGCCACCTGACTCACTATCTTAGCTACACATCTTTCTTACATAGACTTGCTGTGTAATAAAATGAACATACCCAGTATTAAATGTCAGGGAATAAGAGTGTACACAACTTTTCAGACAGTGGTTATTTATCCTAAGTAACACTTCAGGTTTGTAATCTTCTGCCTAGGGTTGAGAAAAGCTTTGTCTTTCCTTGGACCGTGGCAAAGGCATTCTGTCCAGTTAATAACAAGACATTCTGGACAGGAGACCAGTTCCTGCGGACATCTTCTCTTTTGAAAAGAGCCGGCTCCGGAGGTGGGAGGAAAACCAAACACAGAGTGTGCAAAAATGTAAAGTATAGCAGCTAACTGTCCCATCGTGACATTGTCTCGCTTGTTTTTGCTTGAAAATGAACTGAATGAAGATAACATTGGGTATGTATTATGTTTTCAAACATGACATAAGCGTATCTTTAGATTGCGTCACAGCAGGCTGACTGGCCAGCCCCCAGTTCATTTTTAAAATGAGAGATTCAACAAGGTGTTTGTAAACTGAGCGGTGTCCACACTGGCCAGTGTATCAAACTCCTCTACCTTCCTGTCACTGTTTGTTCGCTAGATGGTGACATAGGGATATAGACACATAGGTTGTGAAATGAATGATAACTTGTTTCTTCAGGAATCTTTCTATGCATGCCAGTTTTTATTGTCCATCTGGTGCCTTAAGATACTGCAGCCAGTCTGCAGAGACTTGAGAGCCCTGCATTGTGGGTTCTCAATAATATTTCAGGAAATTAGTTTGTTGTGGCCTACTGTGTCTCTGGGTATAATCATTTAGCTTCATGGCAAAGCCACTTAAGTGTTTCTACCTATTCTTACTATTATTATTATAAATCATCTTCCTCTCCCATACGAGTCTATGGCAGCCCCTAGAACCATATGGTAAAAAGTTAAGAAATTTGGCACACTCATTAAGCACTAACTTGACTCATAATTTTATTATAATGAACACTCACGTAGGCCTAGGGTTTAGCAGCAACTTACTGGATCATTTAGTTTTCATCAAGCAAAGAAGTGGAGACTATCACTGTTAGTAGGCTATAGCCTACTAAGGTTAATGACTAAAGTAAAAAGAAAATGTAGATAAGTTATGATTCTTTTCACACGACCTAGGCTACCAATAAAGTAGGCCTATCTCGTGTTTGAAGCAACACTGGAACAACTGTCTAGGCTGTGTGTTTCAATAACTAGCACTTGTGTTATTATAGACTTTATCCTATCCGTCTGGGAATTGATTTGAAAATAAGCATTTCTATTCAACCGTTCGATTGTGAAGCAGCCTAATAGCGTGCGCCAGAGTTTGTTGTTTTGAAATAATACGCTGTGAAACACTAAAGTTGGTTTGACAGCTGATCGCAACACCACTCAAACTAATTTTGCTGTTAAGGCGAGCAGTCATTCATAGATGACTGTCTAGTGAGATTTTCCACGATAGTAGCCTACCTAATAGCCTACGTTTGTTAGAAAGTTTTATTTTGGTTATTTTGTCAGAACATTAGTGTAGCCTAGTTTTATTATTCAAATTCCTTCATCTATAAGGAAAGTCCGTAAGCCTACCATTGACTCGGACACAATGTCAGGGACCAAAGTGAGTTGCACAATTGGCCTTCTGTAATTTTAAAGTGTTTATTTTCTGAAATCCACATGGTACAGACCTAGACCGGTTATAACCTATAGGGGCGTGTTTAGATGACTGTTAATTTGAATATTCATACAGGGCTAAGTAAAATACTAATATGTTACAAACAAATAACTATAGGATATGGCCTACAGTAGCCTAGTAGGCTACTTTCGTTGCTGCATTAAATCTTTCACAAAAATAACGGATAAAACGGAAATGGAGTTTCGAACGTTGGAAAGTTTAAATGGTCGGAGAGAGTCCCTACAGTAATCAGATGTATGATGGTGTAGCCTATTAGCAATATGCCCCGATAGTCAAGAAGAGAAGACGACCGGACGACGTATCCACAGGATAGATAGAGACATAAGCTAATGATTTGGCTATTCTGATTGACTACAGACAGGGAATGACAGGAGATATTTAGATTTTATATTTCGGTCATTCATGTCAGATTTTGTGGAAATTGTTTTTATATCTCAGAAAATCTCAAAAGCATCTGGACAATAGCATAATGGAGGACGACCAAAATGGTATGATAAGCACATCTGCATTATGGTGACAAATCCACCCCACTCTCCCATTAATCACAAAACAGACTGAATCATTCACATAACAGTTATTGTGGTACAACCACTAAAGGTAGAGAGTTGTGTCTTTTGCTCTCTGTTGGAAGTGGAGGATGGCCAGTGTCCACAGCAAAGACACATTGCAAATGAATTGTGTTTCTTTACTGTTGAGAAAGGCTGTCAGTGTGGTTTGAGTATAGATGCAGAGTTGTGTGTTTTTGGCTACCTGGGACCTTCCAGGGCAGGCCGATCTGTCCCCCAGATCTGAAGGCCCTCAGGGGCTCTCGAGATGCAGCAGCAGAACCACCAGGTACCTGCCATCCATCACCTACAATACTTTCATTAGTATGAGTACTAGGGACTAGGTACTAGGATGTCTGGCGGACTAGGAGGGACTAGGATGTCTGGAGGACTAGGATATATGGAGGAGTAGGAGGTATTAGGATGTATGGAGGACTAGGTACTAGGATATATGGAGTAGGAGGTACTAGGATGTATGGAGGACTAGGATGTATGGAGTAGGAGGTACTAGGATGTATGGAGGACTAGGTACTAGGACATATGGAGTAGGAGGTACTAGGATGTATGGAGGACTAGGTACTAAGATGTATGGAGGAGTAGGAGGGACTAGGAGGAGTAGGAGGACTGAAAGGTCAAGGTGGGACTAAAAGGCCCTTGGAGTAGTATGACTTGAGATCCAGGAGGACTAGAGGGGGGATATTCTGAGGGTAATAGGGGGTAATATGCTGTACAGAGTTATGCTGCAGAGACCCAGAAACGTTCCATGTCTTTATTCACTGCCCGTGTTCTCCACAGTACCGATGAGGCCGTCCTGAAGAAGATGGAGGAGTGGAAGCGGATGTGTCGCCTGAGAGGGAGGGGCGTGAGAGAAGGGGTGAGCGTGAGCTTCTGTCCAGTGAGTCTTGTCGTCGCCAGTAAACCCCCATAACACCGTCTCCGTGTTGTCTGTTTGACAGAGAGACAACTAGTCGTAGCACAACTCCCCCCCTCTCTTTATCTTTCTCTCTGTTTATGTAAGTTACGTAATCTGTACTGTATCTCTTTCGCCCCCACACACCCTCTTATCAGACTGCTGTGAAGGCGATACGCCCATCTGTGGTGTGTCCTCCTCCTTCCCCCCCCGCTCTTCTCCCTTCTCCCCCTCGACTGCCCTCTCTCCCTTCCTCTTCCTCTCCCTCACCCCATTCCTCCCTCTCTCCTTCAGTATTCAGCTTTCTCCCCTTGTGTAAAGTCGATTTTTGGTGTGATTCGTAGAGGATCTGCTCCATAGCGCAGAGGATAAAGACCTGTGAGACACCTTCCAGAAAAGCAGCCAGCGGTCAAGAGAATGGTATCAAGTTCATCTCTGTGTTCAGTCACAAACCGTACCCATATCACACATCGTGCAGCCTTCAGATCTCTTATCTGCCACGTTTCTTGTGTGTGCGTGTTGTTTTTCATCCCTTGAAATGTAAATGATGTTTTAATTTATGCTTCAACCACTATTTTCAGAGTATCTGGAGGATGATGAGGATGGTGGTGACGATGATGATGACAGAGAAAAGGATGAGGAAGCTGAGCTGGATGAAGAGGCTGATTGTGATGAGGAGGATGGAGAGTTCTCTGAAGTCAGGCAGAAAAATGCGAAGTTTCAAAGTACTTCTGATTTATTCTGTCTATACAGGGACCTTTCCTTTCAAGTTTGTGTATGTTTCTGTGTGTACGTATTGTGGTATCACGAGAGGCTTTACCACTGAGCTGAGTGTAGGGCAGTGCGTAATCAACAGGACAGAGCAGGCAAAAGTGCTTTTAAACGAGGAATCCGATTTATTCACCAACACAAAGTATTTCAGTAGGGAGTCAGGTGGCTGAGCGGTTAGGGAATCGGGCTAGTAATCTGAAGGTCGCCAGTTCGATTCCCGGCTGTGCCAAAATGACGTTGTGTGGGCAAGGCACTCCACCCTACTTGCCACGGGGGAATGTCCCTGTACTTACTGTAAGTCGCTCTGGATAAGAGCGTCTGCTAAATGACTAAATGTAAATGTACATTTCAGGAAGCAAACAATAAAGTTCCTCAAATGCAAAACATAGGCTTCATAAAGTTGCTCCTAACTTAAGTCCTACCAACTTTGGTTGCAAACTCAAAGCTTGTCCGTCCAGGTTCTTCCCGGCTTGGCCTTCCCCCTTCCGGATGGGCTTAAGCAAGCGCCTCAACAAAGGCTTCACCAGCACGTCAAATGCTCTCTGTTCTCCCTCCTGGCTCTCTCCCCTCCCTCCTTCACAACAGGCACCACCTGTCTTTAATGCTTCTTCCATCAGGTGCCTTAAGCACCTACACCTGGTTGGGTGCTGCTGCATTCTGGGAGATGTAGTGCCACTGGCAGCCATCTTGTGGTGTGGCAGCCAGACCTCCACACGAACACCACACCCCTCTGCCAGCCGGCCCCTCGTGATGTCACAGTATGTATGTGTGTGTGTACGTATGTATGTGTGTGTGTATGTTTCTATGTATGTTTGTGGACGCTCGTGTCTGTATGTGTTTGTGTGTATTTCCGTGTGTTTATGTATGTGTTTCTGTGTTTGAACTCTCCTCTCTGTGTGCCTGTTTTGTCTGCACCGTAGAGTCTAGGAAAAATCCACCAAAGGTTTTTCACCACCATGCCTCGTCCACCAGAGGGAGCTATTGCATCAGTGCCTCTGTGCCAAGGAGCGCCTACACCACCAGTGGAAGAAGGGGCAGGTCTAGGACACACACACGCACCCACACACACACGCACACACACACACACACATGTACATCACAAGTGTTACATACTGTGAAAATGAGATGTTTCCGTTTTCATCCTGAGAATAAAATGGCACATTTGTTGTTTTCTCTTTGTGAGCAAAATTAGCCTGACAAAGCACTTTGTGTTTTATCTTCTTGTTTACACTTTCAGGCTAGGGCCCACGCTGGGCAGGTGAGTCTTTCTTTTATTAGCACGAAAGAAGGGTTGGACAGATATATATATATACAGCAGAAATTGTGCAGTAAAGGTAAGAGCAATATGTCTACCAAAATAGACCCTCCCCTCTCTGTCTCGTGTTGTTTTGGTCCGGTTCGACCCTGCAGAAGGAAGCATACGTGGCACCCTCGTCGTGACTCAGTCTCCTCTGAGGAAAAGGAGGACTCTGATGAGGAACATGGTGGGAAGACCAGGTCAGTGAACCAGCTTGTGAACCGGAAAACTCGTAAACCAGGTGAATGGGTGACTGCGTTGTGTGTCCTCATTGTGTAATTCTGTTTGCATTATTCTGCAAACAGAAGTCTGGAAAAATGTAAGTGAATGACTGCAAAGAATGTATGCTTATTGAATTGAGTTCATCAGTTGTTGTCACTCCTAGCATGTTTGTCTCTTTACATTACATCATGAGTGGGAGCTGATGATGTCATCGTTAGACCCAAGGTTCCAAGCCGAGGCAACAGTTCTGATGCTGTTTCCGTGGCGAATCTCATTCTGTGGACAGATGAACTTTCACTTGAGGAGTTGCTCTGTTCAACACGGTCACAGGGAATGTCACTGAAGATATTTTAGGAAACCTTTTAGTTGTTGGATTGTAGAAGGTCTGTTGGGTGTTGAGCTGTCTGCTCACAGTGAGCTTGACTGAGGCAGCCTTCTCTCTCTCTCTCTCTCTCTCTCTCTCTCTCTCTCTCTCTCTCTCTCTTTTCTTTTATCTCTCCCTCCCTTCCTCTCTCTCTCTCAGTTGTTTGCCTGTCAATCTGCGTAAGGAAGACATCTTGGGGATCCACAGCGACAGGATGAAGATCCAATCGAGTTTGGCAGACATCGACCCCATGGTGATCGACCAGTCAGTAAGTCTCCAGCCATTTTGGGAACCATTTAGTTTTGAATGGAACCAAACGATTTCAATGTACATTTTACACTTAGCGGGCACTTGCATCCAAAGCCACATACAAACAGGGCTTCTAGAAAGTATAGCAGTAGAGTGTGAAGAGCCAATGAACGGTTTGAAGTTTCAAACTGGTCTCTTATATCCCAATGAGAAGTTCACTCAGTCTATAATGTTGCCTTAATTGACCTACCCCCACCCCAGGTGCGTTTTGACAGCGTGGGAGGCCTGACGAGCCACATCTCAGCCCTGAAGGAGATGGTGGTGTTCCCCCTGCTCTACCCAGAGGTGTTTGACAAGTTCAAGATCCAGCCTCCCAGGTGAGAGAGACTGTGGCCAGGTTAGGGAGATCGCAACATTACCGTCAGTCTGCACACCGTCGACCCCACCCACCCACCCACCCACACAGCAGAAGGTTAGTGTGGGGGGGACAGTCTTTCTTTCTCTCCATCAACAAATCGTTTCTCTCTCTCCCTGTGTGTCTTTTCTCTCTCTCTCTCTCTCTCTCTCTCTCTCTCTCTCTCTCTCTCTCTCTCTCTCTCTCTCTCTCTCTCTCTCTCTCTCTCTCTCTCCTCTCCCCCTCCCTCCCCCCAGGGGCTGTCTGTTCTACGGCCCCCCGGGGACAGGGAAGACCCTGGTGGCGCGGGCGCTGGCTAACGAGTGCAGCCAGGGGGACAGGAAGGTGGCCTTCTTCATGAGGAAGGGGGCCGACTGCCTCAGCAAGTGGGTGGGCGAGTCGGAGCGACAGCTGCGCCTGCTCTTCGACCAGGTACGGCTGGGGAGGGGAGGGGAGGCAGGGCTGGGTACAACTGGGTAGGGCTGGGTAGTTTTAGGTGGTACTAGGACTGGGTAGGTTTAGGTAGGACTGGGTAGTGTTGGGTAGTACTGGGTGGTGTTAGGTAGTGTTGGGTAGTGTCGTGTAGTGCTGGGTAGTGTTGGGTAGTGTTGACCTCTGTGACTGACCTCTGGTGTGTGTTTCACCACCAGGCCTACCAGATGCGTCCGTCCATCATTTTCTTTGACGAGATCGACGGTCTAGCTCCGGTCCGCTCCAGCCGTCAGGACCAGATACACAGGTGCTTGTGTGTGTTGACTGGAGTGTCTGGGTCACCTGTGTGTGTGTGTGTGCTGACTGAAGTGTCTCTGTGTGTGTGTGTGTCCGAGTCATCTGTGTGTGTGTGTGTGTGTGTGTGTGTATGCGTATGCTAACTGGTGTGTGTCTGTGTGTGTGTGTTTGTCCTGCAGCTCCATCGTGTCCACCCTGCTGGCTCTCATGGACGGGATGGACAGCCGGGGGGAGGTGGTGGTGATCGGAGCCACCAACCGCCTGGACGCCATCGACCCCGCCCTCAGGAGGCCCGGACGCTTCGACAGGGAGTTCCTGTTTGGCCTCCCCGACCGCGAGGTGCACACACAAACACACACACTTGCATAGATACGCACACATAACACAGGCACACTGGATTTCTTCCCTTTGACCCGAAAAACGCATGTCGAGAAATCCAGTGATAAGTTGGTCTTGTTCTGTATTTTCCCCGGCCTTTGTGTGTGTGTGTGTGTCGCTCAGTCTCGTCGGGACATCCTGAAGATCCACACCCATCAGTGGTGCCCCGCCCCCTCCGACACCTTCCTGGAAGAGCTGGCTGACAAGTGTGTCGGTACGGCAACACGCCACAGCCCTACTGAGGCCTTCCATCTAGACACTCGTTTCAATTCCGTTCATCAAGTCTCTCGTTTCTGTCTCTCCACCCGTCTCTCCCTCTGTCTCTTCCTCCTTCCTCTATCTCTCCCGCTTTCTCTTTCCCTCCCTCCCTCCCTCCCTCCTTCCTTCCTTCCCTCCCTCCCCCCCCCCCCCCCCCGCCAGGCTACTGCGGCGCCGACATCAAGGCGGTGTGTGCGGAGGCGGCCCTCTGCGCGCTGCGGCGCCGCTACCCCCAGATCTACGCCTCCTCCCAGAAGCTGCTGCTCGACGTCTCCTCCATCAGCGTCAGCGCCACCGACTTCCTGGCCGCCATGGCCAAGACAGTGGCCGCCTCCCAGAGGGCCGTGTCGTCCCCCGCCAAGGCCCTGGCCCCGGCCCTGGCCCCCCTGCTGGGCTCGGAGCTCACCGCCCTCCTGGACGGCCTGCAGAAGCTGTTCCCCCACGCCGAGCAGGGCCTCAGGAAGAGGAGGGACGCCTCGGGTGGGTCTGGGTTAGGCTGTGACGGGCGTTTGACGGGCGGCTGATTTGGGTTTGGTTCTCCTGGAGCCTTCCTCTCATGGTTGTGCGTTGTATTGACTTGCTTTTTTTATAGTAGTATTGTGTTACATTGTACTGTACAGCATTGTATGATATTTTGCTCTCTTGTGTTGTAACATCTTTTGAGCAGTGCACAGTTATTGTGTGTAGATTGTGTGTTTGACAGCAGGGTTTTTATACCTCGTGTCTTGAAGCTGATAGATGTATTGTTGTTGCTGTGGCAGACCTCCTGGAGGACGACCTGCTGTACAGCGGGGATGAGGGGACCTCCTCCAACACCTCCATCTCCAAGCAGACCCCACCCTCAAAGGGCAGCTTCCTCCACCTCGCGCGGTAACCACCCTCGCAGACCTCAACTCGCCTGCTCTCCGTCTGGGTAAAGGCTCAAGGCAGAGAGGGTTTATAATACTCACCTGGAACCTCTCTCTCCTTCCATCTCCCACTCCCTGTCCTATCCACCTCTCCTTTCCACCTCCCCCTTCCCCCTCCAGGAGTGCAGCGCACCAGCCCACCTCCCACCGGCCCCGCCTCCTGCTGACAGGGCGTCCCGGGGCGGGGCAGAGCGCCCACCTGGCCCCCGCCATGCTCCACGCCCTGGAGAGGTTCAGCGTGTACACCCTGGACGTGGCCGTGCTGTTTGGGGTCAGCTCCACCTCACCCGAGGAGGCCTGCGCTCAGGTACGCAGGCTCTGCCTCCCTCCCTCCGACTACCTCCTACTACCTCCTCCAACCTCTCTCCACCCTCCACCTCCTCCCCTGTCTCCCTCCTCCACCTCCTGTAAGCTCCACCTTCCTCCTCCCTCTTACGACCTCCCCCCACCTCTCTCTCCTTCCTCCACCTCCTCCCCCATCTCCCTCCTCCACCACCTGTAACCCCCACCTTCCTCCTCCCTCCTACGACCTCCCCCCACCTCTCTCTCCTTCCTCCACCTCCTCCCCTATCTCCCTCCTCCACCTCCCGTAACCCCCACCTTCCTCCTCCCTCCTACGACCTCCTCCAACCTCTCTCTCCCTCCTCCACCTCCTCCCCTATATCCACCTCCTCTAACCCCCATTGTCCTCCTCCCCACCCTCCTCGCCATCTCCTGATAACCCAACCCCCCCACCCTCCCCCCCAGGTGTTCTGTGAGGCCAGGCGTACGTCCCCCAGCATCCTGTACGTCCCCAGGATCCAGCGCTGGTGGGACACGGTGGGGCCGGCCCTGAAGGCCACCTTCACCAGCCTGCTGCATGACCTGCCCTCCTTCTCCCCCGTGCTGCTGCTGGCCACCAGCGACCAGGCCCACCACGACCTGGACGACGAGGTAGGGACGGCACACAGACACGAGCCATGGGCAGAACACACGAGCACCCACAAGACACGCACAGGCACTCTCACACACACCAGAGAACCTTGACTGCGGTGCGTCGTGTAGGCCATCGTTCCCAGTGTTGGGAGTAAGTTGCGTGTTCCCTGTGCGGGTCTCCCTCCTCAGGTTCAGGCTCTGTTCCGCGTGGAGCACGGAGAGGTTCACTCCATCAGGACGCCCACCCAGCAGGAGAGGAGGAGGTTCTACGAGGACCTGATCCTCTTCCAGGCTGCCAAGGCCCCCGCATCCAAGAAGAAGGCCTGTGAGTGATGACGACAGGATAGCTGGATGCACAATTCACATTTACATGTAGTCATTTAGCAGATGCTCTTATCCAGAGCGACTTACAGTAAGTACAGGGACATTCCCCCAGACGCAAAAAGGGTGAAGTGCCTTGCCCAAGGACACAACGTAATTTGGCACGGCTGGGAATCGAACTGGCAACCATTGATTTGATGAGTTCCAAGGGAGATTTCACCCTTTGACCATTTATTTTACTGCCTCTTCCCTCCTTTCCCCGCTCCCCCAACCCTCCACACTTCACCTCCCCCCATCTCCACTCTCTCCAACACTTACCCCTTCCTTTCCCAACCCTCCCCTGTCCCCCCTCCACTAACCCTTCCCACTTCACCCTCCCCCCGTCCCCCTCCAGTGATGCAAGCCATGGAGGTGCTCCCCCTGGCGCCCCCTCCGCCCCCCAGGCAGATGTCGGAGCGCGAGCGCCTGCGCATGGAGGAGAAGGAAGAGGACACCCTGCGGGAGCTCCGCCTCTTCCTGCGGAGTGTCACCGAGCGCCTGGCGCAGGACAAACGCTTCAGGGCCTTCAGCAGGCCTGTCGACGTGGAGGAGGTGAGGGTGAGGGGAGGGAAGGGGGGAGGGGGGGAGTTAGAAGAAAAGAAAAGAGGAGATATGACAAACTGGTTGCTTGTAAGACTTTGTTATTATCTAGGGGGTTTGAGGTGCAAGATACTTGTTCTTCGATCGCACGGGTCAGATTGGGATCACTCATCCCAATCTGGTCATGGGCGGGGGAATTACAGGACATCACATCGTTGCAAATCACGCCATTAGACGCATGACCTTACTGAGTAAGGACTTTACCACTGACCATAGTGACGACTGACGACATTGGGACGGTTTAATTAAGACTGCTTTGGTTCCCACCCTTAGTGGGTCAGGAGTGCTTGCGTCTAAGAACCCACTCTGTACTCCATACCGTCTGAGGTCTGTGCCACGTTTGTCCCCCCCAGGTCCCTGATTACACGACCGTGATCAAGACCCCCATGGACCTGTCCACCGTCCTGGCCAACGTGGACTCCCACAAGTACGTCACGGTCCGGGAGTTTGCCAACGACGTGGACCTGATCTGGAAGAACGCGCTGGAGTACAACCCAGATAGCGACCCCTCTGGTAGGAAGACCTCAGGCTTTCTTTTTTTCGACAGCCCCTCCCCCTACCTTCTCGTCCTCCTCGTTCACCTCTCTTCCCCGTCCCTCCTCTCCCTCCTCTCTCTTTCCTCCCTCTCTCTCTCTCCAGACCGTCAGATTCGCCACCGGGCATGTGCACTGAAAGACACGCTCCACGCCATCATACGTGACGAGCTGGACGAGGACTTTGACATGATCTGCGAGCAGATTAGAAACTCACGGAACAAGAGAGGTGACTGTCTGGCCAACTACGTAGCTTACTCTACTAGCTAACTAGCTTAATAATAACAAACTAGCCAGGTAAATACTGCTCTTTTGGTGTTCTGTATGAGATCCTCAAGACATGGACATTCCCTCACATTTGTTCATTCACATTGTTTTATATGTCATTTTTTGTGCCTCCTTTTCGTGCATTACGGTGTTATAGTAAAGATGTCATCTCCCACGGCTTGTTTACACTATGTCACTGAGCTCTGTAAACGTCTCCTTCTTGCTGGAGATCCATGAGTTTCTTGGTTCTGCTTGCTTGCAGGCTGCAAGACATCCATGTTCGCCCCCTCCTGCTACCAGACGCTGCCCCGAGGGGAGGGCTGCTCTGACGACAGGAGGCCGAACGGCAAGGACGCCAGCACACCCTTCGCCGCCAACGCTCCACGGCCCACAAGTACGTATCCCCTGTCTCCTCGCCTCCTTCCAGTGTTTTCTCGCAGTTAGTTCATTGTTAAGGTGTTGCAGGAAGTAGGAACGGCGAGGAGTGGATTATTTTGGGAGAAAGTGCGAGAGAGAGAGAGAGAGAGAGAGAGAGAGAGAGAGAGAGAGAGAGAGAGAGAGAGAGAGAGAGAGAGAGAGAGAGAGAGAGAGGACAAGAGAACACAGCTGTAGGAAGAGGAAGAACTGATGAGGAGGAGGAGGATGGGCCACAGACATTCTTCTATTGAGCAGACGAGGAAGGCACAAAAAAGGTTGAAAAGTCACAAAAAGTAAACAGCGCAAGACAGGAAGGAGAAGGGAAGAGAGGATGAGATGAATGTAGGAAGAGAGAGGAGGGTAGGTCTTCAGAAATCACGATCTCGTCTGTCTGCCTCTGCTCCGTGACTACAGGTCTAATGGCCATCTCTACCAACGCCTTCCTCCCTCACGAGCAAAAGAAAAAAAAAACGAAAGCATGAAAGATCAAGTGGAGTTTAGGCATCGTAAAGAAAAACAAGATGAAGAAACGTCCGCCCACCCCTTGCTCTTCCTCCTCCTCTTCTTCTACCCTCCCCTCCTCCTCCAGCAAGAACAGAGTGACGGACCCATTGATGGATGGAAGCAACATGAACGACAGGATATGGCAGGGTAGAGCATAGAAGAAACTAGCTCACTCTCAAAAATCCATACCAAAGAATCCCTATGGCAATTGTGATTCTGTACAGTATTTGAAAGAGGAGACACCCTCTGTTCCGGGCGAGTGTACGAAAGAGGGGGCTCCCTTTGAAGGAGACCCATGCCCCTCCGGGAACAGTCATCCCTGGAACCGCTGGTAAATTGTGCCTGGGTGGAGCCACCCTCTACCCCTCCCCCTCAGCTGACCTCTGACATTAGGAAGTGGTTCAGGCTCGACCTAGTCTGGGGTCTGGTCACACTAATCCATCTCGCTAATCCATCCATCGTCAGTTAAAAAGATAATTCATTCCACATGACTGCGACTGTGCAAATGTGTGCAACTGTATAGATCTGCAGAAATAGCCTGTATATAAGCCTACTTCTACTGCATTTGTTACTACTTGTTGTGATATTAACAAGCTGGACCTATATCCAAACCTGCTTCAACTCCCTCCCCCCACACATACCCACACACAGAGAGACGTGGGGGCCGAGTGACGCGGGCCACCTGGACCGTGGCCCAGCAGCAGCAGGTGATAGACGTGGACAAGGCCCTGGAGATCCTCTCCCAGAAGTCCCCTCAACTGGTGGTGGACCATGACAAGCTCAAGGTGTGGTGCTCGTTCATGACACTGTCCATCCCATCACCTGGGAGGAGGGGGCACTTTGTCTGGCTCACTGACCACACCTGTGTTGATGACACCATTTCATGTGTGTTTGTAAAGTCACTGTGTGAGTTTGATTGGTCGTGTGGATGTAAATCAAACACACCCAAAGTGTATTTGACTGCATTTTTTCTAACTGTGTGTGTGCTGTGTGTGGCATATGCTGTGTGTGTGTGTGTGTCTGTGGTCTGTGCGTGTCTGTCCAGGACCTGCTCAAGAGAGTGGTGACCAAGACTGAGGGCTACGAGGTGTGTCAGCTGGAGAAACTCTACGCGCTGCTATGCCAGAGTATCTACAGACACCGCAAGAAGTACGACAAGACTGAGCTTGTTCAGGTTTGTGTCTCTGGCGTAGAGCTCTTCATACTGTGCACGTACAGGCCTATACCATGCGCCTGTTGTTGTGTCTGTGTGTATAGATACAGGGCACGGTTAGAGGATATTTGCTAAAAGCAAGCTCTGTGTGAGTCTGACTGACATTTTTTTATGTGTAAATAAGATTACGGACCAGACACATTTGTGACTACCTATACACCTAGACCTATCGTTAAATGTTCATGGTTGTAGATTCCACAGTATGTCCTTTGTTTTAAACCAAACTTAAAATTAACCAGATTAACTTAGAAAATAGATACTGACTTCTATTTCTTGTTTTCAGGATTTGAAGAGTGATATCGACAACTTTTGCTAACTGCTCTGAAACTTTCACCTACTGGCCTATTTTAATAAAAAGAAATGCATTTCAGGACTTTTTTGATGACCTTTTTTAGTTGAAGTAGGCCCAGTATATTTATGTATTTATTATTTACAATCTATACATTTTGTGTGTAAGTCTGTGAACATGTTTTACAGACTTTGTTTAAAGAACATTTTAAGGCATTTTATGCTGACTGATTTGTATTTGTACGCTTAATACATGTGTACTTCTCTACGTAATTAGCTTGAACTAGTCTGCTCCGACAACTATTCTGTTGTTTGGTTATTTTAAGGCTATTAAGTAGATATTGAGAGCACACGGGAGAAGACTACTCTTTGAAATGAAACGCACCCCTTAGTCCAAGTCGCTTTACAATGACGCAGTAGTGCAAAACAAGAAGGTTTCTTCGTTTTGTCTACTGAGCCCTGGTCCAGAATGACGCAACGGGGCGGCCGTCTGCCTCAAAACCTAACGGCCACCGCAGGGCGGCCCTGGAATATTTTCGATATGGACTAGTTAGACAGACGCTGTGAGGAAATAAGAAATGACTATCGTTATCGCTCGGCAACTATTTGTGCCTTTCAATGCGACTGTTTTCAGTTTGTAAACAAACCAAACCAGGCCGACTCTGTTGTGAAAATGAAAGTTAGGGAAACCCGTCGAGACTGAGAGCATTCACTAATTTGCTCTGCGCCTACGATAGCTAGCCAGCTTGCTAGCTAACAACAGATGGGTTTGTGGTGCCAGTATTGCTGCCCTAGTCAAGTACTGTGGGAGTGAACGGAACGGAGGGAACGATTGGGTGAAGGCGGAAGACGGAGCATCAGAAGACCGTAGCTAAGATGTTTGGAGGATACTGTAGTTGCGACAGCTGTTCGTACAGGTTGGTTATAGAAGCCAGTACTCACATACACTCACATGTAAGATATTTGTATAAATACAAACGCTTACATTTCATACTTTTATATTCTTCGTCCCATCCCCCAAAACGTAGCTAGCTAGCGAGCTAACCAGCGAAAATAATCTGTCCCCATTGCAAATTTACCCACAAGTGAGAACTAGCCATTCTCCTTGTTCTTAATGTACTGCTGCTGTACCAAGTTTATTTTCAGTTCATGCATACTACTATTTAGTAAAGCACAACACAGTGACACAATGAGATGACATCTAAAACAATGTTCCAATTGCCTAGAGAAGGTACAGGAATGTACTAAATACCAAACTCTAGTTATATTATCAGTTTATAAGGTGTATAGAATCAAACTCAAATACACTTTTTAGTGACATGCATGAGCCTGCATCTAATTATTCTAATAACTCTATTTAACAGGATTCTCGGATAAGCACATCTACAAGTCTTGGATACCAGACGCCATCTGCATGGAGCAAGTCTTGATTTACAATTCAGACTTCAGAAAATAGAAACAGCGTCTGACCGTCACACGCTAAACCCACAGAGAGACACCGCCGTTGCCTCAGGATGGCGAGCAGAAGGAAGTCCACCACGCCTTGCATGGTGCCTCCTCAGGAGCACGTGGACTCCGACCCCGACATGGAAGTAGTCGCCGAGGGAACGGAGGAGGGCGAGGAGGGCTCGGACTCGGTGCTCTCCCCCGAGAACAAGCCCAGTGAGGAAGACAGGCAGGCGCTGGACCATTACATCAACACCATGGACTCGAGCACGGCGGAGGGCGGCTACGAGTGCAAGTACTGCAGCTTCCAGACGTCCGAGCTCAACCTGTTCACGCTGCACGTCGACAACGAGCACCCCGACATCGTCCTGAACTCGTCCTACGTGTGCGTGGAGTGCGACTTCCACACCAAGCGCTACGACGCGCTCCTGGAGCACAACGCCCGGCACCACCCGGGCGAGGATAATTTCACGCGCACCATGGTGAAGCGAAACAACCAGACCATATTCGAGCAGACGGTCAACGACCTGACGTTCGACGGCAGTTTTGTGAAGGTGGAGGACGAGGAGGAGACCTCCTGCAAGGGGATCGCCCTCAGCAAGACCCCCATCATGAAGATCAAGAGCAAAGCCGAACCCAAGAAGTTTGCGGCGGCTCAGCACAAGATGGCCGCCGACGTCGTCAAAGTGGAGAGCGACGAGGAGCAGGAAATCAAGGAGGCCGTGGCTGTCTCCGCCCCGCTCGTCGTGGCCACGGCTCCCAGGGTTGTGTCCGTGTCGTCCCCGACCGCCGTGCACCACGTCCAGCCGGTCCAACAAAGCATCATGGTCAACAGCCCCAACGTGCTCCAGATCAAGAGCAGCTCCAACTCAGCACACATGCTGCCTCCAGGCACCCTGGCCCAGGTCCTGTCTGCCCTCCAGAACCAGCAGAACCACCAGGCCCAGACCCACACCCACCAGCTCCTCATCCCGCTCAGCAGCATCCCCACGTACAACGCAGCCATGGACAACAACGTCCTCCTGGTGAGCGCCTACAACCGCTTCCCCTACCCCTCCGTGTCCGAGATCATGGGGCTCTCGGCCCAGACCAAGTTCAGCGAGGAGCAGGTCAAGGTGTGGTTCTCGGCCCAGAGGCTGAAGCACGGGGTGAGCTGGACCCCCGAGGAGGTGGAGGAGGCCAGGAAGAAGAAGTTTAACGGCACTGTCCAGGCCGTTCCCCAGACCATCACCGTGATCCCGGCCAACCTCGCCACCACCGCTAACGGACTGCAGTCCATCTTCCAGACATGCCAGATTGTCGGACAGCCCGGGCTGGTCCTGACCCAGGTAGGAGGGGGGAGTACGGTCCCTGTGGCCTCCCCCATCACGCTGACCGTAGCCGGGGTGCCCAGCCAGCAGGCCAAGACCGCCGAAACAACAACCACTTCCGAGACTGCCACTCACAGTCCTGACCCGCAGGGGACCAAACCTAAGAAGTCCAAGGAGCAGCTTGCCGAGCTAAAGGCCAGCTACACACGGCGGCAGTTTGCCACGGAGGCGGAGATCTCGCGCCTCATGCGGGTGACCAACCTCACCAAGAGAGCGATAAAGAAGTGGTTTAGCGACACGCGCTACAACCAGCGCAACTCCAAAGACCACCACGGCGCTCCGCTGAGCGACGCGTCCCTCGCGGCGACCCTGGCCGCCGACTACAGCAGCCTCCTCGACGAGGGCGGCCTGCCGTCGGCCCCCAACGCCACCATCGTCATCGACTCCAGCGACGACACCAGCGACTCCTCCCCGACCTCCGCCGGCCTCGCGTCCAGCGACCCCAGGATCAAGTTCAGGCACGCCTTCCCGGACTTCACGCCGCAGAAGTTCAAGGAGAAGACGCCCGAGCAGCTGCTGGTCCTGGAGGCCAGCTACCAGACGTCCGACACGCCCTCGGACGAAGAGCTGAGTCGGCTGAGGTCCGAGACCAAGCTGACCAGGCGGGAGGTGGACGCGTGGTTCACCGAGCGGAGGAAGATGCCGGACGACCACAAAGACGCCGTCGCCGACCTCAAGACAGACGGCGAGGGCGGCGACAGAGCCAAAGCCGCCTCGTCCGGCCAGGACGCTCAGAGTCGAGCCCAGACGCCGCCCGCCAACAGGAAGATCGTGAAGAAGACCCCGGAGCAGCTCCACGTGTTGAAGAGCGCCTTCGTCCGAACGCAGTGGCCCACCGCAGAGGAGTACGACAAGATGGCAACAGACACTGGCCTCCCCCGCACCTACATCGTCAACTGGTTCGGGGACACGCGCTACGCCTGCAAGAACAGCCACCTGAAGTGGTACTACTTGTACCAGAGCGGCAAGGTGGACGAGCCCATGAACGGCGGCGGGAAGCACAAGAAACCCAGGAAACGTTTCCGCGGGTGGTCCCGGAGGTCCCGGAGGCCGTACCCCTGCAAGCGGACGTTCCCCGCCATCGAGGCCAAGAAGGGCCAGGAGTTCCTGAGGGAGCACTATTTGAAACACAAGGTGCTGAACGAGAAGGACCTGGACGACCTGGTGTCCAAGTCGAGCATGAGCTACCAGCAGGTGAGGGACTGGTTCTCCGAGGTCAGCGGACGGGTGGAGAAGGGGATGGAGCCCTTCAGCGAGGGAGAGGCGGAGAAGGGGGAGGTGGAGAGGCAGGCGGAAAGCGAGGGAGAGATGGAAGTGAAGGAACAAGGGGAGGAGGGAAGTGATGAAGGAGTTCCCCATGACGATGAGGAGGAGGAGGATGACGATGATGAACACCATGGAGATGAACACAATGATGATGATGATAACGACGATGAACACCAACACGACGGCCACCATCTCGATGAAGATGGGGGTGATGACGATAACAATAATAATAATGATGATAATGACGATGACGATGGAAAGCAGAAAGAGCAGAAGATGGAAAGAGAAGCCAGTAGCGGCGAACCCCCAGAAGTGCAGCCTCAACCAGTCAACCCACCAGAGAAAGCAGAAGAGCAGTGACGGACGATTGAAGGTGAGGCACGGAGATATGAAAGTGACCGATTGACGAGACGGGAGGTCGAAGGGTGAGGAGAAGGTGAGGGTTGCAGAGAATCAGGTGTGGGGGGGGTGGAGCGGAGCGGGGAAGAAGCTGAAGGAATGGATGTGAGAGATGGAGGGAAGGTGGCGAGTCGTGAGGAGAACGAGGCAACGGGTTGGTACGTAAAAGGAGGGGGAGAAAGGAGGTGATGGGTAGAGGAGAGTTGCAGAGAAGGAGGTGAGGAGATGGTGTGAAGGGGATTGGGGGTGAGGAGCAAAAGATTCGGGGAATAGGTGAGAGATACAGGGAAGTTGGGAAGGAGAAGGATGAGCTGGTCAAAGTGATTGATGGGGTAGAATACGGGGATTAGAATAAATCTATGATGCAGGAATATCCAACCTATTTGAGTTTTCTCTCTATTCCAGCCGAGTTCTTGTGTGCTGGGCGGTGAAAAGATGAAGGACGTGGACGATATTCCAGGGGTTTGGTGGGAACCCTCAAGGACCAACAAAACAAACAAGCAAAGGATGTATAGTATGCCAAATAAATTCACCAAGGGATGAAATATCATGTTTTACCTGGGCTCTGTTAAATAAAAACGAGACGTTTGGTCTTCTGGGAAATTTTTACAGCAACGTTTTACCAGTACCTTGCTTCTTTCCAGCAGGTCCGACACATTTCTATGAGGTAAAACCTCTTGTTTGTTTTCCTTGAAGGTTATACAATAACTTTACGACCTTTGTAGATCATGAAAATGTATCCGGGTTGAAAAGACAGACCCGTGTTCCAAATGTTGTTTTTTTACTTCCTGATGAATTGGTTTTGGAAAACACTCAATGTTTTTGTGAATAATACTTAAAATCTGTGCCATTTGTTTTAACTTGCATTTTAAACTGAACCAGTGCTGGAACTTTGCGTAATTGTTTTTTAGAAGTATGTATTCAAGACAGGGTTCGAAATGACCTATGACTCTTGGGGGGGTCCCCAAAAATGTAATTATTAAAAATTCTCAAGACTAGTTTGCTATCTTATCTCTTTTCCACTTTTTAGTCTTATGTTGGATTTTGAACAATACCCTACCTGTATTTTCACTCCAGGAAATGTGGCTACGTCAAGCTGTACTGATGTGTTGTGTGACCCCCCCAAACAAAACAAAACAAAAAAGTGCTATGGGGGGGGGGTATGCCCCAGCCCCACCTCATTTCGAACCCTGATTCAAGTTATTTGTTAGTTTGCTGGAGGTGGGTGCTGCTCCACCGTGGTATTCTACTTGGTTGTCATGGTGTTGGGCTTGGTTTCTCTTTTTAATGGCTTTGCAAACAACACAGGCACATGACCTGTCCTTCAGGAACCATAGAATATAAATTACCTCAGTCATTTAAGCTATAAATCGAAAATAGAGACACTTCATTTTAAATGGGTTTAAAAGAAAGGAAGAAAAATGCATGATACTGGTTCTTTCAATATCTTTCAGATTGCAGTTGTTTTTTCTTTCAAAGAAAAATGGAAAACACTTGTCATTTGTTGTGTTTACTCAAATACGGGTTGTCAGAATCTTTCAGGTGTTCAAAACCTTTCTAGGGAGCAGAAATCACACAAGCACTTGGCTTGGTGTCTCGTTAACGAGAGCCAATAAACTTTGTCATACTGTAAAGACGCTTTGTTCCTCTTTCAGTTTCCTTTGCAGTAAAAAAAAAAGTTTTTCTAATTGCCTGTAAAATCCAATCAGAGAGACTTCTCAGCTTAGTTGTTTTTGTATGATTTCAGTGATGAGAGCTCGGATGAATGCTGTATGATGACAAGCCTTTTTCTTTGCTTTACTTAATTGCTGTATTAATAATGGATAGTTTTGAGTAGTTTTATTTATTTATTTGACCTTTTCTTTCATGAAAGTCTTTTGTCTGCCAGCAAAAAATAAACTGACAAATATAGCTTTTTCTTGTGATAGACCTATACTTCTAAACACTGTTTTAACTGTAACCCCTAATTACCTTACCATTAGACCACAGTAGCACCCTGAAGCTGCCATGCTTTACCACCTTATTGGGAGACCACATTGGTTCAATAGGTTTTGGATTTCT